>NC_136495.1:95592822-95625322 GCF_053919585.1 Euprymna scolopes
CAATTAAACTCAGATAGGGTTAGTGCTGTTTCACACACCATTGGCCAAGCAACAGCCTGTTTCTCATGATCGCAATGTCGTATCCCTGTGTCTTTTTTTACAATTTTTTTAAAGGAATGCGCTTTGATGAATTGTGCTTGTGCCTTCACGACACACATTTTCTCCTCTAACCCAACAAGCAGCAAAATCACACCTCTTCATTATAGATACCGAAAAATTTAAACACTAGTCATGTTTTAGCTTGAATTGCTAGACTTTGGAATTCCCTCTTTCCTTCTTCCCTTGCTCATCTAACTGCTTGATGTAAATACAGCGGAAGCATGTCAAGTTTCCCATGCCACGTTTACACATTGAAACAACACGTTCTATGCAGTTTACGTCGCAGGGAACATAAGACAAGTAATAACTGGACTCATTTTCTTTTGTAATAACAGCATTTATTCCCTCATTCTCCCGCCACGCGTTACTTCTCGTTACGGTTGTGACATAACCAACGTCTCAAGCGTGGCCCCCCTCTCCTGTTTATGGCCTTTCTACTTACAGTGACGTCATTTCACATTTCGTATGCGTTTACATACGCGCCTCTGCGCTCTGTTGCAAACAGACATTTTACTGGTCAAATCCCTTTGGTCCATGTTTCAAATGATTCCAAATATTAGCTGCTTGCGTCCAAATAGCTATAGTCAATTTTGGGGGTGAAAAATGTTTAAAGAAAAAGATATTTTATTTTGCTTCGTTCAAATGTGAGCTATTAATTTTTGCGCCTGCGTTGCCTTTTCGGAAAAAGACTAGCCTGGGTGCCAGGCGTTGCTGGGGTGTTTGGATGTGTGTGTTAAGCAAAAAAAAAAATGGTAGTAGGCAGGCAGACTCGAACCCATACTGTGAAGAAGGAAAAGAACGTAAAAAAGTGACATCTTTACTTTTGCGTCCATCGCCAAGTCGACTCCACAACCATGGTTACTGATTTGCCCACCGCTGTTGTGACGTAACGGGAAGTCGAATAACCACTTTTATGCGACGTCGAGGGTTGAATGACTTGCAAGATGTCAGCGAAAAAACTGACGCTCCCTGTAGAAAAGTGGCCGGTTGACGATAAAAGATGTAATGTTTTTAGGTAATTTTGCGATATCTGTCTTCCGAAGGGTGGAACTTCCAAACGATACCCATCTGGTGAAAATCTGGCGCGTCTGTTGAAAGTTTTAGGTATACATACATACATACATACATACATGCATGCATTTAAACAGATGGGTAAGATTTATATTATAGATGACAATCAGTTATTCGATTGTACCATGTTGTAAAATTGTAATAAATAAATACAAAATCATAGCAAATACTACTTACAATGTCGAATTAGAAAAAAAAAACAATCGCGATTTCAAAATGAATGTGTGGAGAGTATGTTTAAATTATGTAACCTCTGATATAAGGGTATTTCAGCTAGTTTTATTAAAATTAAACTGTCCAAAGTTTCTCACTTCGTAGAGAGACACTCCTAGATACTCCAAAAACGCTCCCATTGTCTTAGAAGTTGGAAAGGAATTTCTAAATGACATTTCTTTGATGTGTGAATTTCTGGCTGATAAACTACGAAGAATCTCCATTGTCAATTCCGCTGGGATTGTTCCCTGGCTTCGAATCGATGGAACAAGAGAGTTACCGCTTTCTTGATTTAAATTCTGTCACAAGGCCAGAAGTAGCAGCGCTATCTTTTTCAATGAATTTTCGCATCTCGGTCAGAGACTTTGACAAGCAGTTGATAGGGGGCGCTTCAGATTGAAAGGGGATTTGCATTTTTGAAAGAAAATAGGTTAACTCTTTACTCTTATAATTATAGTGTACGCTTCAATGGGAATATCCAAGCGACCATCGTGTAAAATTATTCAAATCTGTTGACATAAAACAAGATATATGTATTAGTCGTGAGAGGATTTTAATATTTTCCTGATTACGATACAATTACCGATTGTTTATAAATCTCGATTCCAGTACAATAACCGATTTCGATTCTATTTACATTTTTAAATATAGAGGGGTTCTTGCTGGAGGATGGGTCGGATTACAACAAAACCGTATGTTAAGTGTGTATATATTTTCGTAAATGTAAAAATAAATTCATAGATGTGACTTTTGATTTTAGTTTACTAGTAGTTTAAAATAAATATTCGTCATTTCATCATTAATACTAATGGCGAAAATCATCTTTTAAATAAAATTAGCAAATAAAAAGACAATAAAAAGAATCGTTTTGGGCATCGGAAAATGGACATAGGATTTTCCTATTCCGATACTTCCAAAAATTATTTTTTTAGATTGACGATTTCGATTCATCTTCACAACACTATATATATATATATATATATATATATATATATATATATATATATATATATGCATATATATGTGTGTGTGCGTGTGTTTTATTTTTATTGCCGTTTTGTCTGTTTGGTTATATATGTTTCGGATGTTGGACCATGTTTACGATCAACAGCCTCCTCAGACCTTACATGTTTTCGGTAAGGTCTGGCGAGGCTGTTGAATCGTAAACATGGTCCAACATCCGAAACATATGTAACCAAACAGACAAAGGGGTAATAAAACAATAAAACACATATTTGCTCTGCAATAGTATTGAGCACTCTCATCAGGTTTTTTACTAATTACCAGTTTTACTAAATATATATATATATATATATATGTATGTATGTGTGTATATAGTCTCAGAAAACATAACTCTAATAAAAATACTCGTTGAAATTTCTAATATTTTTTGTTCACAAGATTGCCACCAGTCACCATCACTTACTCTTTATTTTTGAAGAAAATAAATAGCAGATATAAAACTCGTTTTCTTTCAAAATACTTTTTAATAATACAGCTCTGTATGAATTATATAAACTAGCGACGCTTGTGGAAATTCCACAGCGGCATATTTCAGATGTAATATATAGCTGCTGGGCATTTTGTGAACGTTCAGCATAAAATGGAGACCCAACGATAGTATTGTACTTATTTACTTGCCTTCGACGAGGGCAGAGTTAGACACAAGGTCGGTTTTTAATGTGGGGAAAAACCATCTATCTAAAAAGGGGGCACTCAGACTAGGAACAAAAATTAAAATTGTCTCAGTATAGAAGTATTTCTCTTCCACTGACTAAGGACAGAAAAGTGTTAGTGTACCTATTTACTATGCCTCCCCACGGGACAGAGTTAGACACCAGGGTCGTTTTTTAACGTGGAGAAAAGGTACAACAATAAAAATTGTCTCAGTCGTGAAGGACCTCTCCTCCACCGAAAGAGAACAAGAAACAGAAGTGCAGCATCTGAAGAACAGTAGTGTAGCATCAGAACATATACTACACTGGGATCCTGGCATGAAAGTTAAGAAATAATAATAATAATAATAATAATAATAATAATAATAATAACAACAACAACAAGCAGAACCTGTGGAAAGTCCACAGCGGCATCTTTTATAAGTAATATTTAATATGTTTCTGCTAGACATTCTGCTAGCATTCTGTGGACGTTCAGCGTGAATGGAGGCCCACCAATATTATTGATGCCCTATTGTAAAACTGTAAAATAATTTAAGTAATCCGGGTAATGTAGCGTGAGAATATATCTGGTTATTTTTTTTTCAATATACTATTAGGGGTATGTGCCATATTTCCATAGCATGAACGCCCGGCGCGAACGGAAACTCCACAATATCATTATACCAGCTATAATATAAACCTAACCACTCTGTTTAAATGTATGTATGTATGTTTGTATATCTGCCTCAAACTTTCGACAAAGACGATGGATTTTCACGAGATCGGTGCCGTTCTGAAGCTTGACCCTACCCCGGACGTCAAATATCCCCAAATTGGCTAAAACATTGATTCCTTCACCCTCAACAAGGCACTTTTATACAAAGAGTGGTCGTTTTTTCGCCGGTATTTTCGAAAGTCATCCCCAGTTTTCGATTGACTAGCTATAATTTAAACCTTCGCCACTTCTGGTTTTTCCGTGGACGTAATGGCGAAGACGTCACATTTTTATGGGTTTTTTTTACGTTCTTTTCCTTCTTCGCGGTACTGGTTCGAGCCTGCCTGCCTAATACTATTCTTTCTTTTCGCTCAACACACACCTCCAAACAACAGGGCAACGCCGGGTGCCCAGGCTTATATTTAGATAGAATTGATACTACCCTTGGATCCTAGCCAGAAGACCAAGAAGGTACATTTTACTTTCACAAATGGCACATAGCATATATATATATATATATATATATATATATATATATATATATATATATATATATTTAATAAATAGGCTCTTCCAATCCTCAGTTTCAATAAGTAGAATCACCCCATCAATTACTTTCTAATCGAAAGAGTGACACACGTACGTACGTAAGCTAAAATACTACGGCATTAATATAGAGATATTAGATCAGGCTTTCATGATTTCCATCCAATCTAACCGAAGTAGTACAATGACAAAGCCACGAAAATTTCGTCCTCAAACACTACAAATCGATATCTACGACATACGTCTGACAATGATTTCGAGGTTAGTGGTTACCGGTCTGTCCATGGTTTGCAGTTAGCGGAATCGTGATCTCGCTGACCAAGCGTTTGAAGATTTAAAAACGGTTCACTACTACTACTACTACTACTACTACTACTACTACTAATAATAATAATAATAATAATAATAATAATAATAATAATAATAATAATGATAATAATAATAATAATAAGAAGAAGAAGAAGAAGAAGCCTCCACAGGTTTCCAATCATATCTTTGATGACTTGTGTAAGAGGTCCATGTGAGCCAATAATAATAATAATAATAATAATAATAATAATAATAATAATAATAATAATAATAATAAAAACAATAATGATGTTGCTGCTTTTTTGTTTTCTAAACGTATCGGACTTCTGCATAAGGTATCTGGAGATCGTGGTTCAGTATTTTCTGATGTGCATTAAGTTCTATTCAGTCGTTAATAGGCAAATAGTGGTGTGGTCCAAAGAGTAAAAAACATGCATTACAGCAAGTGTAGTTGGTTGCATGCGAAGTTTAGGAACATTTGTCGCAGAAGAACTAAAGTAATTTTACCCAACTGATTTGATATACCGCGCTTACCAGATTGTTCCTATCCACACGCAAAGAAAATGACAAACAGAAAATGGCGAATAATTATTCTGACGCCGCCTAGTCTTGTTAGATTAATACCACTCGATAACAAACCTATGAACCATAGGCTGCACAGGCAGGTACTGGAATTACAGACAATATAGCGTTGGCAGTTTTTCGTTAGCGCCACTCTTACAGCAATAAGGCAAAGTTTTATTGTTACATAGGAATCACCACTTAACAAAACCCGGAGGCCACTCGAGAAAAAGGGTTAATTGGTATACATTAGTCAATGTTATTATAGCGTAGTAAACATAAGTAGATGGAATTTTGTACATAGGATTACTTAGGGAGACGGTTCATCAAGAACTTGTTTACGTTGGACTTGAAGACAATCAAATTGTAGTCAGTTAGGAAGCAGGATAATGGAAGAGAGTTCGACAGGTGTGCAGTTCCAAGAAATAAGCTTTGTTCATGGAATCTACGTTTAGGTTTAGGCACAGATAAAGAGTGTGGGAAATTATTGATAGTGGTTTTGGCTAGAGTATTTTTCGTGAAAGTTTGGCGAGGAGGGGACCATAGATTGAAGGTCAGACGAGCATTTTCCATCAAAATAAGGATAAAGCAGGGATAGGCTCGCAACGTCTCTTTTGTGAGAAAGAAGTAGCAAGGAAGATAAAATGGCATCCCCCACTAAGCTACGAATCTATGTTGAACTCTGTCAAGGTTGGCCATCAGGAGGAAATTGCCGATCGTATTTTTTGGATTCTTCGAACTAGTATTCTTATCTTAAGTGTTGTTTTCACAACGTTCCGGTCGACATGACTCCCGACCTTCTCCATGTGTATTTTGTTGAACTTGGGATTGTATCTGTCGAATTCAAAACTCTGCTGGGATATCGAATGGAACCTTTTAATTACTTCACGGGTTTAGATTCTCTCGTTCTCTCAGCCATGACTGGATAGAGGCCTTAAGTAATTCACTATTTTATTTTTTCTGTCGCCTTCTATGAGTATTGGACCTTAAACATTTATGAGGATCACACTTTAAAATTGGACCAGTGGTGCAGTGGTTTGTGTACTTTGAAAGTTTTAAGAAGAAACCAAGTAATACGAATCGCCAATCTTGATCAAGAGAACTCAAAGTAGTTGCTCAGGTTGCTTAAAAAGAGAGAAATGAAATGAAAATAAACAAATGGATGCGAATGGGGAATCTGGCCGTCTATACACATCACTTCTCAATTGTGCGCGTGTGTGTAGGTGTGCGTGCGTGTGTCTGTAAATCGTTTGATGTCAGTTTGTACTAAAAGCGTGATTCGCGTTTAGTTACAAGCATACCCTATCCACTTGACATACTGGCCGAATTGCACTTGAGATTTAATGACCATTAAAAACGTTCGTACATGCTTTAAGAGGCCATGATGTCAGGAACCTTCTATAATGAGACAGATGGTAGAAGAAGGCAACAAGAAGGGACAAAAAGAGAAAGAAGAGTTCACGGAAAAGCGAGTCATAAAAATGGTCACACTGAAGAGAACAGAGCAAATGCATAAGGAGTGCGCAGATGAGAGCAGATTGAGCGTGGATACCAGAGAAAAAGAAAGAAAGACTGAGATAGATAGAGAGAGAAAGGGGGAGAAAGAGAGAGAGAGAGAGAGCAATACCGAGAAAATAAAAACGAGGTATAAAAACTAGAAAGATAATCACAAATAAAAAGGACAAAACTACAGAAAAAAATGGGGATGACGTAGGAATAAAAAAGAGCGGGAAATAAAGTGCAATAAAACGAAGAGGAAAAAGAGACACTGTAAAGATAAAATATATATAATTAGTGATAAAGAGTAAAGAAACGAAAGAGTTAAATTTGGGAAATTTCATAAAAATTCTCGAAAACAGAAGGAAATATAAAATAATCGGGAAAAGAAAAAACACATCGTTTAGCATAGCTATTTTACCCAGATATGGAGGCACAATTCTTAAGGGCTCATAAGCCCTTAGTCCCGAAGTCGATAACTAATGTTATTGTGCCTGACGGTATTAATAAAATCAACCGGGCATCACCCGCTGGTCGAAGAAAGAGAAATAAATTACAAATAAAATATGAACATAAACTGAGACATAAAAAATGCAAAATAAAATAAGAAAAGAAAGAAGAAAGAAAAGAAACAGTGAATAATGGAGAGGATGAATTATGAAGCAAAATAAAAACAAAACAAAATAAAAACAATCCAAATAGAAATGTCGATATTGATAAAATCTGACATATGAATAGGGGAGTGATAGAGCAGGGAGGAATAGATCTAATAGCTACAATTTAGTAGAGAAAAATGTGTACTTTTATAAAAACAAGTGAAGCATGTATGGTCCCACGTGAGTGCACAGTGAACGAGGAATAAAAATGATTAAGAAAAGCAGGAGACGTCAAATCCTGGTGCAAATGAACAAACGGTGCAGTGTTAAGCCTTAACATATGAAACTTTGAGTTCTGAACCGGGTACAAAAAGAAATGACTAAGTCCATTATTATCTCCCCTCATTTAGCTCCAAAAGTCCCCCAAGTCTTAAGTTATTTACATTTGACTTCAACGCCATGCAAAACATCTAAATAGTAATATACAGAAAATTTTGGACAAATATGGTAAAATAGTCCCCAAAATTGAGCGATTTTATTAGCCCTAAAATAACCCCTGGAACGCACCCAAGGGTTATCGCGAAGTATAGACAAACAAAATTATCTATAAATCACTTATTTACAACTTTTCAGAAAGTTTTATAAAATCCAAGGCATCAATTTTTTTTCTTTATATAATCACAAAAGTGTCATTTTTAGCCATTTTAACCGCAAAGGCACACCTGGGTGGGAGGTTGGGACAACCAGAGTTTTCCTGCAAAATCCGTTCTGTTACCTTTTTACTCATATCATGTTTAAAGTTTGCGCAAAATTTCATAAAATTCCAAGGCGTAGTTTTTGAGAAAAATGCGGACAGACGAACGGACAAGGATGAATTTATAGGTCCACCTTTCTTTTGTCGAGGGACCAATAAAAATGAATAATAATTTTTTAAGATCTATATATTAATACCGCATTAAATTTAACGTACGTACGTGTATCACGGTTTCCAGATTATAAATTATTCGATCGGGAGATCGTATTTATTAAAAAGGAGGATAAAAGGTGATAACATACTACATAAAATTAGTATATAGGTACGCTCATTTATGATCGTAGTAAGTTATCACCTATCCTCCATTTTTTAAGGAATAGGATCTTCCGATCACCGAAGACCCAATGTTACAAAAGAAAAAAAAATGCAATTAAAAAATAATGTCACTTTTCGGCCACACGTGAAACTTCAATATGCTTTCTTGGTGTTCGGATTAGGATGCAAGGATAGTATCTGTTCTGTCTAAGGATAGTATGATGATATCGTCTGGTTTCCGTTCGTGCCAGGCGTCCCATACTATGGAAGTATGTCATAGACTTCTGTAAGGATATTAGAGATAACCTGTAATAACCAGATATATTCAGACACTACATTAACCAGGCAGATAAATATTTGTACAGTTTCAACAAAAGAGCTACATTAATACCACGGGATTTACAATCACCCTGAACGTTTACAGAATGCCCAATATCAGTATATTACATATGAAAGATTCGGCTGTAGAATTTCCACAGGTCCTGCTATTATTATTATTATTATTATTATTATTATTATTATTATTATTATAGTAATAATAATGATGACTGAGAAGAAACAACAGGCACCAATAATGAAACCGACTGAAATATGAATGGAAAATCATTGAATGTAGAGACAAGCGCATATGAGACACAAGCGCATATAGAAACTGCTACAAAGGTAAAAACAAAGAAACACCACATAGAAGCATGAAAACTGAGACTATCATTGTAAGTAAACACCTCCACGTATCAAGATAAAAAAATGCGAAGATTGGCATTAACAGACATTATACCAAAGAGTTGCAGAGGGTCGAGTTGAGAAGGCACTAGTCATACCTCCGCTGAGTGAGTGCGAAGAGGACTGTGACCTTGGGGAGACTTATTGTCACCTAAATTCCAGTGAAGATTAATGGTCGCTGTCAACGAGAAATTAATGGAAAACGGTTGTTGTGATAATGCAAATTCATCTGAAAAGGTTATCGAAAAAGGTGGACAATACTGGAAATCTGGGGAAACTTGTTGTCATTCAGACTCCAGAGAACACGACAGGTTGTTCTAAAAAAGAAATCCTTGATGATGGTTTGTGTGGTTATTTCTCCTGAGTAAATAATAATAAAAGGGAAAGGAATATAAAACCTGACGAAAATCAATATAATGCTGATAATCGTAGAAGAATTTGGAAGAGTCCGAAAGAACCTGGACAAAAGATTAGGAGAAATTGGAATCAAGTGGAAGATTTAGACCATGTTGTGAACAGTAATGCTGAAAACAGTTGAAATCTTAAGGAAAACTCTGGAATGCGGAATTGAATCTACATGAGTGATAAAAGATAAGAAAAGTAAAATAAAAATTAAACCAAGAAAACTTAAACTGCAAAATTTTAAAATTAAATGTTGCACCTTTCCTTACAAAAAACAAACAAACAAACAAACGCAATAATCGAAGGGTTAAGAAGAAGTGAAAGACCGAACAGTGAAAGCAGAACTCGTAAGATGGGTGCGAAGGAAGCTGGGACAGGAAGTTAATTGCCACCCAAATTTCAGTGAAAACTAATAATCTCCAGCAAAAATGTAAAGGCACACGACTGATGTAGTTTTGTGAATAAAAATACAAGTTTTGTTTGGTTAAATAATAATAATAATAATAATAATAATAATAATAATAATAATAATAATAATAATAATAATAACCATGAAAATAACAATAATAATAAGCATAATAAGAAGAATAACAAGATTAATAATAATATTTATTAAAATAATAATAATGATAACGGTCAATAATAACTACAATATAATAAGATTAAGAATAATAACAATATCAATAATAATAATAACAATAATAACAATAAAATAATAATAACAACAATAAAAATGATTACAATACTAATAACAATAAAATAATCATACAATAATACTAACGATAATAACAATAATAATAATAAAAAAATTAGTAAAATAATAATAATAATAATAATAATAATAATAATAATAATAATAATAATAATAATAATAATAATAATAATTCGAGAAGAGAAAGCACTGACCAAACCTCCGCTGTCAAAAAGACTGGGACCCTGAGGAGGCTTATTGCCATCCTAATTTTTTTTTAATCAACCGCTGTTTTATAGTTGAAATTACGTTAATGTTAAGGGGAAATAATTATATGTTTGTACTTTTCTATAGATTTTCTGATCTACGGGAAGTAATTCTATATTCCTGTTTAAATTTCTTAATTAAATCTAAGGGAAAAATTATGTTTATTTATTCCTTCTTTTGTTAAGGTTACGTAAGCTGTTAAAGGGGAAGTAATTCTTTTTTTTTTAATTTTATGTTGATTTTTTATACTAAGGGGAAGTAATTCTTGTTTAAATTTCTTTGCTAAACCTATTGTAATAATTATATCTATTTATTTATACATTTATTCCGTTAATTTATTTATTTATGTATTTTCGTCTCTTTTTTGCTGTATAACTTATCACTCAGACCCTATTAGGAAAATAATTATAATTTATTTCTTGTTTTAATTTTTTAATCAGTATTGATTATTTTAATCTGTGCTCTCTCTTGTTCCTCTCATTTGCTACAATTATAACGTTTATGTTTTTATCGGGATTATGTTTACCAGACACGTGTTTGTAAATTATATTATGTTTTATCAAGTGGACATATAGAGTTTGACAAACTCAATTTGACGGAATTCGCATTTTAGCTTTAATTCAAATGCTATATATATATATTATTCCTTCAAAAATGGACGGCCTTTAACGGGAACGATTAGATAATAAATTTAGTCCCCACGACCTTAGATGTTGATCTTTTAGGAAAGCTAGGTATGAAAATTAGTGTTGAGTTGGTCGCATGATTCGAACACGGGACACGAGTCAGCTTTAACTCAAATAAGTAAAGTTTAATTGCCACTGTCGAAAGAAAGTGCAATGTTTTATAAAGAAAATGTATACAAAACCGTTATATAGTGTTAGACAGAATATAATCAGACGTAAATCGTAGTTTAGCTTTTTTTTTTACACAGTGATCACCACTTATCAAGGCCCGGAAGCCACTCAGGGATAAGGGTTATTGCAAGTACATTACGTTAGTGTGGATATTTGATGAAGTGTTTACTTAAGGGGGCGGTTCATAAGGAATTTGTTAACATTGGACTTGAAGACATCCAAGTTGTAGTCCGGTAGGAAGCAGGCAGACGGAACAAAGTTCCACAGGCGTGTAGTTCTAAGAAAGAAGCTCTGTTCATGGAATCCGCGTTTTGATTTAGGCACAGATATAGAGTGGGGGGAATTTTTCACAGTGGATTCAGCTAGACGGGTGTTTTTCGTGAAAGATTGGCGAGGGGGGACCAGAGATTGGAGTTCAGATGAGCACCTGCCATGGAAATAACGATAGCTATTGTTCAGAAGTTTTATTTTACTTCTCTTAAAGGAGCCATCCACCATAATTTCAGCATAAATATATTTAATTATGAAAGTTTGTATTACCTGCAATATCCTTAGTATATATATATATATATATATATATATATATATATATATATATATATAATTATATATAATTATATATAATTATATATATAATTATATATATATATATATATATATATATATATATATATATATATATACATACTACCCTTGACCCGTTTGGCCGTATATCATATTAGCTATGGAATTAATGTATGAGAGTGACACTTGTGACGTAAAGAAAATAGTTTTTGTGACATAACAGAAACATTTCTATGAAAGTATACTAAAATGAAAAAAGAATATAGATAAATTTCTAGGAGTTGTTCTCTTTATAATTGTGTATTTTTAAATAAAAAAAAAACTTAAAGCTATTAAATTATAAGTGGTTTGCCATACTTATATTTAAATGTGCACTGAACAGATACCATAATAATTTTAGTTAAATTAAAATTTTAATATATATTTTAATTTAAACGCGAGAAAAAAACAATTGGGACGCTGAAAACGTACACAGTGAAAAATAAGGTTAATGTCGCGTCTATTATTTATTTGCAACGCAAATTTAAAAAAACAACATATTTTCGGGATTATTTATTTATGTTGGTAGTGTAGAAGACAATGTATGAATGTTTTTTAAGACAGGTGTATAAAAAAAGAGAATAAATTTAAAAAAGGAAGGTGGTTGGTAAATCGCAAAATGCTCTCATGGTTTTCAAGGCGTCAAAGTAGATTTATTTGTAAGGAAATTGCGTTAAAATAACTTAAACGTAATATGGAAATGAACGATGTCAAAAATGCAGAAAGTATTAACAATTGTTTATTTGGATAATTTAAACGCGAAAATAAAAACAATTTGGACGCTGAAAACGTACGCAGTAAAAGAATACGTTTTATTGTCGCGTTGATTACTTGTTTATGTACGCATGCGCTACTGGAAGTCGTAAACCGGATGTTCGGTTAAAAGACCCGTTACAAGGTCATTAGAGTTTTATAATTATATATATATATATATATATATATATATATATAGAGAGAGAGAGAGAGAGAGAGAGAGAGAGAGAGAGAGAGAGAGAGAGAGAGAGAGAGAGAGAGAGAGGGTGCCAGCAACTCGTTCTCGAGTATTGTCATTACTTAATATATCTCTGGTTTAAATGACGCAAACATGAGCGCAACCAGCAGCACATGCTGGACGGTCACTTCTATGAAATTTCTATAGTCCAGCACATCAACTGATAACCGGGCCAAAGCTGTGGTGCCCTGAACTCCTACCAGGCTAAACTCTGGAAATTCCAGAGCCTTTATTGCCATTCATGCTCATGTCTGCATCAGTCCTCCTTTAGTGTCCGTTTGCCGTTTCAGGCTACAGCAAGCCTTTTTGTTATGGAGATACACACTGATTGCAAAATGTATATTCCATTGCATATCAGTAATGGCTGTACTTAAAGCTTTTTATAGTGAGGAAAGACATTACACTACTTGGCCTTCGGGCCAAGATCAAAGTGTAGCATCTGTTCCGGCAGATGCTGCACTTAAGATAATTTGTACCAGTCAATGGAGGGGAAACCCTCTATACTGGGACAATTATTATTTTTGGTAACCAGAGTGCCCCCTTTTTGCCTACTTTTAGGGGAGCTGGTTTTTACCTCACATTAAAAACGGCCTTGTGCCTAATTTGCTCAGTGGGGGAGCAAATAAATACCATCTGTTCCGGCAGATACTACACTTAAGATAATTTGTACCAGTCAATGGAGGGGAAACCCTCTATACTGGGACAATTATTATTTTTGGTAACCAGAGTGCCCCCTTTTTGCCTACTTTTAGGGGAGCTGGTTTTTACCTCACAATAAAAACGGCCTTGTGCCTAATTTGCTCAGTGGGGGAGCAAATAAACACCATCTGTTCCGGCAGATACTGCACTTAAGATAATTTGTACCAGTCAATGGAGGGGAAACCCTCTATACTGGGACAATTATTATTTTTGGTAACACGAGTGCCCCCTTTTTGCCTACTTTTAGGGGAGCTAGTTTTTACCTCACATTAAAAACGGTCTTGTGCCTAATTTGCTCAGTAGGGGAGCAAATAAATACCATCTATTCCGGCAGATGCTGCACTTAAGATAATTTGTACCAGTCAATGGAGGGGAAACCCTCTATACTTGGACAATTATTATTTTTGGTAACCAGAGTGCCCCCTTTTTGCCTACTTTTAGGGGAGCTGGTTTTTATCTCACATTAAAAACGGCCTTGTGCCTAATTTGCTCAGTGGGGGAGCAAATAAATACCATCTGTTCCGGCAGATGCTGCACTTAAGATAATTTGTACCAGTCAATGGAGGGGAAACCCTCTATACTGGGACAATTATTATTTTTGGTAACCAGAGTGCCCCCTTTTTGCCTACTTTTAGGGGAGCTGGTTTTTACGTCACATTAAAAACGGCCTTGTGCCTAATTTGCTCAGTGGGGGAGCAAATAAATACCATCTGTTCCGGCAGATGCTGCACTTAAGATAATTTGTACCAGTCAATGGAGGGGAAACCCTCTATACTTGGACAATTATTATTTTTGGTAACCAGAGTGCCCCCTTTTTGCCTACTTTTAGGGGAGCTGGTTTTTATCTCACATTAAAAACGGCCTTGTGCCTAATTTGCTCAGTGGGGGAGCAAATAAATACCATCTGTTCCGGCAGATGCTGCACTTAAGATAATTTGTACCAGTCAATGGAGGGGAAACCCTCTATACTGGGACAATTATTATTTTTGGTAACCGGAGTGCCCCCTTTTTGCCTACTTTTAGGGAAGCTGGTTTTTACCTCACATTAAAAACGGCCTTGTGCCTAATTTGCTCAGTGGGGGAGCAAATAAATACCATCTGTTCCGGCAGATGCTGCACTTAAGATAATTTGTACCAGTCAATGGAGGGGAAACCCTCTATACTGGGACAATTATTATTTTTGGTAACCAGAGTGACCCCTTTTTGCCTACTTTTAGGGGAGCTGGTTTTTACCTCACATTAAAAACGGCCTTGTGCCTAATTTGCTCAGTGGGGGAGCAAATAAATACCATCTGTTCCGGCAGATGCTGCACTTAAGATAATTTGTACCAGTCAATGGAGGAGAAACCCTCTATACTGGGACAATTATTATTTTTGGTAACCAGAGTGCCCCCTTTTTGCCTACTTTTAGGGGAGCTGGTTTTTACCTCACATTAAAAACGGCCTTGTGCCTAATTTGCTCAGTGGGGGAGCAAATAAATACCATCTGTTCCGGCAGATGCTGCACTTAAGATAATTTGTACCAGTCAATGGAGGGGAAACCCTCTATACTGGGACAATTATTATTTTTGGTAACCAGAGTGCCCCCTTTTTGCCTACTTTTAGGGGAGCTGGTTTTTACGTCACATTAAAAACGGCCTTGTGCCTAATTTGCTCAGTGGGGGAGCAAATAAATACCATCTGTTCCGGCAGATGCTGCACTTAAGATAATTTGTACCAGTCAATGGAGGGGAAACCCTCTATACTGGGACAATTATTATTTTTGGTAACCAGAGTGCCCCCTTTTTGCCTACTTTTAGGGGAGCTGGTTTTTACCTCACATTAAAAACGGCCTTGTGCCTAATTTGCTCAGTGGGGGAGCAAATAAATACCATCTGTTCCGGCAGATGCTGCACTTAAGATAATTTGTACCAGTCAATGGAGGGGAAACCCTCTATACTGGGACAATTAATATTTTTGGTAACCAGAGTGCCCCCTTTTTGCCTACTTTTAGGGGAGCTGGTTTTTACCTCACATTAAAAACGGCCTTGTGCCTAATTTGCTCAGTGGGGGAGCAAATAAATACCATCTGTTCCGGCAGATGCTGCACTTAAGATAATTTGTACCAGTCAATGGAGGGGAAACCCTCTATACTGGGACAATTATTATTTTTGGCAACCAGAGTGCCCCCTTTTTGCCTACTTTTAGGGAAGCTGGTTTTTACCTCACATTAAAAACGGCCTTGTGCCTAATTTGCTCAGTGGGGGAGCAAATAAATACCATCTGTTCCGGCAGATGCTGCACTTAAGATAATTTGTACCAGTCAATGGAGGGGAAACCCTCTATACTGGGACAATTATTATTTTTGGTAACCAGAGTGCCCCCTTTTTGCCTACTTTTAGGGGAGCTGGTTTTTACGTCACATTAAAAACTGCCTTGTGCCTAATTTGCTCAGTGGGGGAGCAAATAAATACCATCTGTTCCGGCAGATGCTGCAAGCTATGACTAGCTATGACTAGCAAAGACCAGATGTGGGGGCAACCCCACATGCCTGACCTTTAACCAGCTCCCATTTCCCACCTCTCGGGAGCTGGTCCCCTTTTTCCCTTCCCCCTCCCTTCACTCCTCACATTACAAATCGGCCTTGTGCCTAATTTACTCGGTGGGGGAGCAAATAAATACCATCTGTTCCGGCAGATGCTGCTAGCTATGACTAGCAAAGACCAGATGTAAGGGCAACCCCACATGCCTGACCATTAACCAGCTCCTATTTCCCACCTCTCGGGAGCTGGTCCCCTTTTTCCCTTCCCCCTTCCTTCACTCCTCACATTAAAAACGGCCTTGTGCCTAATTTGCTCAGTGGGGGAGCAAATAAATACCATCTGTTCCGGCAGATACTACAAGCTATGACTAGCTATGACTAGCAAAGACCAGATGTGGGGCCAACCCCACATGCCTGACCTTTAACCAGCTCCCATTTCCCACCTCTCGGGAGCTGGTCCCCTTTTTCCCTTCCCCCTCCCTTCACTCCTCACATTAAAAATCGGCCTTGTGCCTAATTTACTCGGTGGGGGAGCAAATAAATACCATCTGTTCCGGCAGATGCTGCTAGCTATGACTAGCAAAGACCAGATGTAAGGGCAACCCCACATGCCTGACCATTTACCAGCTCCCATTTCCCACCTTTCGGGAGCTGGTCCCCTTTTTCCTTTCCCCCTCCCTTCACTCCTCACATTAAAAATCGGCCTTGTGCCTAATTTGCTCAGTGGGGGAGCAAATAAATACCATCTGTTCCGGCAGATACTGCAAGCAAAGACCATATGTGGGTGCAACCCCACATATAAGACTTGGTCAATGTAGGGGCAACCCTTCATACCAATTGTCACTATCCAGCTTCCCTACTCCCCGGGGAGTTGGTCCCCATTTCCCCTTCACTCCTCACATTAAAAATCGGCCGTATGCCTAATTTGCCGGGTGGGGGAGCAAATAAATACCATCTGTTCCGGCAGATACTGCAAGCTATGACTAGCAAAGACCAGATGTGGGGGCAACCCCACATGCCTGACCATTAACCAGTTCCCATTTCCCACCTCTCGGGAGCTGGTCCCCTTTTCCCCTTCCCCATCCCTTCACTCCTCACATTAAAAATCGGCCTTGTGCCTAATTTGCTCGGTGGGGGAGCAAATAAATACCATCTGTTCTGATACCTACATCGTGCGAGGCAGTGCTGTTCAGGCGACACATTCTCGTGCCCGGAACACCTGACAAGCTTTTTGGGTCGCGTTCTGTCCGCACCCCCACTTTGTCTGTCTTTCTCTGCTCTCCCCCCTCCCCCACGGGGGGATCCGAGCTGATAATTTACGACCTTCCCGCGAGGGAGGGTCGGAAACACCTTCTCTCTTCCCTCCACTAACTTCCAACTCCCTCTCTCAGTTCTATCTCCCCTCTTGCCGCCTTTTGGCGCCAAAGTCGGCTCCCCACTTTGGACGCTGATTCCACGTCACTTTTTTCAGTGATTTTTTTTAAAAGAGTGACCCAAAACGGACACCCCCAGCCCGGGGGCCACCAATATGGATACCCTCAGCCAGGGGCCCACCAATATGGATACCCCCAGCCAGGGGGCTACTGCTCCCCAAGAGGACGAATCCCCAACAGGAGAAAAAACAACTGCTGATGGGGCGTACCGCCCGGGTATCACACCATTGGACGCTCCCAACGAGGGGGAAAATTTAACAACAGCTCCCCCCGAGGGCGACTCCCCCCAAAGGGGAGCAAAACCAAAATCGGTCGTATCATCTCACTCCAACCACAAAAAGGAGGATGTGCCAGACCAAAAGGACAATAAAGGGGACAGCGCTTCCCAGGAGGGCTGCTCTCCCAAAAGGGGAGCAGATCAAGAAAATGAGGGGGCATACCGCCTGGACCTCACAAACGAGGAAGGGGCAGATGGCCTCAAAGTAAACAAAAACGATCATGCTCCCCAAGAGGCCGACTCCCCAAAACGGGAAGCTGCTCCCGAAAAGACACTAAAAAGGGAGCCGCCGCTCAAAAATGTAACACTCCCACAAAAGGACTGACCAGGACATCTGGGGAGGCAGGAAGCATCGCCAAGAAACAGGCAGGGTCGACCTCCATAAAAGACCAAAAACGGTCTAACCCCAATAAAGACCCCATACCAACACCAACAAGAGGGTCTGCGTGGGGGAAGACCGTAGAAAAACAACTGTCCCCTCAAGAGTATAGAGACCTGTACCTGACAAAGTACAGACAATACATAGAGGGGGCAGATATAAAACCCATACCAGGTGCCTGGGAGGCGATTGAGGGCAGAGTCCTGTCCTTTGCCATTTCCGATATACCGGAAAACCGGCTCCTAGGAATGAAGAAGGAAGACATGGCGGGGCTTCTCCACAAACTTAACATCCCAGTACTATACCTGTACCAGAGGAGCTTCGCTGTGTGGGACATCCTCCTACCCACCAAGGATGATGCGGAGAGACTCTCCCTCCAAGAAATAAAGCATGGGAGAGTCAAACTAACACCTGAATACCAGGGCAAGAGAAGGACTCGGGTGCAGGTATTTAATGTGCCAACCCAAATACCTGCGGAAGTATTAGGATGCCTCTTCAGCCAGTACGGTGAGGTAGAACAGGTGACCCAGTACGGTCAAAAACTGGGACTCATCTGGGCTGCTACACAATAGAAATGAGGCTGAAGAGGGAAGGTTTTCGAGCAATACCACCGCTGCTGACATACAAAGACGCCAGCATAACAGTAGTGGTGGAAGGCCGTCGTCCACACTGTTGGTTCTGTCAAAAGCAGGGCCACATGGCTAGGAGTTGCCCCCAAAGGGTAACCCCTAATCCAACAACCCAAAAGGCGGTCACAACCCTTGAGACAACGCCCGCACCAAAACAGGCGGCAACAACCCCTGCAACTGCAACACCAACCCCAGCTCCAAGGAAAACCCAAACCACCCAGAAGGCCAAGGGGGAAGAATGGAGCACGGTAGTGAGACAAAAGCGGAAACACATAATCCCTTCTGCCACCGTCCCACCACCAGCCCAAAAATCGAGGCAGGAGCCTCTGCAAATGCAGCAAAAACAACAGCCACCGCAGCCAATGCCGCGGAAACAACTGCAGCAACAACTACTGCAGCAGCAAAATCAGCAAGTGCAGCAGAAGCAGCAGCAGCAACGACACCAGCGAGAGCAGCAACAACAAAAACAGCTGCAGCAGCAAATAGAGGAGCAGACACAACCAACGGTCCCCACACCAATCGAGACGGGGATCAAGCGGAGAAAAGACTGCTCCTCTGAGGATAGATCCGCAAGTGAGAGGGAGAGGAACTCAACCTCACCTCTCCCCGGTTCATTCGAAAGAATGAAAAAGAAAAACAAAAGAAGAAAAGCGGAAGAAAAGGTGGCCCCACTCCCTGTGAACATACACCACCCCTAAAAACAAAATCCACTTCCACCCCCAAACCACACACTGCACCAACACCAGACACCGCACCAACACCAGACACCGCACCAACACCAGACACCACACCAACACCAGACACCGCACCAACACCAACACCAACACCAGACACCGCACCAACACCAAACACCGCACCAACCCCAGACACCACACCAACACCAACACCAACACCAGGCACCACACAATCACCCGTCCCCACACCAAGGCAAACTGAGCCACTACCCCAAAAAGAAAATGAAAAGAATGAACCGAGGGAGAGGAGAGACTTTCGGCATCTTGCAGACCAAAGGTCCTTGCCCCTGAGGAACTATGTAATGTAGACCCTCTATCTGTGGCCACAGACATTTCCCATCGGCAGAGGAAAAACTTAAAACATCTGCTCGATTACAAACAGATAGAGGGGAAAGATGTAAATATCCCCTCAAATTTCCCGGACGCCCCACTCCTAATAACTTTTGTCAGAACTCCAGAGGCCTGCAAGACCAACTTGTGGACAAGGCTGCAGGCCGCTGAAGGGGCGTTTCCGGGAATTGAACTGGTGAAAATAAATGACCCTTCTCTTGATGAACTGTCAAAACAATGCAAGGGAAGGGTCCCCGTGTTGGTTCATCCGTCACTCTACAGGGCCATAAAATTAATTTATCCTTTGGACGTCGGCGGCATTGCGAGAGAAGGTCAGGATATGAAAAACCTGACCACCTTGAGCATGGCACATAACGTCGGCGTCCTCTCTCCAGCTGACTTCGGAGCTGAGTGTGACACACCCTAAGGTAGATACCATGGCTTTGAATTTGGCTAGTTTGAATGCGAGGGGCTTGAGATCACCGGGCCGGGCGGCTCGCCTCCGGCGCGACCTCTTGTCTCTGGGAGTGGATGTGGCTGCGATTCAGGAGACGCATTTCGTTTCCTCTGTGGACTGTCAGGTGCTGGCCAGAGATTTTGAGGTTTTCTCAGCATATGGCAGCCCGCGGGGGAAGGGAGTTTCCGTGCTGGTTAAACGTACCCTGTCGGCGACGGTCGACGTTGTCCATAGGTGATCGCGGTTCATGCGCCCAGCACCGCTCGTGAGAGGGTCTCATTCTTCAGTCAGCTTGACGCGTTTGTAGATTGTCGGAAGCGGGTAGTGCTAATAGGAGATTGGAACGCCATCTTAGACCCCGAGATAGATAAGGTAGGCGATGTTAGAGGATCGGAGAGGTGCGAGTCCAGCCTGGCTGATCTGATGGCTAGATGCGGTCTGGTCGACAGGTTTCGGTTCGAGCATCCGGGGCGGGAGATGTGGACGTGGACCAATAGCGTTTCCTCCTATCCAAATACCTATTTGGACAGGATGTTAGTTAGGAGAGGCGAAGTAGACTTCTTATCTTGTCCCACGTTCACTTGGCTAGGCCAGACGGACCATAAATTAGTTATGGTCCGGCTGAAGCTAAGAAATAGGCCTAAGTTAGCGGGGTACTGGAAGTTAAACACCTCCCTTCTGGAGATACAAGACTTCCAAGATCAGTTAAGAGAATTGATTAAAAAGGCACTAGTGGGGGCGGTTACCGGGAGTAAGTGGTGGTTAGGTCTCAAAGCCAAGATCAGAAGCTTCTCCGTCAAGTATGCCCAGCGCCTCGCACTAGATAAGGCCAAGACGAAGAAGCAGCTAGAGCAGAAACTAGCCCAGGCTACGGGGGAGGGTGATAGGGTTAGTCAGGAACTAGCTAAGCAGGACCTTCTACGCGAGACTAGCGAGCGTTACGAAGGCCAAGTAGTTAGAGCTAGGCTTAAAAAGATAGGCAACGAAGCAGTCAATTCTGATGCAGACGTGCGCCGTGAGGTTTCTAGGCGTGGCTCGGACAAATACATTGCGAAAATCAAACATCCGAATGGACGCACCCTGGAATCGACTTGGGAGATCTGCGAGGGGTTTCGAGAACATTTCGAGGAGCGTTTTACGCAGCAGCCCGATCTTCCGGTCCTTGAGTTTAGCGACTATTTGGCCGACTCTCCCCGCCTCGAGGCGGCTGGTTGCGAGGGCCGGGTGACGGAGCGGGAGGTCTTTACTGCGCTGAAGCAGGTCAGCTGTGACAAATCGCCAGGACTTGATGGTCTGCCATACGAACTGTACTTGAGGCTGTCGCCCATGTTTCTGCCTCTTCTGACGGATATGTTCAACCATTGGTTTGCTCAGGGATCCATCCCAGGGCAGGTGACCAAGGGAGTGATCACATTGCTGAAGAAAGGTGACGGGCATGGAGGGGAAGAATTAGACGACTACAGGCCTATAACTCTGCTAAACACTGAGTTGAAGATTTTGGCCAAGGTCCTGTCGAATCGGCTGCAGGTTGTTATCGACGAGTTGGTTGAACCGGAACAGAACTACGCTGTGAAGGGGAGATCGATTCAGAACAACTTGCACCTGATCCGCACGATCCTAGAGGGGGGAATAGATGACGACACGGAAGCCGCGCTGATCAACTTAGATCAGTCCAAAGCTTTCGATAGGGTCGACCATCGTTTCCTGGCATCTGTCTTAGAGGCCGCCGGTTTTAAACCGGACTTTTGCAAGTGGATATCCATAATGTATCGACAGCCCATGGCTGTCGTGCAAGTGAACGGAAAGCGCTCGAAATCCTTTGTTATCTCTCGGTCGGTTCGTCAGGGTTGTCCACTGTCGCCCCTGCTTTATGTTCTGGCTTTGGAGCCTCTTCTCCGCAAGCTGAGACATGGGGAGGCAAATTCGGCCCTGCGCGGAATGGTTCTACCTGGTGGCTCAGCTGACATGGTATCCGCGTTCGCCGATGATGTCACGGTCTTCGTGTCGGGCTTCAGAGACATTGAGGTCGTGTCGGAGGCACTCACATTGTACGAAAGAATCACGGGGGCCAAGATAAACCGCAACAAGTCGGTAGGACTGCGGTTGGGCGCATAGAGTGGCAACGCAAACCTCCCTGCCCCCTTCAGCTGGACAGATGGCCCGGTCCGGATCCTCGGCGTGTGGTTCGGACCGGGTCTCCAGCTTGACAAGAATTGGTTGGAGGTACGGTCAAAGGTGGAGGTTGCAGTCAATTCGTGGCTTCCTAGGAAACTTTCCTTAAAGGGTAGAGCTGAGGCGTGCGCCACTTACGTATTTCCTCTCATCCTTTACCGACTGGCCGTAATTCCCCTGCCTGCACAACACCTAAAAGCACTTGTCGAACTCTTCCTCTCGCTCCTTTGGGACAGAGGAAGACACTGGGTGAGCAGACAGGTCTGTATTCAACGTCTGTGTGAGGGAGGCTTGGGAATGCCGGACTTGAAGTGTCATCGAGATGCTGAGAGGCTGGCCTTCCTGAGCCACTATATGCAGGATGACCAACCGTGGCACCCCGTGGTTACTGCCGCCTTCCCCGACCTCGTTCTCGACCCTTCCATCGAGAGCCGTCGCAGGCTGCGGGGAGAATCTGCCTACATGAAAGAGTGCCGAGCCGCGCTAAAACGACTACCAAGGTCCAGTGACCTTGTGACTGCTACCCGTAGGGAACTCCACAGGGATCTAGTGAAGGGGGCCGCTGACGACCCGCTATGCGCGCGTTTGGGGTGGCAGCAGAGTGAGATCCGCTCCGCGTGGAGATGGGCGCCAGGTTCGAGTCATCTGAACAATTCGGAGTTCTCTCTGACCTGGCGATTGGCCCGAAATGCACTTCCACTCAACAACATACAATGCAGTTCCGGGTTTTTGGAGTCGCCTGATTGTCCCCGTTGTGGGACAACGGCCGTAGAAACTACAGATCACGCTTTCTTCGATTGCCGCGAACTCCGCCAGTACTGGTCGTATGTCAGCGGAGTGACGGCTCGCATCGATCCTGAGCACCATCGCCCAATTACTGTATCCAATGTTGTGGACAACGTGAGGCCGCCGTGGGACCGGGAAAGACAAATGGTCTACGTTACGATCCTGGCCGTGGCGAGAATGGTGATTTGGACGTCACGTCTGCAAGGTTGCCGGGGGTGTTGTCTTTTTCTGATCAAGATCTGATCGCGTTCTTTAAACACCAACTACGGGTGAAGATCAGATGTGATAGAAGAAGGCTGCATCGCGCGGCATTTGACAGAAGATGGATACATGTGGCAAGTCTGTGTGTACGAAGAGGAGCCAAATTTGAATACGTGTTCCCGCCTAGGTGTGGAACGCGCAGTTCTGTAAAGTAAAATAAAACAGGTAGTCTCTCAGCTAGCTGAGTGTGTGTTCCATCCCTCCCCGATTAGGAAGCCTCCAAGATCCCCATCCCCTCTTACCTGCAATTTTTGTTTTCACCCCTTCCTCTAAATTTTACCCATCTTGGAGAAAAAGAAATACAAACTAACCTCCATTCCTTACCCAAAAAAATTGTCTTTTCTCCATTCACCCCCATCTAGAGGGCATCCCCACCTAGAGACTGACCCGCAGAAGCGAGGTTCCTTTTACAAACCTAGTGGAACGGGCAGTCTATCAACTAGACGGGGTTGGGAGGGTCCTACTAATCACCTTTTGTTTTTCTTCCCCCGCCCTCGACACAAATGAATTATTGTTACCATTTTATTGTTATCTTTTTTGTTTTTACACGTCAATAAAAAATGTTTTAAAAATTGGGAGTTACTAGGACGTCCCCCAATATGAAAGGGTGAATGCGGTATTATGGTGAAAGAAGATACTAGCTGGGAGAAACTTTTGACTTTGTTTAGTTCTGGAGTAACAAGGATGACCAACGACCCCCAAAATTCCCCCCTTTTGAGTTGGCCATGTGCCTAATTTTTTTGTTCAACGTTAATTTTGAATGTATTTTTTAACATGAATAAAAGATTTAATATCTTAAAGTGTAGTATCTGTTCTTCAGATGCTGCACTTCTATTTCTTGTTCTCTTTCGGTGGAGGAGAAATCCTTCACGACTGAGACAATTTTTATTTTTGTACCTTTTCTCCACGTTAAAAAACGACCCTGGTGTCTAATTCTGTCCCGTGGGGAGGCATAGTAAATAGGAACTATTACATTGAACCAAAAAGAAGTTGTAACAGTTATGTACTGTAGTAATAGTAGTAGTAGAAACATTAGTAGCACTACCACTAGTTATAGTAGTAGTAGTAGTAGTAGTAGTCGTAGTTCTATTAATATTGTTACTATTACTACTACTTCTACTACTACTGCTACTACTACGGTGTACACATTAAAAAGAAGTAAAAAATTTAGTTCTTGCTTATTACATATTTTCTCATTTGTATTTTTGTGTGTAATGCTTTTAATTGTATTAATCAAATACATTAAAATTTATTACAAGTGAATTACTTTAAGCGTATGTAAAACAGACAGGTATCTTTAGAATAAAACTCTTAATTTCTAATGAATTCCAAATATATTTCATTAAACGAAATAATAATTTTCTTTTTACGAAGGAGTTACCACTTATCAAGGCCCGGAGGCCACTCGTGGATAAGGATTAATGGATATACATAAGTAGTGGACATTTTTATTCAGATTTAGGCGCAGATAAAGAGTGTGGGAAATTATTGGTAGTGGTTTTGGCTAGACGAGTGTTTTTTGTGAAAGTTTCACGAGGGGGGGGGCATAGATATGAAAATAACGATAAAGCAGAGACAAGCTCGATCCGTCTCTTCTGTGGGAAAGAGGTTGTAGGAAAGAGAAAACGGCATCCCCCACTAAGCTATGAAGTCTATTTTGAACTCCTCTGTCAAGGCAGGATAAGCTGCTTCTAGCATCTCCTGCCCAGATATGGCAATAGTACTCCATCACTGGCCGTACCTGGTTTTCTTTTTCCTTTTTTTTACATGTAGGTCACCACTTATCAAGGCCCAGAAGCCACTCGGGGATGAGGGTTATTTTGTGTACAGTAATCAAAGGGTTAGTGTTGCAGTATTCATTAGTATTGGAGATTTGATAAAGTGTCATTACTTAAGGGGGCGATTCATACGGAATTTGTTTATGTTGGACTTGAAGACATCCATGTTGAAGTCAGGAGGGAAACAGGCAAGCGGTAGAGAGTTCCATAGGCATGCAGTTCTAAGAAAGAAGCTTTGTTCATGGAATCTACGTTTTGATTTAGGCACAGATAATGAGTGGGGAAAATTATTGACAGTGGTTTCAGCCAGACGGGTGTTTATCATGAAAGATTGGCGAGGGGGGACCAGAGATTGGAGATGCCATGGAAATAACGATAAAACAAAGATAGGCTCGCAACGTCTCTTCTGTGGGAGAGAGATTGCAGGGAAGAGAAAAGGGCATCTCCCACTAAACCACGAAGTCTATTTTCATATAGGTAGAGAATTTCATCAGGAGTGAGATATCTACTGGAGCAATAGAAGGATCCTACCATTTTTCTAGTGGCCTTGGCAACGGATTTGATGTATGTGTTCCATTTCAGATTAGGAGTAAAGATAAGCCCAGAAGCTTGTCAAAACATGCAGTCTCCCTAAGACGAGATCCATTCAATTCAATTGATGCCAAATGAGGATCAGAGCGATCATGGGAGCTTGGTTTTTGATGCATTAAATGTAACCAACCACATCTTTCCCCATTGTACCATGTGCTCAAGATCAGAGGACAGGGAGTCAGAGAGAACTTTGTCATTTACGGCCTTTAATGTGTTGCCATAGATGGTAGTGTTGTCAGCATAAATGTCAATGAATGATCTTAGGATGTTAATTGGAAGATATATATATATATATATATATATATATATATATATATATATATATAGAGAGAGAGAGAGAGAGAGAGAGATAGATAGATAGATAGATAGATAGATAGATAGATAGATAGATATACAAATTTAATGAAATACTGAAATGTCGTAAACATAAAGTCCAAATAAATATTGTTATCAATATTTATAAGACGATCTCAATCAGACAAGGAAAGCTCAATATGTGAGATAGAGCAATAATATAAATGGAAATTCTGAGTTAAATTATGTAGAATTACAGCAAAATTTATTGTTTGACAAGTGGGAATAATTATTAAAGTGTGTTTCTTTAATCCATGGATTTCCAATGAATGGCTTATCTCATTAGAGGAATTGTTTTTAGCAATATTGATGTAAGTAATTATAAATCGTGCTTATAAGCACATAAATTGAACATTAAAATTGAAATGATGATGTAAAAAGATACTCCAAATTGAATAAAAATACAGGAACAGTTGTAAAATCCAATTAATACTGGCATATTCCAAAATGATTTGCAGCTTGTTAATAGAATATTCTAGGCTGGAGAGTAAGGTCGAAGTCATGTATATTTAGTAATTCATTATTTTTAATGTGATGCCATTTTTTTTTTAATTCTTTAAATAATTCGATATTCGTGCTGGCAAAATATTGAAATGAATTAACTGAAGAGCAGTTTTTTATGTACTTGTTACGATTAATTTATTCTGTAGTTAATTCATATAAAATTAATATAATTTTTTTCTGATCTTGAAGTTTTTAAAGGTATTTAAAGTATAATACAATATTGAATAAACTAAAAAGGGGAGAAATTCTCAAATGCCCTCGTCAGTGTTTTGTGTACAAATGAAATTAAGGAAAAACTTTAATAATTATTTGTACTCCTTTGTCAAACAGTAAATTTTGTTGTCTTTCTACATAATTTAATTCCGAATTTTCAAATATATATATATATATGTATATATATGCATATATATATATATATATATATATATATATATATATATATATATATATATATATATATATATATATATATATATAAGCAGGCTGGTGGCATTGCTCGGTTGTAAAATACACTTAAATATGATATTTTGATTAATGCAGATTTCGTATTTATTATTATATTATATTAGACCCAATATATAATCTATATAATTATAAAACTACAAAGACCTTTAACGAGTGATGTAACCCACTTTCCGGTTTACAACGTAAACAAATAAACACAAATCGCTTCTTTTGTAGAGTTTGACCTGCGCACTGAAATATTAACGTTATTATTTCGAAATTATTATTTAACATGGGAAGAGTGGGGATGTTTTGCAACTATTCTTTATTACAACTATACTGTCGCTATTTTCTTACAACTAAACAACTTTAACTCGTTGACAAACATAAGAACAATTGTAGTAAAGCCAAGACGATTCGTACGAAAATCATGTTTAATTTTCGATTTTTGAGCGATTATTCGGAAAAATAGGTAACTTTACACGAATAGGGAGGATTTTTTTTCATGTTTGAGTGATCCGTCCATGATTTTTCATTTAAATATTGAAATGTTTCTGTTATGTCAAAAAAAATTATTTTCTTTACGTCACAAGTGTTACGCTCATACATGAATTCCATAACTAATATAACATACTTACCCAACGGGTCACGGGTAGTCTAGTAATGATTTAAAAAGTTAAAAAATGACTCGTGCACCACCGTCGAGAATCGAAACCAAAACGTGTACCTTACGATTTACTTTTTCCTTTGACATTAATGCCTAAGCTATGAAGACATGTTTACTGAAAGGCTAAATATTAAAACATGAAGCAATAGCTATTAGGTTACGCATGCATATTCGTAATGCCATCGTCCGACCTTCACCTGGCAAATTCCATTTTTTTAATTTTTATACTTTTACACCGATTTTCGCGAATAAAACCCAAATATAAAGTTTTGCATGGATTCAAATACCAAAATATTAAGTTTCATGTCAGTAGACAAAAACTGTCAGAGGAGTTCAGTAGGCAAATTTGTTTTTTAAACAAATATATATATGCATACATAAACATATATAGAAAGAGGTTTGTGTTTACTATAATATTTTTACGCAAATATTAATAAATCACGTAGAATATCTGCATGAATATAATTACATGTAATAGTTTACTAAAGATGATCATCCCATGAGCAAACCGAAAAACTAATAGGGAATTAATTAAAATGAATGTTTAAAAGAATATGCAAATTAGCTAGATCTTCTACAGATAAATGCAATCCCACCACTCGTATATAAGAAAGTTGTATTTTCTTTTTAAATAAATAGAAAAAAAGGGGTTTTAATACAAATATCAATACATAAAAAAATGTATAGGGATATATATATATATATATATATATATATAGAGAGAGAGAGAGAGAGAGAGAGAGAGAGAGAGAGATTGATTGATATACATATTAGATTTTTATATTTTTCAAATGTGATGAAGGAAGTCTAACGTAAAATAAAAGATTTTTTCCAAAGCCGTTTCATATAATCTCTATTATTTGATATTTTATCCAACCGTACAACACAATTTTTTCTTTATATTGAATGTTGTATGTCATTCTACTGCGGTCATTCTTTCTCTGCGCTGTTTTTATCCAAGAAATCTCGTTACACTTTTTTTAGGTTCCTTCTTTTTCATTTGTTTCCAATTTCTATCTCTCTTATGCAATCGTCGATTTTGTGCATTCATTTTGTCCGTGTTCAAAGCAATTTTAGTTTCTTGTTTTCCCTTGGACAACTCTAGAGAAGGTGACAATCGCACGGCTTATAACTATGGCAGTAAAATGCATTTTCGTTGGGTTTTATCGTTGCGTGGTTTCTCACAAAATTAAAGGTGACAGGGTGGCAGAATAGGTTTTGATTTTTTACGTCGACGAAATGGTTAATCAAAATTAAAAAAAAAATAAGGCATTCGTTTTCATTTAAAACTTTTGGATCTTTTGTAAAACTTCGTTAACACACTCTCCCTTTCTCTCTCTCTCTCTCTCTCTCTCTCTCTCTCTCTCTCTCTCTTTCTCTCTTTGTTTGTTTCTCTCTCTCACACACACACTTTCTTTCTTTCCCTCTCTCTCTCCCCCTCTCTCTCACACACACACACTTTCTTTCTTTCCCTCTCTCTCTCCCCCCCCTCTCTTTCTCTTTCGTCAGTTACATTATATACTAAATAAAATATTTTTGCGATGGATAATTATAATTAAACACATCATTCATTGTTTCATTCCTCTCTCTCCCCTCTCCCCTCTCCCTCCCCCTCCTCCTCCCTCTCTCTCTCTCTCTTTGTTTATATATATATATATATATATATATATATTCGTATAGAATAAGTTAAGAAGATAAAGAGTTGTTGCATAGGAACTTTATTATATTATAAAGTCAATAATGGTTAAAGAAAGAAGAATAAGGGAAGAACCTCTTAGATCATGGCATTTCGAAGCTAAATACTTCTCGTCAGAACAGGAGAAGAAGGCAACACTGACTTTTAAATCATTCAGATTAGAAATGGAAAACTTTTTTTTAGATTAGAATTGGAAAAAATTAATATAGGCGATGTTAATATGACTGTGGAAATATAGAAAAGAGCAAGAACAAAATCAGTAAAAACTAAATAAATTTATAAAAAGTATATAAGAAAATAAAATAAGAGGAACTTTTTTTTAATTTATTAAAATTTCAAGAACTTTAAAAGAATTTTTTTAATTTCAAAAAGTTAAAAATATTTTTCAAAGATTAAAAAAAATGATGAAAAAATTATTAAATATAAATAAAGCAGAAAAAAATTAAGTCCAGAAGAAATAAGAGAAGAGTAAGGAAGGGGAAAAATAATAAAGTTAAAATATAAATCAACTCAAATTCTTGGAAGATAATCCATCAGGATTTAGGTGCAATTTAAAATAAAATGAAACGAAAATTAATGTAGCGGACATTCGTATGCAGAATAACCCAGAATAAAGATTTTAATGTCTGTAATGTGTTTGAAAAGACACCGGAAAAGTTACCCGAATCAAGGTACTGTAATAAAGAAATCTCCGCGTAACAATTGTGTATCAGCGTGTATATTCGTGCATATAAAGTTTTAAAAAGGCTTTAAAATATTATAAACTATATATATATATATATATATATATATATATATATATATATATTATTGAAGAGGTTTTTCACTTGTTTTTATATAGATAATTTGTTTTATATTACGAGGGGCGTGTAATAATAATGCCCCTGACCCACTTCGCATAGCAGTAGAGCAACGAAACTTGGCACATTTATTAGTCAGAAAGTAGTGGTGAGTATAGTAAACAAAAAGTAGTTTCTCAAGAATACAAAGAAACAAGAACAAATATTTGGTTCAAGGAAAAGCTCTTTTTAGAGTTTCAATATGACAAATTAATAAAAATATTATTTCGATCTAAGCTTGACAGACCAATAAAAATACTAGTTTAAACTTAAGCGAGAGAAACTATTAAAAAGATCTTGTTGAACTGAATTTTATTATAAAAAGGGGAAAATGTGTGCTAGTTTGTATGTGTATGTGTGTCTATGTGTGATTGGTATCGTTAGAAAGATCAATCTCTCAGACGAAAAATATCTAAAAATTCGACCTCCAAAATTCTCTGCTGGTCAACTGGGTCGTTTTTGCAAGGAGGGATCACTATTTTGCGTCAATATTTTTCCAAAGTCATACGCCTAGCAATCTTGATGTACGTTTACAAAACGTTATTTCGAACCATCGTGACGTCATAAATCGTCATGGTTGTGATAGCTAGCGCGTTAGCTTTTTTCACCTTCTTTTCCTCTTTCGCCTTACTGGTCCGAGCCTGCCTACTGCCAACGGATAGACTTTTTTGCGGTCGCACGGGTGCTCGCTGCTATTTTGATTCATTTTTTTTTTCTGAGGGTGGCTCAATATCCTTTGTATACCGGCAATGCCGGGTACCCATGCTAGTCTTAAATAATTAAGATTCTGTCCAGTTAAAACTATCGTTAATAATTTTTGATGAGCAGTGACTCGTTAGTACATAAAAAGATGTGACAGACTAATAAAAGTGTTATTTCAAATTTAATCATGACAGACTTACGAAAATTGAATTTTTCAACTCAATTCTAACAGATCAACCGAGGACGATATCTCTTATGAAGATACCTGGTATCTTAAGTCAGATGCGTCTATTCAATTTGCTATTTTTAAAATAAAGCATGACAGACCAGACCGACTAATAGACGTACAACGTTTCTTATAGAAGTTTGAGGACGCATGTAGAAATGCAAAGTTTTAAAAGCATGCGTTTGCCATCAAGAAAATGCCAACCTCGGAATGGATCAGTGGGAACGTTATAGCAACAACAAAGAAATGGCCAAGAAAATTAATGATCTGTCGAGATTCCGAGCAATTCATCTCAAAATCATAAAAGGGAAATCTCTTTCTTTACTTGTTTTCTTCGTTACTCAAACATTATTAGAATCGATATTCTAGGATTATTTAATAATGGAGACGAACGAAAATATTCGGTGAAACGCGAGTGACGAAAATGCCTTACTCATTCAAAGAAACATGAAGTGAATAGAAAAAAAAACAAATGAAATATGCATCAAATTAATAGAAACATAATCTTCTGAAACATAACAAACGATCTGTAATTATTGTAACGAATGCGTAATTGTTATACATACATACATACATGCATACATGCATACATACATACATGCATACATACATGCATACATGATGATTACAACGTCTTGTCAGACGAGTGCCATTACCTCAGACACTTAAAGTCCATGAACCCAAAAATGACTTTTTTTAGTCCTACCGGCGAATTCACACGCTCAAGCAGACATGACACTGAAGACCGTCATTGGTATACATACATACATATATACATATATATATATATATATATATATATATATATATATATATATATATATATATATATATATATATATATACTCGGGGTTTTTTATTCAAAAGTAATGGACTAGTGAATTCAACGAGGTTGTTAGATAGTGCTCAATAAAAAGAGCTGATAAATAAAGTTAAAACTTTATTTAGATTGCCCCTCCCTCTTTACATCTTATAATTAAAGTTCTGTTTTAAGGTTTTTTAACTCCAACTTTTAAAGAGTTCCTACCTAAAATAAAAATCCATTATTCATTGAACATTTGAATAGTCAAGTCGCTGCCTGATGATATCTGTTGTTTGATTGAAACAAGTGGCTGTTTGTAGCAGCGGGATGTGAGCATGTTTATATAACAAT
>NC_136495.1:95630322-96120322 GCF_053919585.1 Euprymna scolopes
TTCTATTTTTACGATATTCTCAGGGTCAATGTGAAATTTTATGCCCTTTCCAATAAACCGAATATAATATTTTAGACAAACGTTTTTTTTTTAATTCACGCCCCCCACCATTTTCAAGTGTCTATTAAAAAGTAAATAATTAACTTATTCACCAAAGTTTTATATATCACAAATTGAAGAGAAAAGGTCAATAAGTAATATATTCAAATTTAAAACAAAAAAGTAGTGTTTTTAAGAAATTTACCTGTAAAGTTCGAAGTTTAAAACCTGTTTTTTTAAACCACGTTATTTGTTTTTTCTTTTGTTTTTGTTTTTTTTATAAAACCTTGTTCCTTGCTTCTTTAATTGAAAAAACATTAGGGCTTGAATTACATTTTTCGAGGAGTTATAAGCTTGGAAAGACAGGAGTTCGAATAATTCACGCCTCCCATTTTGAAATGTCTATTAAAAAGTAAATAATTGACTCACCAAAGTGTTATATATCATAAATTGAAGAGAAAAGGTTAATAAATAATATATTCAAATTTAAAACAAAGAAGGTAGTGTTTTTTTAGAAATTTACCTGTAAAGTCCAAAGTTTAAAACCTTTTTAAAAAAAAACACGTTGTTTGTTTGTTTTTTGTTTTTTTCTTAATGAAACCTTGGTCCTTGCTCCCTTAATTGAAAAAAATTAGGGCTTGAGTTACATTTTTCGAGGAGTTATAAGCTTGGAAAAACGGGGTGGAATTATTCACTATTTTTCACGAAATTTCTGACACACCTACCAATCTACTCATGTTAAGAACGGCTTTCGGAATAGACACCCCTAACCTTGCCAGCATACCCGAAAAGCTATAAAAGTTCACGTGTCGAATGTGAACGATGAGTTGGACGTAATGTAAAAATCTACCGAATTTAAAAAGGAACGAAATTCAAATTTCCGTTCCATTTTTAAAACAACCGTAAAGCAGAGCATTCTATGCAGATTTTACCTAACTTACTGTATTAATGCTATTTTTTTTAAGCAAGAAAAAAATATTTAGGTTTGGCTGTAAATTCCTAAACTCATTTCACCCTAAATAATTTAGGTGACTGAAATAGGAATCTAATTGAATCTTTAATTTCCTGAATAGTATGCGAGAATTCATTTTTCTTCGCGTTATATCGCATTCATTATTACGGACGTTAGGGGCTTTTTTCGTAATGTTACTGTAAAAATTATGTTTTATTGTTACAAATTACGATGCTTTATTTATATAAAAAAAGCAAAAATAAATTCTTGCGTTTTTTATTTACTACTGAAAACCATAACTTTAGTAAAGGTATTCTTTGTTTAAACAAAATAAAACATTTTCACTTAGAATTAAGTAAAAATAATTAGTTCATTATATTCTGCGATAATTTGATAAATACTGCAATTTTCATTAAAATTAGTTAATTTCCTGATTTTTGGTGAATTTTTAAGTAAAGGGAGGGGTCAAAATGTTTATACACTTTGAGCGTCGGCATTCATTTTGTCTGTACCTAACATTTTTCGATGAATATTTAATAGGAAAGCGACCACGTGTGGTTAATTTATCAATAATCATGTGATTAAACCCATTGAAAATTTACCGATATTGTAAACACATTCTGTTTACATTAAGCCTATAGTGTTTTTTAGTGATGCAGTGTTGGCAACCGAGATTTAAAAAAACCCGCGAGATCAGGAGACAGAAATGTCCAGAAAATCGCTAGATTTTTAACTTGTATCATCTGAAATTTTCAAAAATCGCTAATTCACCCCCCCCAAAAAAAAAAACTCCCTATTTTCACTTCCTACGATAAAAAATTATAAATATAGTATATTCAATATATAAAATGTTCCGTGTTTTCTCACTATATGTTTCTGGAATTATATTGAAGCGGTTACCTCCCGTATTTTATCAGCTAGTTTTACCTGTTTTTTCAGAGAGGGTATTTTTTTTTTTTTTTTGCAGGAAACAAATCATAAACTCAAACTTTTTATAATAAAAGTTAAATTGAAATATACTGCAAATTAAACATCACAATAATGGTGCAACATATTTTGAAATTAGAAAAATAAAAAAACAAAAAACTTTGTTTTAGCATGTTAAAAGTATTTAGGTTGGTAGATAATTAAATTCTACTGTATTGGTATGTTTTTTTGTTTTTTTTTTTTGCTGTTGTTTCTTGCTTTTTACAATTTTAGACTAAATACTTCTAAATTTCGTATTTTAAACTAAACTTCGAAGGTTGGAATGCCTACCCCCCACCTAAAATGTACTTGGAAAAATCGATTTTATAGCGAGATTTAAGAATGGTTAGCCGAAAAAAAAGGTGAAAAACAAAACAAATAATCAATAAATAATTGTTACTAAAGGCAATAAATGCTACTTTTTTTTTACTTACATGAATGAATTTATTTTATGTTTTAAAGTATTTTCAAGCGCTTGCGGGTGTGTGGGTGCGAAATATCTCCAGATTTTCTAGAATTTCCCGCTAGATTGCAAACGAAATCTCCAGATCTAGCAGGAAAACCGCTAAATTAGAAACACTGGTCACGTGACAGGAAGCGGTAATAAATAATTGTCCCTAAATAAAAAAAATGGCCTATCGGTACAAAGAAACCCACCTATTTATTATAGAAAAATTAAGTATAATGTTATAATTAAAAAGAAATATATAAGAACACAGATGGATATAGTAAACATATTATACCAAAACGTGGAAGCCAGTGGTTTTTTAGACTATAAATTGCGAACGAACCAAGAGTTACATTTTTATATATATAGATAAGTGAACGTGTCTGTGTGTGTCTGTGTACATTTCCCTACGCAATAACTCTGTCAATTTTTAGTCTAAAGACTCAAAATTTGATATACAGGGTACTGAGATTTGGGAAAATCGATGTGATCCGTTTTTGGCCAGAAATTTGGCGATTAAGGGATCAAAGTTCAACGATTTGACCTTTGAGAACTCTACCAAGCTCCTCCGACAATTTTGGGTCGACGCACTTGAAATTTTAAATATAGGTTCCTTGGACATGTATCTAACTTAATAACTTGATTTGAGCTCAAAACAATAAATTTTAAGGGGCTATAATAGGGATCAAAGTTTTTAAAGAAATTGACCTCTGCGGTCTCTTCCAAATTACTCAGACAATTTCTCGTCTAAACATTTAAAATTTTACATAAAGGGTATTCAGAAATAGGGCAAGCTTTTTCATCGCTTTGGGTCGAAATCTTTTAGTTACCAATATATAAATGTATGTATGTCTGTTTGCATGTCTGCCTTAATCTTTCAGTAGAGGCGACGGATTTTATCAAGATCAGTATCGTTTTGAAGTTCGACCTTTCATACGACAAATATCGAAAAATTGGCTAAAAAAATTAATATCTTCCCCTTCAACTAGGCACTTTTCTACAGGGGGGGTCACTTTTTTCGCCGATATTTTTTAAAGTTATCCTCTCCTTTAGATTGTCTAGCCTTAATTTTAAAAAATGTCGCTTCCGATTTGGCGGTGGTCGTAACAGCATAAACGTTAGGTTTTACCTCGTTCTTTTTCTTCTTTGCGGTACGGGTTCGAGCCTGCCTTCCTACTACCACTTTTTTTTTTTTTTTTGCTCAACACACATCCGGGCAACGCTGGGATGAAATGCTAGTAATATATATACATATAAAACTTATATATTTACACACACACGTACGCACACACATATACACACATAAAACCACACACACACGCATATGTATGTGATATTCTTTCTTCAATCGTATCGTTAAAATTCTTAAAGACATAAGTTCTCCACATTCCATCGATCTTTGCTTTGTTACTAGCTTTTCCAAATTGAGCCTCAGACTTAAGTCTCAGCATCTCAAACCAAATTTGTGAAAAAAGTGAATAGTTTATAAGGAAAGTGCAAGAATGTTACCAAAATAACCTTCTTAGAGCAAAAACAACATCGGATATTCTCAAGACGCGTCAATTCGATCTGTTTGTGTAACGATGAAAATTGTATTTAAAATGTAAGCGTCAAAGGAACCGTGAAACGGTGACTTAGGCTTTTATGGAGAGGCGTGGGCGCATCTAAAAATGCGATTTCAAACAAGTAAATCCAAAACACGATATCGTCAACAGATGTTCAATCTTTGTAGAAATGTAACATAGCACGGATGTATGTATTTAAATGCATGAGAAGTGATGTCACCGGCGAGGAGGGGACGACAATAAAAAAAGAAACGACAAAGATTTCATAAGAGACGAGGTAACGTTCAAGATCTCGTGGGAAATATGGAGAACGTTCTAGACCACGTGGGCGACGTCACAGCAATGACGACGAGGAAATAAATGTTGGTGTACATAACCAAAATGCGAGTCGAAGTTATTTCCTATTCTTTGTCTTGGTCTCCTTTGCGACTGAAACTACACACAACGTGTGTTAGTCCGCGGACAACGTTATGAAGATTCTTGTCTGTTTTTCGTTTTTGTTACTATGTATGATATGCCGTTTTAATTGACATAAATACCACATAATCACGTTAATACTCCATTTCTCATTAGATCACCGAAGTTAAGCAACGTTCAACATGGTCATTACCAGATGGGTGACCATTTGGGAATACCAGGCGCTGTATGTGGAAGAATGTCGACAATGAAGACTTAAGGCAGATGTAGTATTTTATTCGTTATCCCCAAAGATGATGGAAGCTGGCTTTTCAAGGAAACAATACAAAGATGATGCATATAACTCATTCGTTCATAAATACAAATACATCCTGAGATTCACATTAACTACAATGATTGTCACTTAACGTATGTTTATTAAGCCATCAGCACTTACCCTAGGCGGATTGAACCGGCTTCCTCCAAGGGAATATCAAATTCACAAGCGGTCTCCAGTCGTATGTATATCTCCATCGGGGGAGATGATGACGTTAAGTTTTTGCAGTTTTTGCGGTGAGATATCGCCATCCTTTTGCACACAACGCCCTGTATTCCCAAATAGTCACCCATCTGGTAATGACCTGGCTCAACGTTGCTTAACTTCGGTGATCTAACAAGAACCGGGGTGTCAACGTGATTATGTCGTATATATGTCAATTACTGTTAGAGAATGGATAGAGAGAGAGAGAATGTTAAAGAATAGAGAGAGGGAGAGAGAGAGGAAGAGGTGAGTTATAGTGTAGACACGTTGGCCGGAAGTAAAAGATCAGTTGATTTGATTGCGTATGAGTCATGTGATCAGGTTAGCTGAATCGTTGAGATTTGATTTGGACACAGAAGACAACGGACGGCTTCCCGTTGTCTCCTCCTCTTCACGGGGGGGGGGACGAACGCTGACGTGTGTAGAAGAAGAACCCACACAGGCCGATTTCACTTCCACCTTCTGCAGGACATCTGGAGAAAGTGAAATAAAAACTATAGAACTAATTCCTTGTCTTGGAGTGATTGAATCTTCATTCAAAAACAGGTATCAAGTCTCCCTCCAAGATGAGAAATTTCCAGATGGTCCAACATCGAAGAAGCAGAGGTAGGTTCTGAAAATACATGTCACTCACACGCGATTCCCTTTATGATAATCAAACACACAACCCTTTATATTAGAGACAATATAACATTACTACGGCATACTAACACTGACAAATTTAGTTTTATTGCGTATGGCCATTTGTAGATAACAGGTACTATATCTGGGAGAACGGAAAAAAACTCATACAATAAAATAAAGCTCTAAAGAAACCTTGAGCAAGTATTTTAATATAATATAATCTAAATACATTTTAACACAATGGAACAACTGCACATCCTCGTTAAGCAAAGTTCTGAATTCAATCCAGAATATGCACTTTGGGTTTCAATATTGATACCGATTTACGACAGTGTACACCCAAAATAATACGTGCTACTTGGATTATTCGAACTGTTGTTATCTTGAGTGTTATTTTCACAATGTTTCAACTGACGTAATCTCCAATTTTTTTCAGGTGTACGATCTTGTCGAACTCGAGAATCTTTCTGTCGAACAAGGAATTTCGAACGTAATACTTTATTTAATCCACGGAAGTAGCATAATCTAGTTCGATCGGTCATAACCGGGTAGAAATCCTAAGTAATCCGTAATTGTATTCTTGGTATCGCCGGCACTGAGGATTTAACTTTCAACCTCCAGAAGAGTGTCACGTACAACTGATTTTTACTAAGTACTTTATCCGTTACGCTACGGATCCTTTCTGAGAAAAATTCTCGAGTTCGACAAGAGACACATGAAGAACTTCAAAGGTTACATCAGTCGAAACATTGTGAAAATAGCACTCGAGATGAGAATAGTAGTCTGAATAATCCAAATAATACGAATTATCAATCCTTATCTAAAAAATTCAGAAATCCAAAAATAATAATTTCCTGAGAACCTAATATAATAAGTAAAATCAACAGAAAAGACTTTTAACTTCCTGTTTATACCTTCAACTTCACCACTATCAAGAAATAAACCACATTAAATAAATATGGTCCTTTTGTCCTAATCACCGCCAAACTTTGATTAACAGTCCTATTTTAGTTTCGTTTGTTTGCATTGGTGAACAACTTCATATACATTTGTTTTGTTGATAAACTTATTTCCTCTTTTTTTCTTTTATATTTTTTCTCTATTTTATTTTCGAACACTTGGGTAGGGACATCGATAGTATCGCACAAATATTTCTTTAGTTTGTTCACAACAAGATCTAAAACTTTCAGAGCTACTTGCTGGTTAGAAGGGACCTCAGCTTATCCCCACCTCCAAGGCAGATGCACAAAATAACGTGTAACTCTAAGACTTGTGAAAGCGATCACTCTTATCTGACACTGACAGAATTTTCTCTAATTCCTACAGTTTCTAAACTGAAAAACTTCTCTACAGTTCTCTTCGCCAAGGATTTTTTAAAACAATAAAGAAAAAACTCAAAATACTTTGACATAGGTTTCAATACCAAAAATATGCGTATGTACTGGACAATCTGAATATTAAAAAAAACGTAGATTGGAATGTATAACACAAACCTCAGAGTCAAACTTAGATTCGTATGCAAGTGAGAAATCTTTTAAGGTTGACAAAATGTTTGGATCCTTGAGCAGTTTATGGAATGAGACTTCCTATTAGTCAGGTGATTTAGAAAACCGACGTCCAAAATACACCCACAGAGACAGGCTTTGTAACCACCAGAAGAATAAGCTGCAAGCTCACAATAACTATTGTTAACATTACATTATTTTTATTTAATAAAAAAAATTATATCCCCATCTATCAGGAAAGGAATGGAACAGGCGGAACCAGTTTCACTGAAAGACGTATCCTTCTAATCTATATATCTATAAAAGTGAACGTGTCTGTGTGTCTACATTTCCCTACGCAATAACTCTGTCAATTTTTAGTCTAGAGACTCGAAATTTAATATACAGGGTACTGAGATTTGGGAAACTCTTTGTGATCGGGTTTCGGACAGAAATATGGCTGTTAAGGGATCAAAGTTCAACGATTTGACCTTTTAGAACTCTACCAAACTCCTCCAACAATTTTGAGTCTAAACACTTGACATTTAAGATATAGGTTCCTTAGACATGGATCTAACATAATAACTTGATTTGAGCCCAAAACAATAAAGGTAAAGGGATCATAATAAGGGTCAAAGTTTAAAAATTTGACCGCTTTTTTTTTTTTTTTTTGCTCAACATACACCTCCAAACACCCGGGCAACGCCGGGCTGAAATGCTAGTATGTTTCTAAACAAAACCTAAGAAAGCTTTTTATAAGTAATCTGGCGGAGAATGTGATAAATATAAGCTATGGCTACAATGATTCAGGAAGCATTAACTCACATTCTATCCCATCAAAAGTGAAAACAACCTCCTTGATAAGCAACACCTAATTTCTACCGTCATTATCTATCTATCTATACTCCTATAAATTCGTTTTTCTTTTGTGTGTATCGATATTCACATTAAACCCCCTCTATTTGAAAAGAAAAGACAATGTTCTTATATATGGGTCGTAGAATTGCATTCACTAGCAAAAGATCTAGCTAATTTGCATATTCTTTTAAACATTAATTTTAATTAATTCCCTATTAGTTTTTTTCGGGTTTCTTATGGGATGATCATCTTTAGTTAATTATTACGTGTAATTATATTCATGCAGATGTTCTACATGATTTATACTTGCATAATATTTGCGTAAAAAGTGTGCAGTAAACACAAAATTGTTTCCATATATATTTATCTATACGTATATATTTTTGTTTAATCTATAAAATGAATGTGTCTGTGTGTCTGTGTATCTGTGTGTCTGTGTGTCTACATTTCGCTACACAATAGCTCTCTCAATTTTCAGTCTACAGACTCGAAATTTGATATACAGGGTACTGTGATTTGGGAAAATCTTTGTAATCCGTTTTCGGCCAGAAATTGTGCGATTAAGTGGTCAAAGTTCAATGATTTGACCTGTGAGAACTCTACCAAACTTCTCCGACAACTTTCGGTCGAAACACTTGAAATTTTTGATATAGGTTCATTGGATAACTTAATAACTGAATTTAGGTCCAAAGCAATAAATGTTAAGGGGTCATAATAGGGGTCAAAGTTAAAAAACAAAGATCGCTTTTTTTCTTTTCTTTTTTTTTTTTTTTGCTCAACATACACCTCCAAACACCCGGGCAACGCCGGGCTGAAATACTAGTATATCTATACAAGTGAACGTGTCTGTGTATCTGTCTCTCTGTGTATCTGTGTGTCTGTGTGTGTACATTTCCCTACGAAATAACTCTGTCAATTTTAAGTCTACAGACTCGAAATTTGATATACAGAGTACTGAGATTTGGGAAAATCGATGTGATCGGTTTTCGGCCAGAAATTGTGCGATAACGTGGTCAAAGTTCAACGATTTGACCTTTTAGAACTCTACCAAACTCCTCCGACAATGGGGGTCTAAACACTTGATATTTAGATATAGGTTCCTTGGACATGGATCTAACTTAATAACTTGATTTGAGCTCAAAACAATAAATTTTAAGGGGTCATAATAAGGGGTCAAAGTTTAAAAAATTGACCGCTTTTTTGCACAACATACACTTTCAAATACCCGGGCAACGCCGGGCACCCATGGTAGTACGCGGGTGTGCAATAAGTAATGCCCCTGACCCACTTCCCATAGCAGTAGAGTAAGGAAACTTGGCACAGTTATTAGTCTTTCTCTACATAGGAACCACCCAGAGTTATGCATTTCTCCCATCGTTTGATGCAGCTCTGGAGACAGTCTTTGTAGAACATCCCAGGTTGGTCCTCCAACCACGACGTGACTTCAGAAATCAAGGCTGCATCATCTGGGAAACGCTTTCCTTTCAAAAACAACTTCATGGCTGGGAAGAGGTGAAAGTCAGAAGGTTCAAGGTCAGGAGAGTAGGGAGGATGGGGAAGAATTTCATAACCACACACCTGTGCTTCTGATCTAGCGACATGCGAGTTGTGGCCGGAGTGTTGTCCTGCAGGAGGAGGGTACCTTTGCTGATCTTGCCCCGCCTCTTGATTTTGATAGCTTCCCTTAATTTCCTCAAAAGTGAAGCATAATAGGCTCCTGTAATTGTGGTACCCATTGCCAGGAAATCTGTCATCACTACTCCGTCCTGGTCCCAGAAGACTGTGAACATGATCTTGCCAGCGGAGGGCTGCACCCTTGCCTTCTTTGGAGGTGGTGATTCTAAGTGCTTTCACTGCATTGACTGGACTTTGGTATCTGGATCATTATGATGGACCCAGGTTTCATACTGTGTAACCAGTCTTTTGAAAAACTTTGACTCATCTTCTTAGCACATCTCCAAATTCATCCTCGAGTACTCGACGTGTTCTCGCTTCTGGAAAGGTGTGAGCAACCTGGGAATCCATCTGGCAGACACCTTATGTATACGCATGAATGATAGTTTCAACGGACCCTGTACTAATCTTGACATCTTGGGCTATTTGGAAAATAGTAATGCGCTGATCTTCCAAAATGGCAGCCTCAACTTGACGGACAGATGCCTCATCAATGGCAGAAGGTGGGCGACCAGGTCTGGGAGTTGTTTCCACATACTTCCGGCCATGTTTGAATTCACGATGTCAGCGTTGTACAAGGTCATATGATGGGGCATTATCACCATAAGTTTCTTTCATTTCATCAAAAGTCTCCTGTGGTGTGTGTCTTTTCAAATGCAAAAACCGGATCACTGCTCGACATTCAACAGGCTCTATTTCACACCTGACTCAGTTCAAACACCTGTAAAATAAAAACCACAATTAGTTCAGAGCTGTAATTTGCCACATAAGATATAAATCATTGCATATGCAAAATTTCAGCTACAGGGTGGTCAAAAAGTCAGGTAACATTTTAAAGAAATCAGGAGGGGTAAGATCCGGAGATCTGGCTGGCCATTCAACTGGGCCACGGCGACCAATCCATCGTTGTGGAAAAATTTCATCCAAGAAATAATATTAAACGAATAGAGATTATAATGGATCATATTGTTTTTTCTACCTTTAACATGTTACCTGACTTTTTGACCACCCTGTAGATTAGACAACTAGAAGAAGGTCAGGGGCATTACTTATTGCACACACCTCGTATATCTATAAATGTGAACGTGTCTGTGTGTTTGTGTGTCTGTGTGTGTACAACTCCCTACGCAATAGCTCTGTCAATTTTTATGTCTACAGACTCGAAATTATATACTGGGTACTGAGATTTGGAAAAGTCTTTGTGGTCGGTTTTCGGCCAGAAATTTGGCTTTTAAGGGGTCAAAGTTCAATGATTTGACCTTTGAGAACTCTACCAAACTCCTCCGTCAATTTTGAGTATAAACAATTGAAATTTCAGATGTAGGTTCCGTGGGCATAGATATAACTTAATACGTTTATTTGAGCCCCAAACAATAAATTTTAAGTGATCATAATAGGGGTCAAAGTTTAAAAAAATTATCTATACGGTCTCTACCAAATTGCTCAGACAATTTCTGGTCTAAACATTTGACATTTTACATAAAGGGTATTCAGAGATAGGGCAAGCTTTTTAATCGGTTTGGGTCGAAATCTATTAGTTACCAATATATAAATGTATATATGTATGTATGTATGTATGTATGTTCGCCAAAAACTTTCGACAGAGGCGACGGGTTTTATCAAGATCAGTATCGTTTTGAAGTTCGACCTTTCAGACGATAAATATCGAAACATTGGCTAAAAAAATGAATATCTTCACCTTCAACTGGGGGAGGATCGTTTTTTTCACCGATATTTTTTAAAGTTATCCTCTCCTTTAGATTGTCTAGCCTTATTTTAAATATAAGTCACTTACTGTTTGTTGGTGATCGTAACAGCAAAGACGTCACGTTTTTTCCGTTCCTGTCCTCCTTTGCGGTACAGGTTGGAGCCTGCCTTCCTACTACCACTTTCTTTTTTTTATACATCCAAACACCCGGGCAACGCCGGGCTTAAATTCTAGTATATCTATAATAGTTAACGTGTCTGTGTGTGTGTGTGTGTACATTTCCCTACGCAATAACTCTCTCAATTTTAAGTCTACAGACTCAAAATTTGATATACAGGGTACTGAGATATGGGAAAATCTTTGTAATCCGTTTTAGCTCAGAAATTTTGCTGTTAGGAGGTCAGAGTTTAAGGATTTGACCTTTGAGAACTCTACCAAATCTTCCGCCAATTTTGCGTATAAACACTTGGAATTTTAGATATAAGTTCCTTGGGCATGGATCTTACTTAATAACTTGATTTGAGCACAAAACAATAAATGTTAAGGAGTAATAATATTGGCTTAGAACATTAATATCTTCACCCTCAACTGGGCACTTTTCTACAGGGGGTGTCGCTTTTTTCGCCGATATTTTCGAAAGTCATCCTCTCCTTCCGATTGTCTTGCCTTAATTTAAACATGTGTCACTTCCGGTCTGGCAGTGGTCGTAACGGCGAAGACGTCAGGTTTTTCCCCGTTCTTTTCCTTCTTTGCGGTACGAGTTTGAGCCTGCCTTCCTACTACCATTTTTTTTTTTTTTTTGCTCAACATACATGTCCAAACACCCGGGCAACGCCAGGCTGAAATGCTAGTTATGAATGTAACATGAGCTAAACTCTATAAGTAGATGATCGAAACAAGGGTACATAATATCAGCATATTATTTCCTGCTACAAACTCAACTCATCAGAAGATCTTTTCTATCAACGCATTTGCTTATTAAATGCCAATGACCATTGCACAATGGGCATAAACCAAGGAATGTACAAAGATGTAATCCTTTAAAGTTTAATATTTTTACAATTATTTTTATGGAGTAAACTGCTATACCTATTTCAGTTATAATAGACTCACCCAGAAACTTTATATATAGTTCAATTTAACAAGTTCATAAATATTAATGGCAGTTATGACCCCAGAATCACGACGTGTACTTCTGTAACATTTTTGATAATACATTTTTTGTTAACTATACCGCTGTGTTTGCCTTGATTATTATCAACCTGCAATGTTACAAAAATTATAAACCGAATTGGTATTTGCCTAACAAAACCCAGATTTAAAGTGTTGGGATTTTTTCGGGGTAATCAAGAAAAAAATAAGTTGCAATCATTCCTTTAGCGAAATGACTTTCAACATAGCTTGATTTAATTTAGGCCGATTACATTGAATATGAATCAAATATCTCTCTTTACAAATAATTAAGATGGTTCACTACAGTAGTGAAAATTTTCAGAAACAGATATTTTGTGAATTACCACGTGACTAAGGAGAGTTGCTAAGGAGATTTGATTTTAGATTTTAAAAAATACATTCTTAAACTCATACAACCAAGATTTCACATAAGCAGAAAAATTACGCATGAAGTTAGTAGTGTCTATATCAATGCATAGTCGTTCGATCTTATAAACCCCATCTAAATATTTCTTATGAAAGATTTCTAAGACAATATCAACACTTTCAACAGAAACTGTGAGATAGCTATTTCAAGACGTGACTCCTGCTATTAATTTTTAATTAATTTAATGGCTTTATCTTCATATATAATATTTTGATTGCAGAAATTCCTTTCTGGATCAAATACCGTAGGTTTGCAACAACAGATGCTACATACAAATTTATTATGTCTAGACTACTGGCCATTATCTTATGTAACTTAAGAACGCCACTTTAGTCGTTATGATAAAATCCTAAATTTCATCCGAGGAGCAATATCATCACAATCGCAACCATTTTTAGAGGAAGTAGTTCTTATTTTTCTCTCTAAATATCAAGTACTCATACCGCCCCCAATCATCACCGAGAGGAATTCTGTACTTTCGACGAATATGTGTTTTCACCCTTCAAAACTGGATCATAAATTCCTTGGCATAACATGTTTTCCTTTTCCGATTTAAAAATAATAAAGTCTCCCTAGACCAATTCCGCTCAATCTGATTAGCTGACCTCTGACCATTCTTATATTCCGGATTAGCGGTATTCGCATGCTAAACGAACGCTAATGTACCATTCAAATATGGCATCGCAATGATACTTACTTTTGCCCTCTGAGTAAATTGCTGCGTTCATTTTCTTACATTTAACAGCATAAGTTTGCACATCCCCCTCTCTCTCTCTCTCTCTCTCTCTCTCTCTCTCTCTTTCTCTCTCTCTCTCTCTCTCTCTCTTTCTCTGTATATATTCTTCCCAACTTCTCTCTGGCTCTCTCACTCGCTTTTTACATTTCTCCACGGCGATGCAGAAGAAAAAACAAAAACCTTTATTTCTTCCTCTCTCTCTCTCTCTCTCTCTCTCTCTCTCTCTCTCTCTCTCTTTCTCTCTCTCTCTCACACACTCGCTCGCTTTGTACATTTGTTCCAGCAATTAATTACAATTTTTTTCAGACATAGTTACGTTATTTTTATGTACTTTATTGAAATATACTTTATTTAAACCTGCGCAATCTATTACGATGGTCGACGTATCAAAAATAAATACTTCGGCAATATCATCTACTGGATTCTCGAAATTGCACACACGTTAGTTTTTTTTTCTAGGTGGGGGTAAATTTGTACATTAGGTTCACCGCCACAATTTTCTTTAGAATGAAGACTTTTAAAGGTTTTCAATTATGCTGATTAAGAAATTTTTAGTACTTATAGAGATATAAAGACCTATAATTCACTGGCTGCCAGGCTTGTATTCACATTTATTTATATAAGGCCGTTCTTTACATGGGGGTGTCTATTCCGAACGCCATTCTTAAGATGGGGAGGTTGTTAGTGTCTATTCCGAAAGTTGTTCAATATGGGAGTTTGGGATGTCTATTCCAAACGCCGTTCGTGATGTGACAATACTCAAAGAAGAGAAAAAGTCGTAATTGTTTCGTTTAACACGTTAAAAAAGATGACTTAAAACTGTGATTTACTTTAATACTCCTGATGGAGGAGTTGAAAAGAAGAGAAAGACTTGAACAACAAACAGAAACAGCTAGGACTGCTACCACTGATTTCGATCACTCTAAACAGTTCAGAACAGTGAGACTCCCTAACCTCTAAAATTTCTGTTTATACTTTCCATTAATATTTTGATTGGTTCATTTTTTTGTAATTTTATTAATTCTTACAGATTTACGCATTCCCTTAATTGCTTTGTTTTAATTCAAACAGTATCTGCATGTTATTGTCCCAAACCAGCACTAATCGCTAGTGGCAGTCAGATTATTTCATTTCGGCCACGCTGTTAGTGTCCGCAATTATTCAGAGACGGCAGTGGGCACCAACAACAACTGTAGTTTACTTTTTTGCGGGGGGGGGGGCAGGCTTCCACCGAGTAACGCCGGTTAACGGGTCCTGCTAGTCTTCTAATAATAATACGCATAATATCTTAAACTAAATGGAAAACGTTTTGTAAGCTAGTTTGTAACAAGTTAAAGTACTTAGATTTTTTTTTTAAATGTCACATTAACTTAAATGCAATATCATATTGCAAATAGAAAACACAAAACTATTGTTCTCATCTTGAGTGTAATTTTCACAACGTTTTGGTCGATGTAACCTTCTTTAGGTGTATCACATCGAATTCGAGAATCTACAATTTTCGAACGGAGCCATTTATTTAAGTCATTGGGGTAGCATGCTCTCACTTCGTCAGCCATGACTGGATAGAAATCTTCAGTAATTCGCAACTGTATTTTTGGTCACACACACTGACGATTTCACTTTCAACATTCAGAAGATGGTCACGTTTACAACTGATTTTTTTAATACTCTAATCACTGTGCAACGAGTCCTTACGCAAAGTTTGACATGATATACTTGAAGAAGGCCAGAGCATTACATAGATCGAAACGTTGTGAAATGATACTCAAAATATTAGGTTGGTGCAAATAATGTCGTCTAACTTCATGTCAAAAACGACATTATTTTGCACCATCAGTGTGGAGATATTAAATAATGCGAACACATATTTAGTTAGTTTAGTTATTAGAGAATTGTTACACGGGAAAATTTCCTTGCAAATGGTCAACTCACAAGGATGTAAAGGTTAAAAAAACACCTATTCATCATTATGTTTGTTAATAGACTCTGCATCGTCTTATTCTCGATTAATGAGTTATTAATCTGTTCGTTTGAATGAGTCAAAGACGAAGACCACTTCTCGATAAATTCCTTTTGTGTATTGAAGTAATTTCTTATTAAATTCTTAATATACTTTATAGCAGAAAATATGTCTTTCCTTTTATAAACACAGCTATTGTAAATAAGAGTTGTCACCATTGGAGGCATCGATATATTAACCTTGTGAATAAATTCGAAGTTAATAGCTACAAAAACTGAGAATTTCAACATGGCCGATCTTGCGCGCCCTTTCTCACACAAAGCAGACATTTTAAAATGTGTTTTATTTTATGTTTATTTCAAGTTTTTTTTTCTCCGCTAAATGTCTTACTCTATAAATACTTATTTACAATCTGGTAACCAAATTAAGGAAACAACTAGACAGAGAGCTTAATACGTGTGTGTGTGTATTTAGGATTCAGACTGTAAAACTAACAACTCGTTAAGGAGATTTTATTGATTAAATAGGTAGCAAATCTTTTCATTCTACAAAGGGCAATCATTAAGAAGATCTTTAGGCAAATATTTTTTCAATCAATCCTCGTATCGATCAGACTTTGTGCGTGTGGCAGAGTTTGTGTAAACAAACTAACTAGTTATGACTGTTTCTTTTTTTCTTCTTTTTCCCTCCCCCAGAATCCTTTCTTAAAGTTATGTACACCATTGATTAGGTTCACCTCTAGACAACATTTGTTCATTTGATACGAAATTAACTGTACCTATCCGGAAGTCATTTTAATTTTATTTTTGTTTTACTTTTCTTTTAACAATGCGATTTTTTTCTTTTGCCAAATTATTTTTAAATCACGTTTATTCGTGTTTGCGTACACATTTCTTAAACGCATGCGCAGAGAAACACGCACGCGATATCTAATCAGGTGATTTTATTGGTAGATTTAGATAGATAGATAGATAGATAGATAGATAGATAGATAGATAGATAGATAGATAGATAGATAGATAGATAAACTAGCTGTATATACGTAACGTTGCTTGGTCGAAACATATTGCCGGGTAAAGAGATTAGTCACATGCTATTTAACATATACTGAAAAGTGACCACATGTTGGATTTAGAGAAGCATAAAAAATTCATCTTGGTCTATTAAAATGAAAAGCAAAATACATCTCATAGCTTACTTCCGGTTTTAAACGCAACTGTTTTCAGCTAATAATTAAGTAAAATAAGTTAAACGAAATACAAATTGAATTACAAAAATAAATAAACTTTAAATAGTATTTCTAAGTAGAACAAGAAAACGATTTTATCACAACGAATAATACGATCTAGGTAATTATTAAAATAGGTTTTCTTTAATGTAATATGCAAATGGAGGCATTTATTAAATGTATATTTCTTTTGAATATATATAGAAATAGTGCTGGAATGAAAGTGTATAAAAGTTCGTTTTCAGTATGAAAATTAATTTGTGAAACAGTGTGTCGTTTGTACATAATAATTATGTTGTGGACAAATAGACAGGAATATAACTTTATTGGAATACATAGGTGATAAATTATTTTTAAATTGGATTTTTAAAAGTTTCGTTCTAATTTGAGCTATTGGAATAATTGTAAATAGACAATAACAATTTAACTTGTAAATTACGTAAGTGAGAAAAACAAACATATGCACAATTGAAGTTTTCCGATAATTTCATTAATATACATCAAATCTATATATTCAGGCCCACAGTAACGTTGGAATTACTATGAAATTATTTGTTTATCTTTAATGAAATATAAGTATGTTTGGAGCAGATTTCGACCTTACATTGGACAGAAACCAACGAATACAAGCACACAAGAATTAGCACACAAGGAAAAGATATCGGCTTATTTTCAGAATACTACATTCGAGTGAGTCATTTTCTCTTTACGATGAAGAGTTGGTATTTAACATTTTCGGATTGTTACCTTCATCTTGATTATAATATACGAACATTTCAACCGATGCTTTTCCTGCCTTCCGTTGTTTTCGTTTGTAGTAAATGATAACTTGACAGAAAACTTAAACTAAATCCTTTATTCAATGCACGGGCGAGGACAGTTCTCATTCGACCTTCTATTTATTGGGATATGTGTTATCAGCTGAAAAGAATTTAGCTTTTTAAACAGCTTTCTAACATTCATTAAAATAAATAATTACCTGGAGATCATAAGTTTGATCTGTAGACCCAATTTCACTGTAAACATTTTCATTCTTGATGGGGAGGATAAATAATACATCTATTTTCTAAATAACAGTTATTTGCTCATATAAAAATAAGTTTACAATAACTCATGAAAAGATGAGCAAGGGAGAAAATGGGATTGTTTTATAGAAGAACTAGTAGAAGACCTGCCGTTGCTCGGTCGTAAAATACGCTTAAATATGATATTTTAATTTATGCAGATTTATTATTATGAAGCCAATTATCTATTGATTATTATATTTTACCAAATGTAGGGATTTTGAAAGCAAAAAAAAATTATCGTTTGTGGGTCATCAGTAAATATCGAAACCAAATCATGTAGCTCTACAGTCTTATTCGTAACCAACAGATCCAAGTCCATACGCATATGAAACCTTTTAAAAAAATAATATGTATATGAGCATGTGTAGAAGTAACACGTTTAATCGACTTACGCCTTCTAAGTTCCGTTTTGTTTTAACCCATTAGCCGATATTCTTACTGACTAAAAACCAAATCAAATTTGTTCCACAATTCCAAATCCCCTATATATCAAGTTTCAAGTTTGTAGACCAAAAGTAGTTTGGTAGGGACCGTTCCTTACACAGACAGACAGACAAGATGACTTTATATATATATATATATATATATATATATATATATATATATATATATATATATATATATATATATATACTAGGAGGCCGCCCGGTATTGCTGCTCGGTCGTAAAATACGCTTAAATATATTTTGCTTAATGCAGATTTTGTATTTATGATTATATTATATTGAACCCAATATGTAGTAATGATTTTAAAAGTTAAAAAAAAAAAAAGATGACACGTTCGCCACCACCGAGAATCGAAGCAAAAATGTTTATCTTACGATTTACGTTTTCCTTTGAGGTTAATGCCTGAGCTATGAAGACATGTTTGCTGCAAGGCTAAAAATGAAAACATGAGCCAATTACTATTACGTAACGATGCATGTTCGTAATTCCGTCGTTCGACCTTAATTTTCACACTTTTGCACATAAAGTTTCGCATGGGTACGAATACCCTATATATGAAGTTTCATGTCTGACAGAGGAGTGTGGTAGGCATTTTTTAAACAAATAATATACATAGAAAGTGGTTTGTGTTTACAATAGCCTTTTTACGCAAATATTATGGAAGTATAAATCATGTAGAACATCTGCATGAATATAATTACACATAATAGTTAACTAAAGATGATCATCCCATAAGAAAACCAAAAAAATTAATAGGGAATTAATATGAATGTTTAAAAGAATATGAAAATTAGCTAGATTTTTTGCAGATGAATGCAATTTCACGGCCCATGTATAACAAAGTTGTATTTTCTTTTTAAATAAACAGAAAAAAGGGTTTTTAATATGAATATCAATACAAACAAAAAATATAGGAGTTTAAAGTTAGAAAATATATGTGGCAATTAAACTACATAGAATATTCCGCGTTTCATCCACACTAAGATTCGTCATAAGCCTGACGAATCACAGAAGGAGAAAAAGATAGCAGTTGAACAATACTGTTTTTCTATGGTTTAAGATCACAAATTAACAATCATATTTCGTTCTTGCATATAAACTGTATTTCTAATAGGAAACTACTATTTAATTGGCATGTTTTTTATCTTTGATGTTAATTTCTAATAATAAAGTCACACAATTGATAAATGTGGCCCATTTCAAAGTAGCCTGATCTCTAAGCCACGATATTTTCGGTGTCATATGCTGAAAATGTTGCTTTTTGACCCAATATTTGGACTTTCATTCAGTGTGTATGCAATAGTTTTTCTTATTCAGTATTTATGCAAATATCTCCAACAAGTACACAATGAAAAACTTATTTCCACTGCCTTATTATTTTTATATAGTTTATTCCGGTTTTTAAAAAGTTACAATCAATTTTTACAATTAAAAGCAAAATTTTACAAACCAAAACAAACTTAGGCACAAGGCCTTATAGGAAATTTGGGGAGGGTGAGAGTGCAGGGTCTTTGTAACTTTGGTAATTTGGAACTTTGGAAGATTACTCTTGACTAGCAACATTTACCACACTACTACATTCGTTCTATGGAGTTAAATCTACTTAATCATTTCTCAGCGTTTTAACAAAAATATACATTTGTGATTTTTGTGGGTGTGTGAATTTTTTTTTTTTTTTTTTTTTTTGTATGTGTGCGAAAGTTCAATTTATTGAGAAAGATTCATTAAATTTGGTATATAAATCTGTACAAAAATTCGGTTGGGGGGGACTAAATAAAATGTCCGTGAAGGTAGGAAAAAACAAGATATAATGCTTAGTGGGGTAAGTTAGTATATCCTTCCCGAACTTGACCAAAGTGGTAGATCACCCACTGTTTTCCGGGGGGGGGGGGGCGAAAACAAGCAGGAAGGTCTCTAGTTGGTAGTGGGGTATTTTCTATAGGACTTTGAGAGAAAAGATATTCTGTAGAGGAAAAAAGGGAGAAGGTGATTTCCGAGTGGGGGAAGAACGGGGGTGAAAATAATAGAGTGGAGCATGGGTTGGGCAAACTCTGAGGTTTTTTAATACCAAAGTCCAAAAAAGGGGTGGGGGAACAGGATCTCAGTTGTACCACCAGTCAAGAGTCTTTTTATGTGTCTATACTAGCCTAGCGGGATGGGTTCCGAGGGACCCAGGACTGCGTGTACCATGCTTTACGGAGGGAGCAGGAATTCAAACCTGGCTCCTCGACGGATGCATAAACTAGTTTCATGCGTCCACCTCCTCTTCCAATCGCATTTGATCTTTACTTTAAGCAAATGTTTAAAATAAACAATCAGATCTCGATCCGCAACAGATATTCTTTCGTGAACCTTTTTGAGGCGTGTGATCCAGATCACCATTCTCGTTACTGCTAGGATGGCTATAGTGGTATAGTGGTATTATTTCCATTTAATCATGTTACATTAAAAAAAAAACAGTGTTTGTCTGTGGTAATATTCTTTTTTGCTAGACAATTGATACTATCAATGTTGTCAGTTATCGACTCTTGTATAAACGTGTCTACATTCAAGAAACATTTTCACATGTTAGGGTCGGTCAAAAAGTAACGCCTCCCATTTTTTAACTCAGAAACTAAAACGTTGAAAAGTTACGAAGACGGAAGTAGTATCATTAAAACGAAAACCTTTTATGCTCCACATTTTTTTCTACAAAGTCACTACCATTCCCAATGCACTTTTGCCAGCCCGTTCTGACGCCTTAGTCGTAAAAATTCGGAGCGCACTGTCACTTACATCTCTATCGCCACTCTAAAATCGAAGAACTCATCTCCTATCTTGCTGACATCAACTGCATCGGTTTCGTAAACGTTAAACAGGCGCCAGTGAATATTGATCCGTTCAATTTTTCTGCATGGAAAGAATTCAATAACGCATCTCTGCTTCTGACGAACGTCCATGATAGGTGCTGTTTTCTTAAAATCTCACACCGTTAATATCTGCAACAGAGAGAGGAAACTTTCAGGTCAGGAATGCATATGTGCAATCATCATAACAGTGCAATTTGCAATCTCCACTGATCAATTTGAGCGGAATAAAAATAGGGGACATTACTTTTGGAACGTCTCTATCACTAAAAGTTTTACTCAAAGTTGAATACATATGTGTGTCCAGAAAATTTGCACATAATCAAACACAGTGAAGGCGAGAATTGGGTTTTAAGCGTCCATTAACGATTATGTATAGGCGTGCGCATGCTTAAAACTAACTTCCGCCCGACGCGTCGTTCCTCGCCAGTCGGTCGAAATTTCGCAAATTATTCAATTGTCGAAAAAGGAAAGCATGAACTTGGGACACAAAAGAAACGATTCGTTCAATCCATTTGACTAATCAGTCTCGCCGTAGAAAAAAACCAACTATGTAATATTCATGATTAATGCTTTTTATATAATTAAACAAACACTACAATAAACAAATAAGAAAATAAAGAAAGTCCAAGAAATAAACGGCAAAGAAAAGGATATCGATTAAAAAAAAATAATAAAAAAGATAAAAAATTAAAAAAAAAAAAAAACAAGTAGAGAATGATTGAAATGAAAGAAGACGTGCTGAAATGTTAGGTCGCTGGAAATTGGGTTCCGGTCCGTCCGAACTAATCTTTTTATTTATGTGCTACTTTGCTTTTCCAAGATAGGAAGAAAAAAGCCAGAAAGGTTGATTGGAAGATTGATTGAAAAGATGTTGGAAGAATCAAAACAAGATGGCTTAATGAGTAGAGGAAACGGAAGTCAGTAATGCTGCCTCTTCTTTTTCAGTTTGTGTGTTTTTTTTGTTTTGTTTTTTTTTTTTTTTGCTTTTTTTTTTTTCGTTATTGCTAATTTTTTTTATTTTCTTTTTAATGTGTTATTTCTTACTAGCAAGGTTACCTAGCGTTTTCCAAAGACAAGGATAACAACATTAGAAGAGTTTTAAAGTTTTAAAGAGTAGCATCTTTGTTTTATCCTCTCTCTCTCTCTCTCTCTCTCTCTCTCTCTCTCTCTCTCTCTCTCTCTTTCATCTATCTTTCTTTTTATCTATCTACAGGGTGGTCAAAAGAAAAAACAATATGATCCATTATAATCTTATATAGGGATCTTACCCCTCCTGATTTCTGGCTTTGGGGCTATGTAAAGGATAGCGTTTATGGCAAGAAGCCTGATACAATAGCGTCTTTAAAGTTATTTATTGAAGAGGAGATTGCGCGGATATCAGCTGACATGATTACACGTGTTACACAATCAGTGGTTAATCGCTTCCAGCGATTGATAGAGAGAAATGGACGACAATTAACAAAATAAACATATTTCATGTTTGTTTCATTTTATATTTCAATGTATGGTACTTAAATATACGTGTATTGCTAATATCGTTTTTCTTTAAAATGTTACCTGACTTTTTGACCACCCTGTATTTAGGCAATGGTTCAATATAATAGAAAGAAAAATAGGAAGAAAGTAATTAAAAGTAGTTGACTGTTGTTTAACTTGATTTCAATGTTACTAGTAAGAATGATGAAAGGTAACTTCACCACCTCCCCGTTTTAATTTAGTCTCCGATGAGCCATCCCAAAGGATTAATTATTACAGTATTTCTTTTTGCCAGATTCAGGTAAGGTTTTAAAATGCACCAATGCTTTATTAGTTTCGTATTAAATATTAATGTAAGTCTTTGGTATAATTTTCTGTAATTCATATTTACGCAAATTAAATATAAAATGAATATTTATATATTCTTTTTTAACACCATTTTCTAGCTGTTCAATCAGGTTATGCGAAAAGATATTCGCCATGATTAAATCAAGATCGTATAAGATGCTTGAATTAAGTTCCATTTTGCGTGATTCGTCTTAGAAATTCCTGCATTTAAATTAACATTTTAATTTGAATAAGATGTCGATTGCATTTCATCCTGACCAACATTATTTGACCTTATTGAACAGGTTAACCCTCAAATTCTGAGAGAGGAGGCACACAAAAGTTCGTAAGTCTAGTTGACAAATAAAGACTCGAAAAACGTAAAAGGATATTTTCATAGCTCAATAAATAAATTTTTAAAAAAATCGGTAATCGAAAAAATCGGAATTTTAAGATATCGGAATCGGTATAAGAATCGAAAAAAATTGCGCCTATTTTTCGATGCCAAAAACCATTATTTTAATTGTTTATTTTATTTTATTTTTTTTTGTTTTAAACTTAATTTTCCATTACTGGTACAAAAAAAAAATTATAAATATTGATTGATTTTAAACTAACAATTAAATTAAAGATCATACATCATCCTATAAGTGTGTTTTTTACGTTTGTGGGAAAATATTCATATATCACATGTTTTTATACGGTAATCTGAAAAATAACAATAAAACAAGGCCGATAGCTATAAGTCGCGTGCTCTCGTGTAATGAATGAATGCGTGAATGTAGGATTGACATGAAATTCTTAAAGATAAACTAAAATGACTGAAAAATAGGCTGAAATGACTTAAATAAATAAAAAGTAAATGACTTAGAATGACTTTAATGAACTTAAGGATGAATTGAATGACCTTAAGAATGACTTGAATGCTTAAAAATAACTGGAATCCTTCAAAAACAACTTGAATGATCTGGAGAATGACTTGAATGGCTTTGAGACTGACTGGTTGTAAAGTGGGTGATTATTTTACATTAAATTAATACAGAAAAGTGATCCCCCACTTTGTATCACAAAGTTACAAACATAAGTACAGCATGTAGTAAGAACAGATACTACACTTTGATATTGGCCAAAAGGCCAAGAAAAGGTTATTTATTTGCTCCCCCACCGAGCAAATAAGGCACAAGGCCGATTTTTAATGTGAGGAGTGAAGGGGAAATGGGGACCAACTCCCCGAGGAGTAGGGGAGCTAGATAGTGACAATTGGTATGAAGGATTGCACCTACATTTACCAAAGTCTTATATGTGAGGCTGCCCCCACATATGGTCTTTGCTTGCAGTATCTGCCGGAACAGATATTACACTTTGAGATATTAAATCTTTTATTCATGTTAAAAATACAGTCAAAATCAACGATGAACAAAAAACTTAGGCACTATATATAGTCTTGGAAGTTTCTTAAAAATCTTTAGAACTAAGAAAAAAATTGTCCTTCGTTAGAACATTATTTTGTCATTAAGTCGATTAATCTTCCATATCGCTGAATAATTTTACTTACATGAACAAGCAATAGTACAATGTTCTTAAACCTGTTTCTGGGATTTAAAAACAAAATAGTATATTAAACCATGGCTTCCCAGCAATGTTGATCAAACACCACCTTCTTTAAAATACACGGACAAAATTATTTTAATAATAGATCTAGTTATTTCCTCCAGATAAATTTAGGCTAATCAATTCATATCGTTTAAAACATATTTTTTACCTATGTCCTCCGTCCATTTCTCCACAAATCTTTGCCTATTTACAAACTCTTGTTTTTATATAGTGTTTGCTTGAATCCATTCTATTAATTATCACCCCTTCTCTGTTATTAGTTTTAGTTTTATATATTTACATTCTTATTTTACTCGTACCGGCTCTATAATTATTAGTTAATAAAATATATAAGATATATATGTGTGTGTGTGTGTGTGTGTGTGTGTGTGTGTGTGTGTGGGTGTGTGTGGGTGTAAAATATGTATAAAATAAAAAATAGTATAAATATATACACATTTTATACACATCATTCTATATGTATTGTTCATATGTATACATTTTAGATATATTATAAATTACTCATGTGGGTCCAAATATTTTCTATTAATCTACTTCGTTGAATTTGTGTAGAAAAGTTCTGTAGTCGTTTTCGCCCATCTGTTTTTTTTCTGCAAGTACTTTCAACTGATTTTCTTCAGTCGTCCCCAGGGAGTTTTTTATTATCTTTTCGTTTAAGATCTAAATGCTTTAAATTCGATCGAGACATAAGAATGACCATTCGAAAAATGGGAAATTACAAAAAAGATCATTAAGCAAAAATACTCCGTGCTATTTAACAATACCTGTCTGAATATATATATATATATATATATATATATATATATATATATATTCAGACAGGTATTGTTAAATATATATATATATATATGTATATGTATATATATATATATATATATATATATATATATATATATATATAATTAGATTTATGCCTATAGACAATAGCGTTTCATCTTTTCAGAATCATCAGTGCAGGAAGTCACGATTGCCGCTAGTCAAAGGACTCGAACCCAGCCGCGAAACCATCTCTAATTCTATTAGCAAGGAACATAATCTCTAGGCTACCGTCAATTGTCATGAGAATTGTGAAATTTAACATTTATACAGGTATAAACATTATTATAAACGATCTACAGTGATCAAGCGACTGGAATTTCTCGATTTTGCACGAAGGCCAGCTGACCGACTTATTATATCACAGACAGTGCTCAACTTTTTAGAACTTCTTAAAGGAGCGGAAATTATTATAATCTCTTCTCTATATAAATAAAATGAACTCATTTTTCCCGTCTGATTTTGACATTGATAGGATTAAAAATCAAGATATTTCATGCAAATATAATATGCACAAACGGCAGAACAATATCTGAGGTGTGTTATAGGCTTATTATTTCTCAAATTCCTCGATAATCTTAGATTTCTATACTTTTTCTGCTGAGAAGCCACGGCCAAAATCGGTTAAGATCAATGGAAGTGGTAAAATATTTTCTCTCTAATAAATTCCTCCTCCCCCTGCCACCACTTAACACCGTTTGGGGATCGTTCACAAGGAACAGTTGAGAAGAGAACACCGGTTTGGCTTCGTAGTTCTTTCATGTCAAGTTATTTAAAATCACTAAACTAAGCTGCAGTGCTCTGTGGCGTAGTGGTTAGCGTGCTGGACAATTTACATTATATTTTCACGTTCGCGCCGACCTACCGTAGTCGTTTTTTTTTTTTTTTTTTTTCCAAAACAACTGGAATGGACTTTTCTTGGTGGCCGAACTGTTAACGTTGCAGATGTTTTCTTTTGTTTTTTTTTTTCACACTTTATTTTCCTACTTTTACTCATGACTCCGGGTTTGATCCTTCCTACTTACCTACCATAACATTTTTTAAAACTCCCCCCCCCCCGTCCCGGAAACAAACACTCGGGCAACGCCGGGTACCCCCGCTAGTTATAAATAATTATTTATACTTACAGACACTATTTTTCATACTATGGCATCATCAGTGTAGGAAGTCACGATTTTACATATATATATATATATATATATATATATATATATATATATATATATATATATATATATATATATAATGCTCCTTATCTTGAGTTGAGCATACTGAGAAGTGATACACGAATTACCATTAGCGTATAAAGCGATGCTCTTTGTGTAAACAAATCGAGCAGAAGTAGTTCGGACGATGTCAAAACATCGTTAAACTCATGACTCCCGCAGCCGCCAATAGCGTAGTGGTTAGGAGCCTTGGCTGTCGTACAGACAGTCGGGTTTCAATCCTGGCTTGAGGTACTTGCCTGTCTAGTCGCTCTGATGAGCTGTGAAACAGCGAAACAGTCCTGTATGTGTATGACTATATATATATATATATATATATAATTATTATTTTACGGAGTATCTGCACTGCCAAGCGTCGACCAAAAGCCCAATCTTCAGAATACTCATCCCTGTTAAAATTAATAGTATCTGATTAATTTAGTTTTCTAACAGAAATAAATTTATTGTTCAAAACAATAAACAGGGAACGTGTTTTATTTTATGGCCAGTAAATGACTTTTCATATATTTTCTATGACTTTTACTTTCATTGCGTTTGCTTTAACGCTGTTAATGTGTGTTAAGAAAATAGCGATTACCAGCCGGTAAGGGGAATAACATCTAGTTAGCGTTGGAATAGTCGCTCTTTTATTTTAAAAAAAAAAACATATTTAATTTAGATAGATCAAGAAAATAAATTTTCCCCTCGTCTCCACAGAAGACAACAACATACCTCTCATCTTTCCATAGAACACATTACCATAGAACTGCTCTCCTGCAAACTATATAGTCATCTTCAAATGCAATATCAATAAATACTTTTCATGAACCGCCCTCATATATATTCAAATTTCGTTCAGTCCGTAGATTCTTTTCTGTCTGCTCTTCATCTAATTAATCTTTGTCCTCGAGTAGTTTTTGGCCTTGTGATTTTCATGAATTATTAGTAGAAACAAAGATATTCAAAATTTGATGAACGCAACGTTCATGAATGTGGATGACATATCAATTGCAATCTGTCTACCAAAACCAACTTTTAAAACGAAATATATGCAATAATAGAAGACTTACCAACAGTCCTACGTTTTTTTTTTGTTTGTTTGTTTTTTGTTTGTTTTATTTTAGAATTCTTATTCTTTGGTAAAAAGATATTTGTGAGAAGCTACTGGTGGCTTTCTTCCGTTGCTCCACTGAGCGTGTGCAGACGTATTGAATTTCTGCCTAGTACAATGACTGCTTTGGCTCATATGAGTTAACAAATTGTCTATCAACTTACATCGCATTCAGTACATCTCCAACACCATAGTTTCAGCAAGACAGAAATTATACTGAAGGATTCTTTCTGTCCTTGGCGTCGTTTGTTTTATTCTCTTTCCGTTCTAGTCGACACGCAGGTCCATCAGATTTAGAACAGGCCGATTTGAGATTTATTTTTTTAAACTAGATTGTTGTTCGTTGCGTTGTTCGCTGGCAAAACACTAATATTTTTTCTTTTCATAATTAATTGCAATGTCAATAATTTGATTTTGCTATCATGAATATAAATCTGATGACGGCTCTCAAATTTAGCAGAATAAATAAAATTTAATCTATATATCTAAAACTCATTATTTGTATGTATGTTTGTGTGTTCCCTGTAAAAAGAAAGGTTAGAGAACATCTAAAAGTATATCATGTAAAATAGCGAATATGAATCTCCAAGTGCAACTTTAAGTTGGCTATGGAACAAATTTCGTCAGGGTAGGTAGGTCATTCTTTTCGTACACTTTTCAGCAAACTTCAATATAATCCATATAATTCAATATCTGTGTGTATGTGTGTGTGCCCTATAGAAAAAGGGTTATATACTCTACACTAAATCTGAAAGTATTTTCTTATGTAAAATTAACCGGGAAAGACAATGGAAGTATTCCCGAATCTCTAACCCTATGTGCTTTTCTTAGGGGAACATGGAGCAGATTTTGTCAAAGAGCGGTTAATTTTTATTTTATTTTTATTTTATTTTTTTATTTATTTATTGTTTTTTTTTTGTTGTTTTTTTTTTTTTTTTTGCACCCATAATTTTAAAAGAAAACACTGTGATTTCAATGTATTGATTACGCTCGGCATTTTCTTTCAAAATTAATTTCATCTTTTTTAAGCTCCTCTTCGGATTACAAAGGAGGGGCAGGAAACTTGAGAAGAGTGGTTTCAGTAGTACGAGGAGACGTTTCAAAAGTAATGCCTCTTATTTTTGATTCTACGCGAATGGATCAGAAGGGATTGCAAATTGCATTGTTATGATGACTGAACTTATGCATTCATGACCTGAAAGTTTCATATCTCTGTTGTAAATATTGACGATGTGGGCGTGCTTTAAAAGCAAGAATGCGTCATTTAAATTCCTCTGCAGAAAAGTTAAACAGATCAACATTCAGCGGCGTCTGTTGAACATTTACGAAACCGATGAAGTTAATGTCAGCACAGTTAGGAGGTGGGTTCGTCGATTTCAGAGTAGCGACAGATGTGAGTAACAAAGCGTGCTCCGAACTTTAACAACCGAGGCATCAAAAGAGGCCAAATTGCATTAAGAACGGTGGTGACTATGTAAAAAATAAATTCTGGAGCACAAAAAGTTATTCGTTTTAATGGTACCACTCTTATCTTCGTAGCTCTTCAACATTTTTAGGATGCGTTACTGTTGGAAAGACGGTCGTAGTGCCCTGGAGGAACCCTTAATTTTATTTGGATGATTTTAGTAGGGCTGTAAATGGGAACAAGACTACAATCTTACATTCAGTAAAATGGTATATAGTAATCCGGAAATGCTCAACATCCTAGGTGTGTTTAAACGCAGCGTTACCTGGGAGAAAAAAACTTCTCTCTTTTGTTAACTCGGTGTTGCTCGGGAGACGTAATATTAATACAGTATAAGTATAATGGTATAATGGTATAATTGAATCCAAAGTGCTCAGTATCCTTTTCTCTACCCTGCAACCCCTCTCCCACAGAAGAGACGTTGCGAGCCTATCCTTGTTTTATCGTTATTTTCATGGCAGGTGCTCGTCTGAACTCCAATCCCTGGTCCCCCCTCGCCAATCTTTCACGAAAAACACCCGTCTAGCTGAATCCACTGTGAAAAATTTCCCCCCACTCTATATCTGTGCCTAAATCAACGCGCGGATTCCATGAACAAAGCTTCTTTCTTAGAACTGCACGCCTGTGGAACTCTGTTCCGTCTGCCTGCTTCCCTCCGGACTACAACTTGGATGTCTTCAAGTCTAATGTTAACAAATTCCTAATGAACCGCCCCCTTAAGTAAACACTCCATCAAATCCCCACACTAACGTAATGTACTTGCAATAACCCTTATCCCTGAGTGGCTTCCGGGCCTTGATAAGTGGTGATCACTGTGTAAAAAAAAAAAAGCAGGTATATTTACTCGCCGTTGTCCGAGAGTCATCAATATCTTAAATAGAGCAGATGTTTTATACATTGCGTTGCCTAGAAAAAGACTGTTACTCTATTTTGTTACACTACTGTATCCCAGAAAAGGGTTATCGGCGTTGATCGGGAGTCAGTGCTCAATATTCCACAGAGAGTGGGTGTGTACAATAATATAGTAGTATATTTTCAACGTGGTATATGCTTGACGGAGGAGAAGACAAGAAACTTAGCGTTGCCTGGGAACACACTAAAACGAATATAGGTTTCATTATATTATTAAGGGGCTGATGAAGATGAAAAAAACTCGGTGCTGTCTGAGAATAAATAAAAGCTAAAAAATTTGTATATGCACACACATGTACATAATTTTTACAAAAAAAGATCCGCGCGTTGTCTCTCAGCGGTTGTATTTGGAAATGTTAGAACGTGGCGTTAGCTATGCGCACTTGATGCGTATTTTATTTTATTTAAATTAAATGAATGCTTCTATAATGGAACTTATACCCTTAACGTTATTCTCGCGTAGCCAACGCCACGTTCTAACATTTCAAAATACAACTGCTGAGAGACAACGCGCGGATCTTTATAAACAGATTTTATCCAACTTTACAAGATGGAAAGAATAAAGAAGAAAAAAAAGGAAACAACATACTGAAGATGGAGTTTGAATCCAAAATATATTTAAGTCATAAATTTCAAGCAAGTAAAAAATTTGTTTATTTTCCTAATATTGCGTTGTGATTTAGCTTTCAAGCGCACTTGATGCGTATTTTATTTTATGCAAATGTTATTGTTTTAGTTTTGAATTCCAAAAGCGTATTCAGACTTACATTCCAGTCTTAACCTATATTTTATCTGTCAACATCTGTTATCCTAGCTTTCCTTCTCATCGTATTAACTATTACAAATTATTATTATTTACTCACTAGGAGTTCTCACACAGATTACTCGCTGATAATAACCGGTGACATTCCATGGAGTCTACGTGACAACAAATCTTCCCAGATTTCCAGTACTTTCCATTTCTTTCCACAAACTTTGCGAATGAATTTGTGTTATCACAATAGCCGCTTGTTATTAATTTCTCGCTGGCAATGACCATTAGTCTTCAGTGGAATTTGGGTTCCAATTCCTACTCCACCTTTCCAATGGAGGTTTGTTTAGTGCTTTCTCTCCTCAGTCTTTCCATACTTCTTGACCTTTCTCGGTTTGATGTGGTACCAGTCTGTGCTGCCAGTACACTTTTATTTTATTTTATTTTAGAAGAAGGCGTGATTAATTTAACGTTTTGCGGGAGTTTTTTTTTTTTTCGTTTTTTGTTTTTGTTTTTGTTTTTTTTTTTCGTTCTTTTTTTTTTCGTTTTTTGTTTTTGTTTTTGTTTTTTTTTTTCGTTCTTTTTTTTTTTTCGTTTTTTGTTTTTGTTTTTTTTTCGTTTTTTTTTTTTTTTTTTTTTTTGTTCTCTGTCGGCGTGTTCTGTTTTTGTTTTATTTCTATTCAAGTGTTTGTAGTAATTATTTTTTTTACTCATCGCGAATAATTTCGTTAAACTGGTGTGATTTAAAATCGATTAAATATTTGATTGCACTAATAAACAAAACGCCTCATGTAAATTATAATAAAGACACACTGCTCGTCTTTTCTTGTTTGTTATTTTTTGAGTTATGTGGTTCGTGTGTGTGTGTGTGCGCGCGCGCGTGTGCATTCAGTATTTAAAATTCCGTTGCTATGGCAATTTGGTACAAAATCACACACTATTTATAATATTTCAAAGTGCACTAAAATTACCGTAAAATAGCACGGGTAGGTCTTTTACTCTCATAAAAAGCGAAATTTCATATTTTCTTTAGTTAAAGTTTCATAAGCTTTTTTTTGTTAATATAGTTTACTCGGCCGTACAATAATCAGAAGCAACATCTAGCCTGGTCTGTACTAAAATGAGTGACTATTTGGGAATTCCAGGTGCTGTATGTGCTCTCTGTTTATCTCGGCATTGTTTCCAGTCGTCTTAGATTCATTATTGCCATTGGAATCAAGCAATGTTTACTCAGGAGAGGTGTGAGATTGTGCAACATTTGCTTCACAGTTACACGCACTGCTATCTCAACGTGGGGTATCAGTTGATTAGCAAGACTGAACAAATGCCCTAATCATTACAGAATTTATTATTTTACCTTGTTTACAAGTAAAACTAAGATATTATTTTATTTAATTTTAATAAACTTTAATGTTGATATTTTATAGTTGTCGTCAATTTTAATAACAGGGTGTTTTGTTTGTTTGTTCGTTTTTTACTTTTCCTCTTCTCACAATCCCTTTGTTGTAGAAGAGACGTACTGTACAGTTAATTCTATGGAATGTTCTCCACTGAGCTGCGATCTTTGATTCTTTCTCATAAGACATTTACAACCAGGACTCGTCTTCTGCCACAACGGGAAGTCGCGTTCTTTTCTCCATCACAGTACCTAGCGCCAGGGAAATTTCTATGGACAAAGCTTTTTTTGCAAAGGCCACCCATCTGTGGATCATATTACTAAGAGGCAACTCTTTTTAATTACAACTTGGTCGTCTTCAAATCCGATGTCAACAAATTGTTGCTATAAGTAACCAAACGTTGTTCGGATCTTTCAGTCACTACAAGTACTATCATAGTACTCCACATTATTGCTGACAACCATGTCCTACTTGTTGTATATCCATGTTTTTTTTTCCTGCACTCCACAAGTGAACCGGAAGTTACCATCACCGCCCGGTCTCCCAATTGGTTCTTAGAAGTTTTCGTTATCATTTCCTTATAAAAGTGGCGATAGGAGAAACCGTCCGCACATGGCTGCGTCCTACATGCTTCGGACATCTTATCGACTGAATTAACTGCATCTTTAACTATAACTTTGTTCATACTACAAGAGTATGCAACATGAAGAAATTTATTGTTGAGGATGTAGTAAATCTACAGTGTAGATGGACGTTTGGATTACTAATAAAAGTGGGTTATATTTTATTTATTCTCTTAAAAAAAACTTTACTGGTCATGTTAGTAAAAGTCCAGAATATTTACCAATCTAGAAACTCGTAAACTAAAAGAAAAACAACAAATAATTTATAGAAAACCCAGTAGAATTACATTCTTTATTGACCCATATGCATTTAATATGAACGGTTCGTAAAATATTTTATTTTAGAATTTTATTTTAATATTCTTGCGTCTTATTGACACACGAAAACAAAAATGACGGCTAAGATTACGGCTAAACTTCCGTTGGTGAGAAAATATTTTAATTACTCTAACATTAACTCTATATCCGAGTAGCAAGCCGTCCCTAAAACAAAATCTCGTAAAACAACACAAAATTAACTACAGCAAAATGAAGTGATAATTCCGGCCGTTATGTTATTTTCGTGCGTCAGTAAGACACGATATCAAAATAAAATTGGGAAATAAAAACAGTTTCAACGAGTAAAAAGTATACCGGTCGGTAGATAATTTAATTCTATTGCGTCTGAACTCCAATCTCTGGTCCCCCCCCTCGCCAATCTTTCATGAAAAACACCCGTCTAGCTGAATCCACTGTGAAAAATTTCCCCCACTCTATATCTGTGCCTAAATCAAAACGCGGATTCCATGAACAAAGCTTCTTTCTTAGAACTGCACGCCTGTGGAACTCTGTTCCGTCTGCCTGCTTCCCTTGACTACAACTTGGATGTCTTCAAGTCCAACGTTAACAAATTCCTAATGAACTGCCCCTTAATTAAACACTTCATCAAATCTCCACACTAACGTAATGTACTTGCAATAACCCTTATCCCTGAGTGGCTTCCGGGCCTTGATAGGTGGTGATCACTGTGTAAAAAAAAAAATTATTAGTTGTTTTTATTTTTTGTTTACGAGTTCTCAATTGTTAACTGTCCTGTACGTTATCATTAATGCTTTTTAAAAAAAAAGTCTAACTTTACTCTGAAAAACTTTAATGAATTTAATATATTTTTAATAATTAATTACACATTAACAAAAAAAAATTAAATTCGTGTGAAATAAACTTTTACTTATTTTGTGTATTAGCACAGAAGTTACTTTTTTAAGAAATAGCTGGACAAACCGTTCGTTGACAAGAACGTTGATGATTTATTCCGAAGAGCATGAATTAATACTCGATTCGTTTCTTCACTCAAATATAGATTTCGTAAAAGCTAGGAAGGCACAAGGAATAATCAGTAATCGATATTCGAAACTCTTTCTTACATTCTTATTTGGAATATGAGCTGGCATCTTTTAAATCTCTAATCCGTGTTAATCTTCTTTAATCTTTAGCAAATGCACTCTGCATGTAAGACGAACAGAACTAAATAAAAACGACTCGTGCAATCATGCAAAGAGCTGATCGCCTACTTCACTTTATAGCAACATGTTTAAAAGTGAATGATTACGTGACAAGATTCTCATAGAAACTGGCTTGAATACAAGGCATTCTTTAGCAATTCCGTGTGTAGACATTTCCGTTGTCAGAAATGAATAATAAAAGTATTGACTACGATACCTAGTTTACTAACTGGAGGACGCGACTACCTTTAGTGAGTTATAATAATTTGATAGACACGAACTTTGTTTGAATTCGGTAAATTTAGTTTTGTTTTTAAGTTTATTAAAAGTTTATAAATGAAACAAGACGTGCCTAATATTAAAAAAATAAATGTTTAATAATACTCCTTTTTCCTAAAATGAACTTTTCTCTATATTTAAAATTAATTTTGTGACGAACAAGGCCGATAGCCATTAATCGCGTGCTCTCGTGTAATGAATGAATGCGTGAATGTAGGATTGACATGAAATTCTTAAAGATAAACTAAAATGACCGACAAATGAGCTGAAATGACTTAAATAAATAAAAAGTAAATGACTTAGAATGACTTTAATGAACTTAAGGATGAATTGAATGACCTTAAGAATGACTTGAATGCTTAAAAAATAACTGGAATTCTTCAAAAACAACTTGAATGATCTGGAGAATGACTTGAATGGCTTTGAGACTGACTGGTTGTAAAGTTGGTGATCATTTTACATTAAATTAATACAGAAAAGTGATCCCCCACTTTATATCACAATAAGTACAGCATGTAGTAAAAACAGATACTACACTTTGATATTAGCCAAAAGGCCAAGAAAAGGGTATTTGTTTGCTCACCCACCGAGTAAATTAGGCACAAGGCCGATTTTTAATGTGAGGATTAAAGTGGAAATGGGGACCAACTCCCCGGGAAGTAGGGGAGCTGGATAGTGACAATTGGTATGAAGGGTTGCCCCTACATTGTCCAAGGTCTTATATGTGAGGCTGCTCCCACATATGTTATTTGCTTGCAGTATCTGCCGGAACAGGTACTGCGCTTTGATCTTGGCCAAAAGGTCATGAAAAACTTAAAAAGCTAAGAACAGCATCTATTAACAACAGACCTTTGATCTTAACCAAAAAGGCCAAGCACAAAAGTGTTACGGACAGGTTGACAGACCGACCGACAGACAGCCCGACCGACAGACAGACAGACCGACGGAGTGACTTATAGAGCCGCTTGCACGCGACTAAAAACCGAAGAACTTAGAATAGTTGTAATTAGAAAAAGTTTATTACCCGCTTGTTTATATGCCCCACGGTCATGCGCAAAGTTTAACCAGAAGTCAGATAAACCGGTATACACCCGAATTCGTCCTTTTTATATTTGTGTATTCCAGGGCGCTTGAAATCTAATTGATCCGTAACTGTCGCCAAGTGGTTAGCTTCCCGATTTCGATAATACATATATAATATCATAGATTTATGTGTTGATATAGCAATTCGTATTTTTGGTTTCTAGGGCAATAGGGTAATAGGCATCAGCATCTGGATTAATAGTAGAATACATCATGGTGCAAAGGGACTTTAGATTGTCTAATGTAATCGCACGAATTCGGCGTTTAATAGTACTTAATTCCCTTCATTCCGCGGCAATTGTCTGGGGGCTCTGAGGTAAAGGTTTAACAAATGGAGCAAAAAGATGGCTTCGTGGCTAGGTTTGAATCTCATAACCGGCAGGAATTGTCACCCCTACACTGGTGGTTGCGTAAGCATGAAACGTTAGTGTCTGTAGGTAAATATAATTATTATTTTGTTATATATATACACACTCATATATATATATATATATATATATATATATTTCCGATCACTTACATTATATATATATATATATATATATATATATATATATATATATATATATATATATATTATTGGTAGTATTGTTTAGTTATTTAAACAAAAACAAAATGTGTCTACAAAAGAGTGCTCAATATTTAGACATAGCAATATGAAAAGGTTGAATATGAAAATTATTGGCTACACATATGCAAATATGTTTCAGTGACCACCCTGCTAGGGAAAATCACATCATCTCCCTCTTGACGTAGAATTCAACAAGCGCATCGGAAAGACATCCACCATTCTTGCAAAATTGACAATTCGGGTGTGAGAAAATAAACATCTCACCATCTTCACAAAACTGAACGTTTACATGGCCTGTGTCATCAGCACCTTTCTGTACGGCAGCGCAACATGGACAACCTACAGCCACCAAAAATGGAAACTGAACACATTTCACATGCGTAGTCTGTGGATAATTTTTGGAATTTCTTGCGGGACAAAGTTAAAATAATGCTTTGCTTGCAAGGGCTGGTATCCCCTTCATGTTCGCCTTTCTTCTCCAAATACGCCTACGCCGGATAGGTCATGTGCACCGTATGGACAATGGAAGAATCCTAAAATACATTCTCTACAGTGAATTCACCACTGGCAAAAGGAGTCCAAAGCTAAAGTCCGCAACATCTGGAGAAAAACGGTAACCCAGGGCCTGACCACTAGCGGAAAGTCCATCGTAGAACGGGCGGAGACCAAAAGACTATTCGGGAAGGCCAGTCAACAAAATTCAACAGAACACTAATACGATGTACCGACCTACACCTGCGATGTCTGCAACCGACAATGTAGATTGAAGATAGGCTTATTCAGACACAGAAGACGGTGTTCAACCACCTCTACAGGCACTTATACAGGCATAATCTTCTAGACTGGCCGATGCCAACCAACATAACATGAGATTCCAGGACAAGAAGTTATCTAATCTGGTGTAGCATCCTGCTTGGTGTTTTTACTAAGGTAACATCACTTGAAGTGTGTTGTCATATTGAAGGGGATCTTATTTGGGTTTCGAATACTATGTCTTTTGAATATTTGGTCAGAATTTGCTTGTAGGGGAAACATCCGCAGGCCATATGTCTTGACAAACTCCTGTACAAAAAGACCTTAGACACTCAGGGATAGTATCTCGTAGGCATCGAAATTCTCTCCATATATGAGTGCGTATTACAAATTCCAGCAGAAACAAAACAAAGAGCACAAGAATAGTTCCACTGTGAAATAATTCGTCAAAAAATAATAAATTATTAAAAATAATTTCCACACCAAAGTACATATTATTAAAAATCCAAAAGAGATTTATAATACAAAAAGTCTTAACAATATGAAGGGAAATAAATTTCTCTTTTGCACGCACGCGCGTTACCAGAGTTGCGTTTGGACACACGTGCATTGCTTGGAATATTGGGCATTTTTATTGTTTTATGCCACTACCATGTCATGTGAATTTTCTTGTACATTTTGCATTCGAATTTGTTTGCAAATGTTTAAATGCCACAAAAAGGAGTTTTTTGGTATATGTATCCACCAATCAGTGATTATTCCGACAATCTCAATCAATGAATCAATGAAAACACCTCATCTCAAAAATACAGACAATTACTATCCAATCGGTACGGACCCGACATTAGGATTGAATGGCGACACGTAGAAAAGCGTCATATGAAACTGGCAAGACTCGCTAACCATCTAACCTTCCTGTACAGATGTAGAGACTTAAAACACATACCAGCAGGGTTGACATTACAAACAAAAGTGGATTCCAGGAAGGCACGTAGAGTCGTGGAAAGGGCAGGGCATGCCCTCGTTCGAGAAAGGATCCAACACACCCGCTGGAATAAACAAAAACTAAGGAACGAAATCTCCGACACCTTAACATCGTTCCTTGTCAAAGTGACTCAAGAGGAAGACAGGGTGATAATCCAATCAGATCTGGATAAATCGTACAGACAAGAATATGAAAAGGTCAAAGGACGCCAAATCAAGAAGCTCACAAGGCTCAAAGACCAGAGGAATGTAACATCAAAACACCGCTCACCTGTGAAAGCGGTCATCAACCTCAGCAGCCGCCAACTGAGTCACTCAGAAGAAGCAGTACTAAATAAAGGTCTCAACTTTGCAACAACAACCAACGTTCCATTCTTAAATATCATAACACACATGGAAGATATAGCCTTGAGAATCCCATCAACCCAAGGTGATGAAATAAGATGGAAAGTGAGACAAGTACTCGAGAAAGCCAAGCCTCCTAAATCAAACATCTCTCGGGAAGATAGGCTGGCTATAAGAACCCTACAGAGTGACAGCAGTATAATAATTCTGCCAGCAGACAAAGGCAATGCTACTGTGGTGATGGACATGTCGGAGTACTCTGAAAAAATGGCAGGCCTAATCGCAGATGGTAGCTACGGTAAAATAAAGAAGGACCCAACTTTGAAAACCGAAAGAAAGCTGTTACAAATCCTTACCAAAAACAAGGAACACATCGCACCGATGAGATATAGACAGCTGGTCCAGCATTACAGTAAGCTACCACATATGTACGGTCTCCCCAATATACACAAAGACGGTATTCCACTCAGACCCATAGTGAGCTGCCGAGGCTCAGCATGCCACCCACTGAGCAGGTACCTTGTGGATATAATAAACCCATTAGCAGGCAAGTCAGCAACACATGTAAAGAATTTTGCCCACTTCACGGAATTGATCAAGGGAGCACCCATCAGTACAAACCAAATGGTAAGCCTAGATGTGGTTAGCCTGTTCACTAAAGTCCCAACTAGTGAGGCACTAGCAGTAATTCAAGACAAACTAGCTGCGGACCTCTCCATAGAAGAGCGCACATGTGTACCATTGCCAAACTTAATGGAAATGCTGACATTCTGCATAGAAACAACCTACTTCAGAATGGGTACTGACCTATATCGACAAGAGGAGGGACTAGCTATGGGCTCGCCATTATCACCAGTGATGGCGAACATATACATGGAATACTTCGAAGACATGGCCTTAGGTTCAGCTCCCTTAAAGCCCACCAAGTGGCTAAGATACGTTGATGACGCCTTCATACTCTGGCCCCATCAGGAAGACATCCAGGCTCTCCTAGACCATGTGAACTCAATAAGACGATCGATACAGTTCACAACGGAGAAAGAAAAAGATAACCAACTGGCCTTCCTTGATATACTCATATCACGCACAGAGCATGGGTTTAAGACATCCGTATATCGCAAGCCTACCTTCACCGGACAATACCTAAACTTCAACTCCCATCACCCATACAGTATCAAACATGGAATCGCACGCTGCTTACAACGTCGAGCAGAGACAATAAGTAGCGACACCATTACATACCACCAAGAAATGGCCAGGTTGAAGAATATCCTCCGTCGTAACAACTACCCTGATAGCATACTATCCACCAGACGTGTTAATAGTATAAGAGAGGAGAATAAAACCCAAAAACCTCCAACGGTCTGCCTACCATACATACGAGGCATCTCCGAAAAGATTCAGAGAATATGTGCCCCCTACAACATCAGGACGGTATTCAAGAGCGAGTCAACACTCAGACGACACATGGTACGAGTGAAGCCCCGCATGGATGAGAACATAACCAAAAACTGCATATACTCCATCCCATGCAGTTGCAGAAAGGTTTACAAGGGTGAAACATGCCGCCCCCTTAAAGTAAGGGTGGAAGAACACCGAAAAGCGGTAACTAAAGGGGAGACAGAAAAATCGGGTATAGCCAACCATGTCTGGATGGAGAGGGGGGACCATCGCCCCCTATGGGATGAAGTAAAAATAATAAACAGAGAGACCCACTGGAAAGTGAGAAAACTTAAAGAAGCAGCTCACATGCTCGGACATAACAACCTACTGAGCAAACCAAGCATAGAGCTGAATGCAATTTGGACACCTCTGATAGAGAGAAAAAACTTTGAATAACAACATAGGTTTAACATTAACAAAAACCTAGTGACAAATGGCCGAGTGGTCCGAGACGTTGTATCAAAGGTGCTGAGTTCAATCCTGAACGAAGGCAGTGAAAAAGTAACATTCAAAACAGAGAATCAGCAACTATGTCCCAAAGCCTAGCTGGAGTCCGAACACGGTACCCCCGTAATAATAATAAAGGGTTGGGTTCGAGACTCCTAACAAACGGTTCCCCAGTTCGATACAAAACACCTGAGATGCTTTTTGTTTCTAGAGAGTTTTCACGAATCTCCAAATATCTGAAAGATTCTTCAGAAACTGATCTACTACGTCGAACCAAACTCCGAATCGAGCTTGCCTCCCGGATTCGCGAACTGAACACAACCTATCTAACGGACGAACTGTCGAAAAACAACTGTACGCTGCAATTTATACTGAGAGTGTAGTCCGTTAGGTGTGCGATTCCCCTTCCATTGACCAATTAGCTCATGCTACCTTGATTCTCGTTGAAAAATTATTGGTCAATTATTATTGCCAAACCAATTATTATTGCCATCACAACTTTCCAATGTAAAATATGATTTCATACCTAAGCTCATTCAGCCAGATTCAACGGACCAACTCTTTTGAGTTGACAATTTCTTTTGTTATCAATCGAAATCTTAAAGCAAACTTATATTTCCTCTTTCGCTTGGAAATAAATCTTTAACCCAAAACAATTAATTATTTCTCATGCTGGCCTCGTCAGTGCTTTCAATTTCTTACTCAGAAAAATATACATATACATCTGTTTGCTATATATACTACTAGATCATCCCGTACAAAATACAATATCCGTAATTTAAAATTACACACGTCCAGGCATTGACATGGAGGAGACATTTATTGGAGAACGAATCCTGTGCTAAAAGCTTACAGTGACGATACATTTCTCTACTGCACAGGGCATTTTCTAAACATTACTTTCAAATATTAGAAGGAATAGTTATTGATATGCGACAACCGTCTTTAGATAGACAAAAATATCACTACCTTGAATTTGTAGGAATATACTATATATATATATATATAGTATATGTATAGCATATATATAGTATATATATAGCATATATATAGTATATATATAGTATATATATATAGCATATATATAGTATATATATAGTATATATATAGTATATATAGTATATATAATATATATATAGTATATATATAGTATATATAGTATATATATAGTATATATATAGTATATATATAGTATATATAGTATATATATAGTATATATATAGTATATATAGTATATATATCGTATATATAGCATATATATAGTATATATAGCATATATATAGTGTATATATAGTATATATATAGTATATATATATAGTGTATATATATAGTATATATATATAGTGTATATATAGAGTATATTTATAGTATATATATAGTATATATATAAAGTATATATATAGTATATATATATTGTATATATATATAGTATATATATAGTATATATATAGTATATATATATATATATACCATGTGTATATCTGTTTATCTGACGATATATATATGCACACATATTTAGTAAATAACACATCTCTTCTTAAACATACTACTAACAAACTTCGTATACTAGAAGCAATACTAATTAAAGAAAAAAAATATTAGCAGCAATAAGATCGATAACATTAAATACCGTCAAAAGTAACACAAAACCTATTAAGATAGTTACTAACATGTGATATTTTTGGAAAGAAAAAAATCACCTTAATCAATATCCTAATATCCTTACTGTTAAACATCCCTGATGATAGATCTGGACGGATGTGAAAGTACTCAATTCATAAGATACTATGAAAGTTACATCAGCCAGTTCTTAGCCGAAGTAAAAAAAACTGATTCGAAAACTAGAGGCGATCAGAATCAAAATATGTAGACAAGTATTGTCTATATTATTTAATAAAACCTACTTAAAGGAAATCATGTTGTCTTAATATACATACATATAGTGTGTGTGTGTGTGTGTGTGTGTGTGTGTGTGTGTGTGTGTGTGTGTGTGTGTGTGTGTGTGTAACAGACGATCATAAAACATCGATACCATTGGTTTGAATCCAAAAGAAAAGGGAATCAATTTCTGGTCGCTTATGTTGGACTCTCTTCAGTCTCTTTCCATATCTGTCTTCTTGGAAATGGGGTTTCCTAGGTTGAAAGAGGGAGGTGGGGGCGTATCTTCGCAAAAACAAATCTAGCCACTAATCATTGTTTCCAACCGATTAAATCTCATTAAATCGATCATCTTTATTTAATCGATCGTATGTTCTCTTTTTCTGACCAAAGTCAGTGTAAAATGGCTGCCAATGTATATGTGCATCTTTGATATTCCAAGTTGGCACAAAGCTGCAGATTCTATTTAACTTTAAAAATAGTCTCCTACGCAATTTACAGCCAGCTGAAAAACCAGTCGGCTCTTATTGGCTCGCGTTTCGTGTCTTCTTCCAACATTGTTACGTGAATAGGACAAAAGCGGCGGAACTATAAGAATACGAACATTGTTATTATATCGGCTTTGTTCGTTCATTCATCAGAATTTATCGATATTTTATTTATAGGAAAGCCGATTCTATTAATGTTAAAAGAGACAAAGAACATCCGATAGATAAAGGTATAATGATGAAACAGATAAATCATTAGTGTTAGTGATAATTACGGCTGATCGCTTAAAGAGTCGATATACATTTATACTGCCTTTCTGCCTTTACCTATATACTTAACATGGGATTGTGTGTGTGTGTGTGTGTGTGTGTGTGTGTGTGTGTGTGTGTCTGTCTGTCTGTGTGTGTGTGTGTGTGTGTGTGTGTGTGTGTGTGTGTGTGTGTGTGTCGGATCGTCCGATTTGGATCGAACATGATGTTACATAATGAAGGAGAATTGGTGTTGGGTGCTAAAAGGAAGAACGTATTTAATACAAATCTCCCACCATCTGGGTGCTTTGAGTTCTGTCCTCGTAGAATGCAGTATATTTTCATTTTCAATCATGCACTAAAATAAATCTATCATGAGAGTCAAAAAAGTTTCAGATATGGCGAGTCTCTCTTCACATTTGAGCAGAACATTAGATCATTGGATCATTGAGATGAGAGCAAGTTTTAATCTGGATGTTTTTCAAGTACATTTTATTTTATATTATTATAATTATGACTAGTGGGGAGGCGCCCGGTTTTGCCCGGTCGTAAAATACGCTTAAATATGATATTTTAATTTGTTCAGATTTCGTATATATTATTATAAAGAAGTAGGTGCCATCAGCTAGAATCGAAACCGAAAGCAAAACCGTAGCATTCAACGCTGGTGATGTTACCACTGTTCCAACGTGACACGCATATGAACTGATTAAAAATTAAAAATTAACTAAGATGAATGTACAAAATGTATTACGATTTTTACAATTGTGACCCATCTTTGACTCCTTAAAACTATTATAACCGACTAAAGACCCATAAAAGAACGGTCCGTATAAAATTCAATCATTCCAGGCTCCTAGCGCCGCTTTGTGATTTTTAGTTTCGGAAGAGATAAAGTTTCAAAAGATGGAGACAGACAGACATATAGCTTTTTATATATTAGATTTTCATTATTGTTATTATTGTTATTATTGTTATTACTACATAGCCATGTTTTGAGTGGGGTTGTGTTGCTATCCTAAGGTAAAACTTATTTTGTGTTTATTATTCTACCCCTGCACTTTAATAAATTTTGGGGTTCTTTAGAGTTTGGAATAACTAATTTCTCATTCAAATATAGTTTACACAAATACAAATATATTTGTAAGTGTATATAAAATGAATAACCCTACAAGGTCACAAATGTAGTTGATAATACTGATATCGACCTATATAGAAATGATGGATCTGCTATAATAAAAGATTCTAACAAAATCAAGGAGAAAACTTTAGAAAAATAATTCACATTGTGACGTAAGGTAACCGACAAGGTCATCAGGTTTAATATCTTGTGAGTATTTCCTTTGATGATACTGAAAGGAAAATATTTTCTATCATCGTCCCCTAACTCTTAAGGATCTGAAAGAAAATAATTAGATTAGAAAGTAGATGCCATACCACATGAGGATATGAAACAGGGACTGACGGAGAAATTCCAGAAAACTATGTGATCAATTTATCGACAACAATGGCCGCCAAAAGTCTATTTTTAAATGCATTGAATTAAAACTATTCTAAAGTACATTTTTGAACTATAATTTTTTCTAGAAAGTTGTATTCTTTTTATATCTATTCAAAATGTTAAAGGTAACAATTAAATAACAAAAACATTAGTTTGTTTATTTTTTGACGAGAAATTTCAAGGTTTCTTATCGACCTGCAATTCTTTTCTGTGATTCGTTCTTCAAAAAAAAAAATCGGTTTTATTATGTATTATTTTATCTATAATTTTGATTAAGAGTTACATAACTACAATTTCTAATATTCTATAAGGTCATCATTTGCCCATGTTTGGAGTATTGTTGCCACATCTGAGCTGGTATATCTAATCTTTCCCTTTTAAGCTAGGTCTAAAAAAGAGTGATAAATCTAATAAGCTCCGACTTCTGTCTCATAGTCGCAATGTTGCATCCCTGTGCCGGTTTTACAAGTACTTTAATGGAATGTGCCCTTATGAACTCGTACCATTTGTGCCCCCTCAAACTTGATACTCCCAACACCAACATCCAATATCTTCGCTGTTGAGATCCTTAGATTTTGGAAAGCCTTCTACTCTAACAGTCTGTTAGACTGTTAGATATTAGAACTACTTCCTTGCTTCCTACTTCCGTTCTGACATGCAGAAGCTTAAATATAATATGAACAGACGTCTCTTCTGCTCAATTTCTTACAATGTCCTGTAAGACATTACCTCAAAAATAACCCCTCATGTTCAGGTGGCAATACGCCTTGTTTGTGGTAAAAAAAAAACAGTAAAAGAAAATGTTCTACACAAATCTTTAACTCAATAACAACACATAACTTGTCCACTAGCATTCTAATCAATAGAAAACTTTTTTTTAATCTTAATCGTCGGATCAACTAGGCATATATATATATATACGTTCATGCTAAACTAGCAGGGAGATCTGGCGTTTCCCGCGATTGAATGATGATCAACGAATGTTTCACACTGCCATATTTTTATTGTCATCGAAATCAGTGAAATCGCTAATTTTTTTTTCAATCAAATCGATTGATTACCGGCTCTAATTGGAGACCCATTGAGGAACACAGAGAGAATGCTTCATATGTCTCCGCGCAGTGACTTCATCAACAATAGAGTGTGATTTACATTACCTACTGTTGATTATATAAAATGTTATGCATAATGACTTGAATTTAAGTTTAAAATGAAAAGGTCAAGTATCATGCTTCACTTGTGCTCTAAACAGAAACATTCATTTCAAACGCGTCCCTATCATATAAAAGAACTTACTGTTGATTTATATGTCGGGACTTTCGGCTTCTGTGGCAGTCAAACTTCTCTAATGCACTCGTCGTGTTAGGCTGTGTAAGGTGTTAACTGCGACCAAAACCCGCATGTTCCTTTTTTACCGGATTATTTCGATTATTAATTATTGATACTTATCAAAGACATTTCGATACAAAACCTATCTAAGAACATTTCTAGGCGCATAAAATATCTTTTATGTGAAATTTCACAAAAAAAATGGCCCAGCCGTTTTCGAGCCAATAGGTAACGAACTCACGCGTACAGACATAGTTTCTTTTATATAATAATAGAGAGAGAGATTGTTGCATTTTGCCTTAACTCGACCACAATCATGTGTGTACGCACGCACGTGCCCGTCTGTCGACTGGCCTTACTTCTCTCGTGCTAGATTACGTGTAATGTTTACTTAATACCTACACATGCTATTGGATTTACCCTTGCGCATTCATTGAAACATTTTATGGACAAATTCAAAATTAAAAACAGTTGATGGAAGTCCATTTAACCTTACACCGTGAAAGGTCAACTGAAATCAATTGTTTTTCATTTCTCCTTTTTTTTTTCTATGTTTATTTTTTTCTATTCTCGATTTCCCGATAATTTCTTCATTCAACTGTAATGTTATCTTCCATGTAAAACCTTTTTTTTTTCTGACATTTGCACATATGAAGAAGGCATACATTATACCGAATTTTCCAGACGTTAAAAATATACTAGCGGTACCCGTGGAAATGCCACAGTTGTGCCATTCATGTACATTGTTGCTGTGCTTAAAGATATTTCCATACTATAGAAGTCTGGTGCGCCGGAAATCCAATGATATTATTCTTCCATCTTTGTTCAGAATAAAACATGTCTATCTAATTACTTTGGTTAATATAGATTCAGAATATATTCTTTTCAACCCCATTGTATTAGTTTGTGACATATTTTGTTCATTTTATAGGCGTCTAGTTTAGTTTTTACTGGCCAGGAATGTTTTATTTCTAATTTTGTTACGTTTTTTTTTTTTTTTTGTAGTCTTTTAGGTTTATTTGTTTGTTTTTAGAAAGCTATTTTATATTTTAGTAGGTCTGGGATTATTATAAAACTATAATCAACGTTGTTAATGTAGTGTTGTTTCAATCTCTGTTTATAAAAGTGCTGAATTTAAATAACTTCTAAAACTTTCAACCTTTTCATGCGTGAAGATTTGCTAAGAATTTTAAAACCAGAAATAACTTTCTATTCAACGGTTTTAATGTTTCTGAACTCCTTCCAGATGTAAAATGGCGACGAAGTAATTGATAATTGAACTATTACAAACTATTAAAATTGCTGATTTGTTAAAGACAAACACGATTTTGGGGAGTAATTTTCGATTTTAGTCACGTTAATTATTTAGAGTTAAGTTCGCCTTTGTTTATGAAGCATATTGCTCGCAAAAAAATGAATAAAACATTTTTAGTCCTACAAAAAATTATTTGGGATATTCTGAATGTTTTGTATGGCCGAAGTATCAAATATTAGCTGTATAATTACAATATCATTGCGTGTATGCAATTAAAGTATGCCCCTTACTCTTAATGATCGTTTACTCTCCTCTGTTTCCCACGCTTTCTTTTTGTCTCTCTTTTCAACTTTTATCTACTTTTACCCTTTCGTCACATTCACCGTTAATTTTGTAATTTAAAACAAACGTGGCGATTGGTCAAATCTATATCAATCAACCTATCAAAACGCTTGAAATATGAATTAATAGTGAATCGACACAAATGTCTATTATTAAATTTATTCTGGATATTAATGAGTGAAAACAAGAGAATTGTTGTTTTGTTTTCAGGGAAATCAATAGTGATAAGTTACATATCCCAGAAGATTGTCGATATTATCTACTTTACTGAGCACTGCACCTGGAATTCTTTCATCGCCGGAAATTTACTGCGCTTTAATTCCATGGGCTGTCTCATAGTGGACAGTTCATATTTTATCACATCTGATAATTTCCTTTAACAAGTCCTCTCTATCTTTTAAAAATCGAGAGAGGTATGACTGAGCGCTTGTCTGCGTGATGAGCGTTCAATTAATAATGCCTCTGGCCTACTTTTCATAGGAGTAGAACAACGAAATTTAGAATGATTATTAGTCTTTCTCGACATAGGAACCACCCAGAATTATGCTCCCCCCCCCCTCATTTAATGCAGCCCTGAAAACCGTTTTTGTAAAACACAGCAGGTTGGTCCTCCAACCACGGCATAATTTCGGAAATAAAGCTGCATCATCTGGAAACTCTCTCCTTTTAAAAACAACTTCATAGATGAGAAGAGGTGATAGCTAGATAGTGCAAGGTCAGGAGAGTACTTGGGATGGAAGGAGAATTTCATAACCACACATTTGCGCTTCCTATCTGACGACATGCGCATTGTGGGCGGTTTAATTAACGCTACTTCAAACTGAAATGTAGCAGCTAAACCGACCGATGAATAAGACTTGTCACAGACATCCGTGGACGCATCTATAACAAAAATATCCAATTGAAAAAAGTATTCGTAGGATCGTCATTAGTCAGCAGATCTTTTGCTAAATATCTGCAAGAAAACTGATATTGTTATAAAAATGTTCAATTCCTGCACGAGAAAATAGAATTTTGTACGCAAACATAAGCTGAAAGCTGAATTTGGAGTGACAACTTTTGCTAAAAAAGGAACAACAGCCGTGTATATTAATTGAAGAATTTTGCTTAGGCACGATATACATACAAAAATGCAATATGAGGACGTGTAAACCGATGCAATTGCAGAATGTGCAGAAGTGCTCTGGTAATAGATGTCTATGTTACGACAACAACATGTTGGCTTTTTTAGTTGTAGCAAAAACGCTTGGCTTGCTAGTTTTCTTGGTTTTGTGTCGTAATGCAATCAACCGTTAACCAACGTCAACCAAGATATTGAAAATTGCATTTTACATTTTGGTCAATTCAAGTGACATTTAAATAAACAAGGAAAGACAATAATACTGATCAATCTATTTATTAGTGTCTTATGAATTGCAATATCTAATGCTGATTATTTGGGGAGAGGGTATTGGGAAATGGACTTAAAATACAAAATCGTTAAAAAAATTAGGTCTGCGTTTTATCAGGCTTGGGTCAACTTCAGATAAGAAAATTAATTCTTCATATTTTTTTATTCTTCCTATTTTTTAATTAATTTTTATTCAAAACTTGCCCGATAGTAAAATACGCTTAAATATATTTTAATTCGTGTAGATTTCTTATTTCTTATTACAGAGGCAATTCTCTATTAATATATATATATATATATATATATATATTTATACTAGCAAAAGACCCCGTCGTTGACTGGGTTCAAAAACAGCCTACAGAAAATGGACTCTGATTTATGAAAGTATAGTAGGTTATGAAACGGAAGGGTTGTAAAGAGATAGCTTCGAATTTGGGGGTATCAAAACCAAAGCAAAATATGATGAAAGTCAAAATAAAATAGATAAACCCCATAATTTATTATACCATACCTGTTCACACTGAAACACTTATCACAATATTCTGTGGATCTATATTAAAAACGCTTGTTTAACTTTGTGACATATTTCCATTCTATGGAGGTCAGGCGCGAACGAACACCCCATAATTTTATTATACCATATTTCTTCAAACTGAAACATAATTATCAAAGTATACTTACGCAGATAGATATGAAAAGTCTTTATTAAAGTTTGTGCATATTTCCATTCTATGGAGGCCAGGCGCGAACGCAGACCCCACAATTTTATTGTACCATCCCTATTTAAGTTAAAACATAATTATCAAAGTATTATTATATACATCTATATCAAAAAACACTTGTAAACGTTTTTTTTTTTTTTATTTTTTTTTTTTTTTCATACTTTGTGGACCAGGCGCGAACGCAGACCCTACAATTTTAATGAATCACCGTTCTGCCAGATCAAACATACCCATTCCTGTGTCTCGATACATCTTCTATCATTATATATATAAGCAGTTTCTTCAAATAGTCAACCATATAGGAGCCTATTCGTGACCAGACACACACACACAGACATTCAGCTTTATATTATAGATATCTTCTTTTCTTCTTCTTTACTCCTATAAATTCATTTTTCTTTTGTGTGTATTGATATTCATATTAAAAACCCTCTTTTCTATTTATTTACAAAGAGAATACAATTTTCTTATATATGGCTTGTGGAATTGCATTCACTAGCAAAAGATCTAGCTAATTTGCATATTCTTTTAAACATTCATTTTAATTAATTCCCTATTAGTTTTTTCGGTTTTCTAATGGGATGATCATCTATTACGTGTAATTATATTCATGCAGCTATTCTACATGATTTATACTTGCGTAATATTTGCGTAAAATGTTTACAGGAACACAGATTTGTTATATTTATGTATACGTATATATATTTGTTTGATCTATTAGTCTATCTATCTATTTATATCTATAAACGTGAACGTATTTGTGTCTGTCTGTGTGTCTGTGTGTGTACATTTCCCTACGCAATAATACTCTCAATTTTAAGTCTACAGACTCGAAATTTGATATACAGGGTACTGAGATTTGGGAAAATCGATGTGATTGGATTTCGGCCAGAAATGTCGCTGTCAATTAGTCAAAGTTCAACGATTTGACCTTTGAGAACTTTACAAAACTCCTCCGACAATTTGGGGTCCAAGCAGTTGAAATTTTAAATTGTGATCTAACTTAATAACTTGAGTTGAGCCCAAAATAATAAATGTTAAGGAGTCATAATAGGGGTCAAATTTGAAAAAATTGACTGTTTTTTTTGGGGGGGGGTCAGCATACACCTCCAAACACCCGGGCAACGCCGGGCACCCATGCTAGTATATCTATAAAAGTGAACGTGTCTGTGTGTCTGTCCGTCTGTGTACATTTCCCTGCGCAATAACTCTGTCAATTTTAAGTCTACACACTAGAAATATGATATACAGGGTACTGAGATTTGGGAAAATCCATGTGATCGGTTTTCGGCCAAAAATTTGGCTGTTAAGGGGTCGAAGTTCAACGATTTGACATTTGAGAACTTTACCAAACTCCTCCGACAATTTGGGGATTTAAACACTTGGAATTTTAGATAGAGGTTCCTTGGACATGGATTTAACTTAATAACTTGATTTGAGCCCAAAACAATAAATTTTAAGGGGTCATAATAGGGGTCAAATTTTTTAAAAAATTAACCCTTTTTTTGTTTTTGCTCAGCATACACCTTTAAACACCCGAGCAACGTCGGGCTGAAATGCTAGTATATATATATATATATATATATATATATATATATATATATATATATATATATATATATATATATATAGTATTGATTTCAAGAGTTTTTTTATGACTTGAGTACCATCAGTTAGAATCGAAATCAAAACATTTAGCGTTCCAGCCGCGTTCTCTACCGTTTGAGCTATCGACAGATAGATAAGAAAGATTTAAAATTAAACCACTTCAAGCTATCATTGCACATGCACAAAAGTAATAGAAGTATATATCGGCAAGTTGAAATGAACATTTTTCATTTTAACTTGCCGATATATGTCTACGCGTTATTCATCCTTCGTAATAAACCACCCTTGCTGTATGATTACTATTTCCAATTAATTTCATGTCATGTGATCAGTTGTTTAAGCGTTTACCGGTTAAATATTTTCATGCACATATATGCATCTATTGTTTTATTATATAGATAATGTGTTTTTAAAAGTCGACATATAATTTCTCCACATATAAGTTTTCTTTTCTTTAAATGATATTTTCGTTGGACTTAGAAAATTATAATTCATACTAATTGTCTGCTTCCTTTTAATAAGAAAAGTTTGGAGTAGACAAATGTAAGTAAATTATAACCTGTCGCTTGGCACCAATTATGACCATTTTGTATTAAAAGAGTTTCTTTGGCAAGCGTCAATCAATTCGATGTTGTCTTTCTTTAATTTCTCAAGCGTATATCATTTTAATGAGTTTCGCATTTAACTGTCAATTTGATTTGATATAAACGCTCTCTTTTTATTTCTATTTTTTATGTTTTAATTTATTATTATTATTTTATTTATTTTATATTTTTTTGCTCATTATGGCTGAATTAATTATTCGCTTCTGATTTATTTCTAAGATAGACGATTAGTGATGATACTACCGTCGATTTCGACGTTTCAGGTTCGTCACAATTAAGTTGTTCGGAAATTAACACAAATTATTTGTTTACAGTGGTGAAGGCTTTGTGTAGAACCAACCACGCATTTTGGTACAACTACTTATCTCAGTCGATGTAATAACTGCCAAACAAAAGACAGACCATATAGTAAACCTCAGGTTTTTCATCAGTTTTCCTTCTCCTAGATACACATCTTAATGACGACTGAGAGTGCATCTCTTCCAGTTGATTAAACGCGCCTTCAAATACCAACATGGAAATGTCTATGTCCCTGCGCGGTACATACAGAACCAAGCAAATACCCATCCATGTGGTACAGGTCAAGCTCATCGTCGCCTAACTTTGGTGATCTGGCGAGGTTTGGTTTCGATCTCAGCTCGAGTATTTTTCTTTTTTTTTATTTTCAAGAAGTGAACAGTTCAGAAAAAAAACATAATATTCGCATGTACATGTCTCACTTTCTTTCGTTTTTTTCTGTTTTTTTTACTTCATTTTTTTTTTTTAGAAGTTTTACGTTGCGTTTAATACCGGGCAACGCCGGGTACATTTACTAGTATATATAGCAGGCCGCCCGTCGATGCCCGGTCGAAAAATAGGCTTAAATGTGATGTTTTAATTTATACAGATTACGTATTTATTATTATACAGAAAATTCTTTATTTTTTTAAACGTGATAGTAGTGAGATCAAAACTAAGTGTGTATATATATATATATATATATATATATATATATATATATATATAATATAATATATATATATATATTATATATATACAATATATATATATATGATATATATAATATATAATATATATATATTATATATATACAATATATATATATGATATATATAATATATATAATATATATATAATATATATATAATATATATATATAATATATATATATAATATATATAATATATATATATAATATATATATATAATATATATATAATATATATATAATATATATATAACATATATTTATATAATATATATATAATATATATATAATATATATTTATATAATATATATATAATATATATATATAATATATATAATATATATAATATATATATAATATATATAATGTATATAATGTATATATATAATGTATATATATAATGTATATAATGTATATATATAATGTATATATATAATGTATATAATGTATATATATAATGTATATATATAATGTATATATATGTATATATATAATGTATATATATAATGTATATATAATGTATATATATAATGTATATACATATATAATGTATATATAATGTGTATATATAATGTATATATATATTATGTATGTATATATAATGTATATATATAATGTATATATATAATGTATATATATACATAATGTATATGTATATATAATGTATATGTATATTTATATATATATAATGTATATGTATATATACATATGTATATGTGTATATATGTATATGTATATGCATATATATACATGTGCATATATATATATAGTTTTTATTATTCTTTTCGTAAATGCAGTCATATTTTGCTACGATGTGCAATCCGTTTCGATCATAATTGATCTCATCAGACAAGAAAAATTAAAAGGGTTCAAGACCATTTTAATTTTAGTTGAGAGAAAATATACTATGCCATGACTGGCGTGAAGGAAGCTTAATGTTCTTATGGATTTAAATTTAATTGGAAAAAGTCAAATTTCAGTTAAAGAAGGAGGGGTTTAAGGATATCCTTTGGGAAGGATTAATGAGAGTGATAAGAAGGGAAAGGGTAGCACAAAGATATAAAGGGTGTATGAATTCACTAAGAGGGAGGAAGGAGGGGTAAGAACGAGGACGTTCAGAAGAAAACAGTTGACAGTGCAAAGTATTGGGCTGCTGTATTGCCATTTGGTGAATGGGTTCTGGACCATGCAGTAGTTTCTAGTGGGGCCTCTCGATGCCATCCTAGTGAGTAATTATTACGGCTTTACCTTTTCATGTGCTACAAAAAAAAATCCTGTCTTTTTCTCTCTTACTGTCCCTCTCTGTCCTGCTCTCACCAAGTCTGTCGACGTGTTCCACAAATCCAAAAACCTTAACATGTAATATCTCCAGAAAAAAAACACGAATAAACCCAGAACTCCACCCTCTAACGTAGACCCCTACTACCATGTCTCCTTCTCCAACATCAGGGTCTACATTCCAACCTTCCAGAGGTTGAAACACAATTACAGGAGACGAAACTGGGCATATTATTTCTAAGCGAAACTGCCTACCACTTCCCTAAATGAGTTCATAATCAAAGGAACTCTAACTTAACATCTTAATCTGACCCCCAAGATCGCCATGGGTATGGAATATGTGCATACATTAAAGATGGCTTTCCGTGTGGTTGGGATATCTCCAGAAGAAACCCCTAATTTACCTTATATGTGCTTCCGGGTTGCACTTGTTTACACCACATCATTTATATTTGCCCTCGATCGCCCCCACAACAGCGGAGTTATTAACTTTAAGAGTATATCTGAGAAAATTGATCACATCCTGTCTGCTCATCCGTCGGCTAACATTCACATTTACGGTGACTTCAATATCCATAATGTGGAATGGCTGACCCACTCAAATAAGACAGATGATGAGGGGAAGGTTCTGTCATGATTTTGCCATCGGCTATGACCTCACTCAGATTATTCAGGAACCCACCCGTGTGCCCGATACTACCGGTCAGTATGCAAGCCTTCCAGACCTTTTCCTCACAACTTCCCCTGAGCTATGTTCATGTTCCGTTCTATCTCCTCTGCGATCCTCCGACTATTCTGTTGTAGCAGTTAAGATAAAGATGAAATGTAATAAGTCTTCACCGTACTGTATATCGATACTCTATGGCTGATTGGGATAGCTTCCGTACATTCATATCTGATCTACCTCTGCATTCCATGTTTAAAAAGGATGTGTCGTCTATAGTATCAGACCTGACCGAATGGTTAATTGTAGGCATAGACCGATTCATACCATCAAAAAAATTCCAACAAGGACCTAACAGCCAGCGATGGTTCTCCCCAGAATGTGCTGCTGCCATTGCGTACAGAAATCACTTTTTCCATAGCTACCAACGTAATAGATGCACTGAGACTAAAGCTGCTTTCAGGAAAGCCGGCAACCACTGTAAAAGAGTAATAAAAAAGGCAAGAGAGCTATATATTCAGTCCGTTAAATCCAAAGTAGCTGAGCAGCGGTTTGGTTCCCACCAGTTTTGGCAAATAGCAAAAAGGATTCTGAACAGAAGCGTGTGTTCTATCCCAACCATCATTAATGGACCTGAGGTTATCTCGTCAGCATCAGACAAGGCTAAACTATTTGCCAAGAACTTTGCAGCTAATTCTATCCTATGCGGTGAAGGCCATCAACTCCCCGTATTTCCTCCTATAACAGAAAACACGCTATGCAACATACAAATATAAGTGCTTTCCAACACCCTGGAAAACCTTATCAGTTTGCCCTGTATCTAAGAATTCAGGTAATAAGTCATCTCTCTCTCAGTACAGACCTATAAGTTTCCTGTGTGTCATGAGTAAGCTGCTGGAATCCATATTAAAGAAGTAGTCAACCACCTCAGCACTTAGTGGCACGCAATATGCCTTCCATTCTGCTAGATCTACAGCAGATGTGTTAACGGTTATATCTCATAGGCTTAGTGAATCTCTTGACAAAGGCTTCCTTTCTAGTGCAATTGCTCTTGACATATCAAAGGCCTTCGATAAGCTATGGCATAAAATCCTACTTCACAAGATTTCCAGCTACAGTATCACTGGAAATGTTTTCTCAATTATTAAATCGTTTCTATCTGATAGGCTCATAAGAGTAGTGGTTGACGGGCAGAAATCAGAGACCCACAGTATTAATGCTGGAGTCCCTCAGGGATCCATCCTGGGCCCAACTCTCTTCCTGATCTACATCAATGATATCCCAAAACATATACTTAAATCATTCGTTGACATCTATGCTGATGACACGACCATCTATGGCAACACATCCAAGGCCGTAAATGACAAAGTTCTCTCTGATTCTCTCTCCTCTGATCTTGAGCAAGTGGTACAATGGGGGAAAGGTGGCTGGTTACTTTTAATGCATCTAAAACCAAGCTCCTATCTTTTCATCATCAATGCTCTGATCCCCATCTGGCATCAATTGAAATGGATGGCTCTCGTCTTGGGGAGGCTCCATGTTTTGACAAGCTTCTGGGCTTGACCTTTACTCCTGATCTGAAATGGAACACGTACATCAAGTCTGTTGTCAAGGTCACCGGGAAAATAGTGGGGTCCTTCTACCGCTCCAAAAGATATCTCACTACTAATGCAATTCTCTATCTGTATGAAAGCCAAGTACGTCCAAGGATGGAGTACTGCTGCCACATCTGAGCAGGAGCTGCTAAAAACAGCCTATCCTGCTTTGATAGAGTACAAAATAGACTTCGTGGGTTAGTGGTTGATGCCCTTTTCTCTTCCCTGCAACCTCTCTCCCACAGGAGAGACGTTGCAAGCCTGTCTTTGCTTTATCGTTATTTCCATGGCAAGTGCTTTTCTAAGCTCCAATCTCTGGTCCCCCCTCGCCAATCTTTCATGATAAACACCCGTCTGGCTGAAACCGCTGTCAATAATTTTCCCCACTCTTTATCTGTGCCTAAATCAAAACGTAGATTCCATGAACAGACTTTCTTTCTTAGAAGTGCACGCCTGTGGAACTCTCTTCCGTTTGCCTGTTTCCCATCTGACTACAACTTGGATGTCTTCAAGTCCAATATAAACAAATTCCTGATGAACCGCCCCCTTCAGTAAGATACTTTATCAAATCTCCAATACTAATGATTACTATGATAGTATTCCATTGATTACTGTACACGCAATAACCCTTATCCCCGAGTGGCTTCTGGACCTAGATAAGTGGTGACTACCATGTAAATAAAAAAAAGACATGTAACGACGAGGGTGTCAGGAGGCGGCGATATTTACTATTTTATAATGTAAATTCCTCGACCATGAAAAAGGGTTAACTGAATTGGATCATATTGTCTATCTATAAAACATTACGTTTGTCGTTCAATTTTTTATTTATTTATTTATTTATTTGTTATTTTTTTTAATTATATTTTTTGTTTTGGAATTAACACTGACTTTTTAATATAAGATCAGATCTGGCTTCCCAAGTAGCCTGGGTTAAACTTGTTTTTTTTTTTTTTGTTTTTGTTTTTTTTTTCCAGTTATATCAAATTGAACATTTATTTCTTTAATTTAAATCTTAATAAGTTAATATATTTAAGCTTATCAAATATAGTTTTTATTTTGTTTCTATGTATAAACACACATATACACACATACATGCATGCATATAGACACGCACACAAATATATATGCATACATACATATGCATACATGCCTGCACAAGCACACGCACACAAGCATATGTACGCATATATATTGTGTTTTTAATTTTTATCTATTGATTATTGATTAATGTATTTATTTTTTATTTTTTTATTTATTAATGTTTTAATTCATAATTATTATTATTTACTTATTTCTTTTGTTTTATTTTCTTTTATGAAACTTATTTATTTTTTTAGTCATATAAGTTTTGATATATATAAAGGGTAAATTTTAATCTAAATAATTCCCAATGGTTTTCCAAAGAATTTTAAAATTCACTAGGGTCACCTTTAATTTCTACAGTCTTTCTAAAAGGTTATAGTGTATTTTTAAGAAGTTAATTTATCTTTATAAAAACGCCATTTCTTCTTAATATTTTGTATATCTTTGAAAGTATGTACTTTAAATGATATTATTAGGATCCTCTAGTTAGATATTTTCCAATATATATATTAGGCAATAGGTATAGTTTACTATTTAAATCGATATATTAAGTGCGAATGTGGTACTGCAGAAAGTGTGTTAGAGTAATAACGATCAGAGTTTGGGTATTTATTTTATTGAGGGTGTTCTAGTAATTTTGGTTGGCTTGTTGTAATTATGGAAATTGGTATTTTAGGCTTATCTAGTTGTTAGTGATAGATTTAATCAAATGGGATACTTAATTATATGGTTGTATTAGGTATATTACTGATCCGCATGTATGACACACATTTACGGTTTCTAGCAAGCTATTCGGCCAATTTGTGGTCCAACTATTTGAAATTTTACATAAAGTGTATTCAGACATGCAGCAAGCTTTTTAATCAGTTTTTGGGTGAAAAAAATTGGCTTACAAGAGGTCAAAGTTTTTAATCAGTTTTTTATGCAAAAAAGTGGCTACCAAGCGGTCAAAGCTTTTTAATCAGTTTTGGGGGCAAAAAATTGGCTACCAAGAGGTCAAAGCTTTTTAATCAGTTTTTTGGGGCAAAAAATTGGCTACCAAGAGGTCAAAGCTTTTTAATCAGTTTTTTGGGCAAAAAAATGGCTACCAAGAGGTCAAAGTTTTTTAATCAGTTTTTTGGGCAAAAAATTGGCTACCAAGCGGTCAAAGCTTTTTAATCAGTTTTGGGGGCAAAAAATTGGCTACCAAGAGGTCAAAGCTTTTTAATCAGTTTTTTGGGCAAAAAATTGGCTACCAAGAGGTCAAAGCTTTTTAATCAGTTTTGGGGGCAAAAAATTGGCTACCAAGAGGTCAAAGTTTTTTAATCAGTTTTTTGGGCAAAAAATTGGCTACCAAGAGGTCAAAGCTTTTTAATCAGTTTTTGGGGCAAAAAATTAGCTACCAAGAGGTCAAAGTTTTTTAATCAGTTTTTTGGGCAAAAAATTGGCTACCAAGAGGTCAAAGCTTTTTAATCAGTTTTTTGGGCAAAAAATTGGCTACCAAGAGGTCAAAGTTTTTTAATCAGTTTTTTGGGCAAAAAATTGGTTAACAAGAGGTCAAAGTTTAAAGAGTTGATCTTTGCAGACTCTACCAAACTCCAAAAGTTAAGCAACGTTGAGCCTTGTTAGTATAAGATAGGTGACCATTTGGAAATTCTAGGCGCTGTATATGCTCTCCACTTATCTCGGCATTTGTTTCCGGTCGTCACTTGCCACTGGTATCTTACAATGTCGACTCAGAAGAGGTGTGATTGGAGATTGCGCACCTCCTGCCACAAAAATTTCATGTGCAGGCACCCCTTCGTGGGTATCCATAATCTGTCAAATACTGAAGGAGCCCTTATATATATGTGTGTGTGTGTATGTGTGTGTGTGTGAGAGAGAGAGAGAGAGAGAGAGAGTGAGTGTGTGTGTGTGTGTGTGTGTGTGTGTGTGTGTGTGTGTGTGTGTGTGTGTGTGTGTGTGTGTGTGTGTGTGTGTGTGTGTGTGTGTGTGTGTGTGTGTGTGTAAATTAACCTGTCAGCCCTTTTTAAAAGATTGAATCGTCTGATCGTTGAAAACAAGATGCACGCAACCATATTTATATATGTACTAGCAGGGTGACCCGACGTTGCCTGAGATTGAATGATGATCAATAAATGTTTCGCACTTCCATATTCTTTTTTGTCACCGAAATCGGTGAAATAACCCATGTTTCAATCAAATCGATTGATTGCCTGCTTAAATTGGGAACCCATCACGATGCACCTGGAGGAAACTTCACATGCCTCTCACAGTGATTAAGTTCATAATATATTGTAGTCTACATTGCACTGTAGAGAACCTACTCTAGATTTTATAAAATTATTTTATACATAACTAGAGGGGGTACCGGCGTTGCACGGATGTGGAGAGATGTTGTAGTAAGGAACCCCGGGGTGGATCAAAACAAAGGTAGGCAGCCCGGGTGGAGAGAAGTGTTAAAAAAATGGTAGTACCGGGAGTTCCGTAACGCTCGAACCCGTAATGCAAAGAAGGAAAAGGTGAAAAAAAAACTTACGTCTTAGCTGATGCGTCCATCGTGAAACCGCGTGTGGAGAGGTGGTGTAGTAAGGAACCCTGGGAAGGGAGGAGAGAGGATCAAAATGCCAGCAGACAGCCCGGGTGGAGATAAGTGTTAAAAAAGTCGTATTAGCGGGTGTGGAGAGGTGGGAGGAACAAAACAACAGTAGGCATTCCGGTTTGAGAAAAAAAAAGTAGTAGTAGGCAGGCAGGTTCGAACCTCAAACGCAAAGGTGGAAAAGAAGGTGAAAAAAACTAACATCTTAACTGATGCGTCCATCGCAAAACCAGAAGTTGCGAGCGTTCGAATTAAGGGTAGTCAATCCAAATGAAAAGTTTACTTTACAAAAATGTCGAAGCCATAAGTAACTCCTCCTTATAAAAAAACGTCCTAGTTTAATATGAAGGAACAAATGTTTTTTGGTCAATTTTTCGATAATTATCGCATGAGAGACCGAACTTTAAAATGATACCGATTTTGTCACGTTCCGACGCGTCTGTCGAAAGTGTTTGCGAGACATACAAACACAAACACATACACACATACACACACACATATACACACACATTTGCCTTTTACATTGCAGACTAGTCTGGGTGCCCGGCGTTGCCCATGTGTTTGGAGGTGTGGATTAAGCAAAAAAAAAGTGCTAGTAGGCAGACAGACTTGAACCCGTACTGACAAGGAGGAAAAGGATGTGAAAATTAAAACGTGACGTTTTTGCCGTTGTGTCCATCACCAAACCGGAAATGGTGACGGTTTAAATTAAGGCTAGACAGTCTAAAAGAGGGGATAACTTTCGAAAATATCGGCGAAAAAAGGGACTTCTTGTTTAGAAAAGTGCCTAGTTAAGAGTGAAGAAATTAATGTTTTTAGCCATTTTTCGATATTTGTCATCCGAAAAGTCATGCTTCAAAACGATCCCGACCTCTTGAAAATCCGTCGCTTCTATCGAAAGCTTTAGGCAGACCTACATACATACATGCATACATACATGATGATGATTGCAACGTCTTGTCAGACGAGTGCCACTCTCTCAGACACTTAAAGTCCATGGGCTCAAAAATGACTTCCATCGCCACAGGACCATTTTAATAGACAAATACCTGAGGGAGTATCTGTACACAGATGATGTTACAGAGTCTTAGCTTTGTACGACAGCTAAGTCTCTTTCTCGGTTCAAAATGTTGAGATCCAGCAACAAGCAATAGCAAGATAGCCAGCAACAAGTTAAACTGTAGACCAGCTTAATGCGGGTATTGGTCTCCCGCTTTATGGTTTTTTAAATCAGAGATTTGCTTCTCCTAGAAAGGTTGCCTTCACCACGGCTTGTGTGTACATACATACATACATACATACATTTAAACAGATAGGTGAGATTTATATTATAGACTAGCTTGGGTGCCTGGCGTTGCCCGGCTGTTTGGAGGTGTGTGTAGGAGTGTTGGTTGAGCAAAAAAAAGAAAGTGGCAGTAAGCAGACAGGCTCGAACTTGTACCGCGAAGGAGGAAAAAAACCTTTAAAAAAACGTGACGTCTTTGCCGTTGTGTCCATCACAAAACCGGAGGTGGCGAACGTCAACATTAAGGCTAGTCAATCGAAAAGAGTGGATGACTTGCAATAATATCTGCGAAAAAAATCGACCTCTCCTTGTAGAAAATTGCCCAGTTCAGGGTGTAGGAATAAATGTTTTTTGGCCAATTTTTCGATATTTGTTGTCCGAAAGTTCAAGATCTAAAACAATACCAGTTTCGTCACGTTCCAACGCGTTTGTCAGAAGTTTTTAACAGATATACAACCTCCCCCCCCCCACACACACACATACAGATTTTTGTCCTTTATATCATAGTGTCCGTAGTTGGCCAGGTGTGTGTTGAGTAGAAAAAAGTGGTAGTAGGGTAGTAGGCAGGCTCGAAGCCGTCCCACGAAGGAGGATAAGAACGTGAGAGAAAAGAAAATGTGACGTTTTTTGCCGTTGCGGATCGCCAAACCGGAAGTGGCGAAGGTTTAAATTAAGGCTAGTCAATCGAAAAGAGGGATGACTTTCGAAAATATCGGCGAATATAGCAACAATCGGCACTGCATTATATACCAATAAAAATGAAGTCAAAATAAATTGACTCAAATATTAACTTCATGATTATCAGTTTCTGTAATCGAGTACTTCTATAAAGATTTCAAAAACTAGACAACTGGAAAAAAATCAGCGCTTCATGTTGTGTATTTTTCATTGATGTTACAGTTGTTATGACTGCATTCGGACAATTTCAAGCTTTATATTATTCAAAAATATTCCAAAATAGCATCTCATCAGTTAGAAAAAAACCCTGATTAATATATATATATATATATATATATATATATATATATATATATATATATAAACAGATTTCGAACTTGTTATTTGAAACACCATGCCGTTGATTCAACAATCCTCGCTACATGTTCTTGCTTGATTCTTTTCCGATAGCCATGGAATTTATGGATTGCCCTATTTTCATATTCCTATTTTTTATGGTTTAAATTTCATGTTATTGTTTATCTTTATATTACCTTAGTCCTCCAAGTGTTTCTAATCTAATTAATTTTTTTCCTAAATTATTTACTTAATTTATTTGTTTTCAAAGTACTGGAGGACACTTTCAAATTCTCGATTAAATTTGTATGACTCACTTATATTCAATTCAATTTTCAAAAGTTTCGTATCTCGCGATACGATTTACTAATTGATTTTACTTAATGTTTATTTCGTGGAAAGGGAACTGTTATTAAAAGGTTATTTAAAAGAATTATTTTTTAAATAAATAAAAAATAAATCTACATTCCATACTTATTAAGTCAAATATTTAAATTTTTTAAATTAGATTTGTAATTTTATCATTGTCTAATCATTCAAATTCTAATTGCATTTTTTATCTCTTTGATACCTCATCGCAAATTTACCGAGTTTAAAGTTTGGATATCTAATTTTTATTGTTTCACCAAAATCTCAAGTTTTAAGTTTTCAGAATTCCATTTTTTTTGTTACAGAGAGAGAGAGAGAGAGAGACAGACAGACAGACAGACAGACAGACAGACAGACAGAGACAGAGAGAGAGGTGACAGCAGAGAAGGACAGACGACGCTCAACTGCCTGTCACGGTCGCAACCACACCCTTCCCTCCACCCTCTCCTTCCTTCACCGCCGTATTGATGTGTATATGTTGTTATTAAGTAAATCAAATTGTTTTATAACAAAGCGTCTCGTTATTCATAGATAGATGAACAGCGGTGATTCCATTCACTAGACGAGTTACAACAACATATGCATATATGCACAAACAAACTATCTCTCTATCTATCGAGATATTCAAAAATCTCGGATAGCTAGAATATAGACGGTGCAAACAAAATAGACGCCACGGCCATATCACCCAGTATATAACATTTTTACTTTATTATTTATTAATCATCCTCGTGTAATTTTACTAAATAAAAGTTACATTACTATCCTTACCTTCACGATCGCCATTCCAGTTATATTACTCATTTATTTTCAATATTATTGTTGTGGTGGCACACATTCATTTGCATATGTGGATAGTAGTTACACATGAATAGGAAGACTCAGTTAGTCTGAGTGTGTGTTCACCAGAAGCCACCGAAGGCCCCCGAGAGCAGATATGTTTCTCCAGCAAAGACTCTCTTATTTGACACCATTATGTAAATATCCTGTAAATATACCTTTTCCTAATACACTTCTTATTTGCTCTACTTTTGTTTGTTGAGTCGTCATTTGTATTGCTTTCTACGTTACTTGTTTCAACCTGCAAACTTAACAGTGACGACGAGGATGAACGTCAAATATAACAGTTTGACGAAGAAATGGAAAGAACTCACTCAAAATAAAAGTACAACGCAACGGTTGACCTTTCTAAGGAATACAAGTTTTGACGAACGAAATAGTCGTAAAAACGGATTTTACGCTAAAGAGAAGTTCGACTCAAGCGGAAAAAATGAATAATTCAGCGAACATTGGAAAACTGTAAAATATTTTCCTCGCGAAGTACAACACTAAAAGAAAGAAACGGTTCTTTCCCAAATTCCAAGAACAAAAACTACATTCAGGTTACAAAAAAAGTAACCTCGATTAATAGTATTTTATTTACTAAAATACTAGTCAGAAAAAAAGAGACAAACCAAAACCTTTAATTGCAGTCTCAAAGAAAAAAAAACTCGCCCATGGCAAAAAACAGCGACGATTTACGCCATTTCCCGTGGAATCCATCTTTAAAAAAAAAATAACAAACTGTAAGAGTGAATTTTTGTAAAATGACAAACAGATTCGTATTACTAAATTACGAAGAACATATTCGTATTACTAAATTACAAGGAAGTAACATACGAAGGAAAAAAAAGTTCACCAGTGGATTTCTTAAATTGCTGTAAATACCAACTAAAGATTTTTTGGTAAACCAAATTTTTCTCTTCGGTATTTAAAAAAAATACCACAGTTAAACTAAAATCAAGGAAAGATTTTTTTTTAAACTAAAGTTGTCACTGGATAACGGATATAAGACAGTAAAACGTCACGCAAAAAAAAAAATTAAATGTAGTCCATACATTTTATTTTTTTCAATTGTGATTTGAGTTGAAAAACTTTTTTTTCTCTATGGAAAGAGTTATACTTAAGTTCGGCTGTTATTTATTTAAAAATGCCTTAAACGGAAAAGTAAATCGTATTTTGTGGTTTCAGCAAAAGTCTCAGTTCTTATGTTGTGGTTGGATTAGCTTGACTCGCTAGCGAAGTAAGAAAATATTATTCGAGCAGCTATATTACTATTGAAAACAGGAACTATGAACAATTTTTTTGTAACACAAGTCATTTTATATGGTACGGATATTGTGTTGCATGTGAAATTGTACAATTTTTCTTCGTAACTGCATTACTGCTACTGAAGGATACAAAAAAAAATGGAAGATTTATCTAGAATGTTAATGCAATTTTTACAGACGCAACAAAAGGCGCAATCCGAGCTAGATGCACGTAGAGAGGAGAAATTATTGAAATGGCAAATGGAACAAGAAGAAAGGTAGAAGAAATTACAATTTGAACAAGAAGAAAGGCAGAAGAAATTACAACTTGAACAAGAAGAAAGGCAGAAGAAATTACAATTTGAATATGAAGAAAGGCAAAATGAACGTTTTGCTAAAACACTGAAACTATTAAAGACTAATCGAGAAAATGTCGACAGTACTAATTTCTCGCATACAACTATATTTAATAGCATGGACACATTTAATTATGTGCCGGAGGAAGAAAAGACTTTTGAAGCATACTATACAAGATACGAGGATGTCTTTCCACTGGACTGCAAAAGTTGGCCAAATAGCCAGAAAGTGAGCCTTTTACTCAGGAAGTTGGGTGTAAGAGAACACAGCAAGTTCGTAGATTATATACTAACTAAAAAAAAAACTACGGAATTAAATTTCATGGAAGCTGTAAAATTACTAAAAGAATTATTTAATCCGAATATATCTTTTTTTCATAAGAGATGGTTGTGTAATCTTGGTTGTCCATCTTCCTTAGATTCATCTAAGGAAGATGGACAACCAAGATTATTTGACATACGCATCAGTTGTCAATAAAAACTGTGATAATTTTAAGCTAGCGGAACTAACAGTAGAAGATTTCAAATGCCTAATCTTCGCACAAGGGTTAGTCTCCACGAAAAATGCAGAAATACGCAGACGAGTGTTGTCTAAGCTGGAATCTGAGCAAGATTTAACACTTCAGAAATTAGCAGATGAGTGTGAAAGGGCCATTACACTAAAAATGGATTCAAAAAAGATAGAAGAATCCGGAGTGGCATATGTAAGAAAGGTTAGAAAACCATACACACCAACCAAGAACTATACAAATAAAAGCAGTCAAAACGGAACGAGATATTCCAAATATAATAATTATAATTATAGTAAAGAATATAACAAGTCTCTTCCTAGATGTAACTGCAAGAGATGCGCAGAAAGACATTGGGAATCGGATTGCCCTTATAAGAAGAAAAAATGCTACATTTGCAAGAAAGTAGGACACAAAAGCGATTGTTGCAGATATAAAGATTTCACCAGAAAGAGAGTACCGCAAACAAAATCAAATGAAAAATTAGACAAAAATCAGCGAAAATACATAAAAGCGGAAATATTTAAAACGCCAATAAAATTACAACTGGATTCAGGATCCGATATTTCTATAATAAACTTGAATACATGGAAAAAGTTGGGTAAACCAACCATGATGCAAACAAGTAAATCAGCTCGGACGGTAACTGGTGGTGAGATAAAATTTGAAGGATAAGTTATCCTTCCGATAAAATTGAAAGGGATTACGAAGAAATTAAAAATGTTCGTATTGAAAAATAGCGAAAACCTGTTTGGAATAGATTTAATTGAGAAATTTGGACTCTGGGATAAGCCAATTACTACATTCTGCAAAAAAATAGAATGTACTACTCCAACAACAGAAAATATAAAAGAGGACTTAAAAAAATTATTCCCTGATGTATTTATGACTAAATTAGGTCGTTGCAATAAATTTAAGGCCTCGTTTGAACTTAAAGAAAACACCAACCCAATTTTTAGAAAAAAGCGAAACGTTCCGTTCGTTGGGTTGGAAAAGATTAATAAAGAATTAGACAGATTGGAACAGACAGGAATACCATCAAAAATAGAACATAGCGACTGGGCAGCCCCGACCGTATATGTAAAGAAAAAGAATGATGAAATCAGAGTGTGCGCAGACTTTTCGACAGGTCTAAACTCCATATTACAAGATTACCATTACCCTCTACCAAGCCCAGAGGAAATATTCACAAAGTTGAATGGTGGTAAAATCTTCTCCAACTTGAGCGACGCGTATTTACAAATACCGGTCGAAGAGAATTGCTCAAAAATACTATACATCAACACGCATAAGGGATTGTATAAATACAACCGGTTGCCTTTTGGCATCAAAGTAGCGCCTGCCCTTTTTCAACAAGCGATGGACACAATGCTAAGTGGTATTGAGTGCGCATGTGCATACCTGGACGACATTGTTATCAGGAGCAAATCCCTAGAAGAACATAAGGAGCATTTAAAACAAGTATTCACTCGAATACAAGAATTCGGGTTTAAAGTAAAAGAAAATAAATGCGACTTTTGTATGAGCGAAATTAAGTATCTTGGACATACAATAAATAAACATGGGCGACGTCCAGACCCAGAAAGATCTGCGGCAATAAAAAAAACATGCCAGCACCTAATAACGTAACAACCTTGCAGAGTTTCTTAGGACTCGCAAATTATTACCAATCTTTTATTGAAGGGATGCATAATTTGCGAGCTCCCTTAAATGAGCTGCTAAAAAAGGACACACCTTGGAACTGGACGCAAGAATTTCAAACCGCTTTTGACAAAATAAAGAGCGCACCAACATCTGAATTATTTCTAACTCACTATGACACAAAATTAAATATAGTCGTCGCTAGTGACGCTAGTTCTTACGGCATAGAAGCATGCATTCAACATATCATGCCGAATGGATCTAGAAAGCCAATAGCTTACGCTTCAAGAACGCTGCTTCCAGCAGAGAAGGCGTATTCACAGATTGAAAAAGAAGCGTTGAGTATAATCTTTGCAGTGACTAAATTCCACCGATATTCATATAGTAGACAATTCATATCATTATGTTAGCCGCTTTAAGAAACTCTTTCTTATTGTTGAGCACTTTCAGTTGAATTAAGTCGGTCAATTTAGCTCTTATGCATAGATCATATCACTCTGACTGACGTAAAAAAAAAACATTTTAAAATAAAATATTTAATTTCAACGTTATTTCACGCGGTTAACGATAACCGAATGAATACGGTCCTTGCTAATCAAGCCAGAGATGACTCGTGTCGCCGAGTTCGAATCTATCAATTGGTGTTAATCGTGACACCCTGCACTGAAGATTCCTGAAAGGATGAAACACTAGTGTCTGTAGATATTTAATCATTATATATATATATATATATATATATATATATATATATATATATATATATATATATATAAATTAATACTATAACTGCAGACACTAGTATTTCATCCTTTCGGGAATCCTTAGTACGGGGAATTACGATTACAGCCGGTCGAACCTGGCCACAAGGCGTCTCTGACTCCATTAGCATAGAACAAACCACACGGCCAACGTTAACAGCGAGAAATACTGTTGAAATTTACATTTATGTAAATTTCATGACGAGGAGAGTGATCTTATGATTATATCATCATGGTCTTTGCATGTGAGTTTTAGTGGCCGACTTTTATTTCAACCTTTAGCTCAATAATAAAAACCAAGTTCTTACAGAGGAAATAATGGAAAATATAAACTTGTATGATGTACAAGTTATAGTCCTCACGTATTTAAAAAAAAAAAAAAAGAATTAAAAAACTGGATTAGAAACATTGTACTATATATTCTTCTGGAATAAGAGTAATTTTTTGAAGATCCATAGATTTAAAAATTATTATTATTATTATTATTATTATTATTATTATTATTATTATTATTATTATTATTATTACTTGTTTAAAGACGTGATGATTATAATAAACTTTGAAAGTATGTAAGTTTACTTTTTTTTTTTTTCATTATTTACCAAATCTATATTTCTCGTTTAATTAGTTTTGAGGTGAATGCTGTGCATACGAATATATAAATATATACATATACCTAACTTTATATAAATAGATATATTATGAAAATATACTTATGGCAAGTAAACCACAAAGAAATTTTATATTTAATTTCCGGGAGTGAGGTAGTAAGCTAATTGCAAGTTGTGCTTTAATCGAAACCGAAACCAACACTTATGAATAATTCTTGGTAAAATTATTTATATTAAAAAAAATAGATTACTAAAGGTCCATCAGCTATAATCAAAACTGAAACCAAATTTATGAAGAATTCTTGGTAAAAAAAAATTAAATGACTTAGTTTCCATCAGCTATAATCGAAACAAAGACCAAAACTTATGAAGAATTCTTGATAAACTTATTAATTGCAAGAAATAGAAGTACATAACAATTAAACGACCCGTATGTAAGCGTGACACACAAAAGAACACACACCTTATCGTATTAATATATAGATATTACTAGAGGAGGGGGGGGGCTCGCCGGGTCGTAAAATACGTTTAAATATATTTTCATTCATGCAAATTTAATAATTATTATTACAAAGACATTGAATGTTACTTTGTACCTAATACATAGTATAATATAGCACGGATGCGCGGATGTAAATGCATGAGAAGTGATGTCACCGATGGGGGGACTACGAAAGAAAGAAAGACAAATCTTGGTAGAGACGAAATAGCGATCGTGATCTCGTGAGAGACGTGAATAACGTTCGCGATCACGTGTGAGGCATGAAAAACGCTCGAGAAGGACATCACGTAGGTGACGTCACAGCTGTAAAAACAAAGAAATGAATGTTGTTTCTAAAAAAACACGCGAGTTGAAGTTATTTCTAATTTTTCTTGATCTTTTTTGTGACTGAAACTGCACACAACGTGTGTTTTTCGACGGACAGCGTTACAATAGTAGTGATTTCAAAAGTTTTAAAACAAAATGATTTGAGTGTCATCAGTTAGAATCGAAACCAAAACATTTAGCGGTTGGTTCACCTGTGTCTCATATATATATATATATATATATATATATATATATATATATATATATATATATATTAGATACCAGATGGGAATATGTCTTAAAAAATACACACACGTACGTATATATATGGATGGATGTGTGTGTGTGTGTGTGTGTGTGTGTGTGTGTGTGTGTGTGCGTGTGTGTATTTTACCCCCATCAGCTATCTAACCTAATTACTATCTTCGTTATACAATATTTACTTCGGGCTATACAATATATTTTAATCAAAAATCTATATAGAAACGTGGTCCTTGTAATTCGTACAGACAATTGATTCTACTACAATTGAGTTCACCATGAAATGTGACCTATTTGATTTATTACATTCTGATAAATAATGATCTATTCATTCGTTTGTTTTTTTTGTTTTTTTTTTGTTTTTGGTTTTTGGTTTTTGGTTTTTTTTCAGACAACATGATTCACACATGTGTATTGCAGTAAAGTTAATATGTTGGCGTCGTCCAGGAGACCAACGCAAAAAACGCGTTAATTTTATGAAGGAAACAAACTGCAAATATGCTTATCCAAATAATATATTCGACCTTTAAATTGTTTATCTCATTTTGTGTGTATGCGTGAGTGAGAGAGAGAGAGAGAGAGAGAGAGAGAGGAAAGAGAGGGGGGTAGAGAAAGAGAGAGAGAATATTCAAATAACACAAGTGCAAACTGGAGATCATGTTTTTTTTTTTATTTTTGGAATCCTTTGAGATGAGTAATTTGCGTATTTATTTATTTATTTATTTATTTGCGGACTGTTTTCCTCATATTCATAGTTATTGTTTCACGAGGTTTCAACCAACTATTCCTCTGGCCTTGAACCCGCTATCTTCAGACATTGCTTATCTGGAGCGGTAGACATTCAACATCTCTATCCACTCCGTCACGGACCCCAAAGCGGACAAGAGGATTAGTTGGCCAAAAACGTGGTGAGACGATAACTATGGAGGGCAGTGATTATTGAGAATATAGTTAAGATAATATAGTTAAGATAATATTGTTAAGAGACTCGACATTTCTATTCCGTCGCGGTTAACCACCTGACGGAGGCCAAAGAAATCGTTGGCCGAAACGTCGTGAAACAACAACTACGAAGATGAGGATTATGCGTAAATAATAATTCCACCAAACATTTTTAGAAATGTCCAAGAATTGTTGTAAATGAATAAGACGAAATATCTTTCAAAAATACGTATGAGAAATTGACCTAGATGACAGACAAAATAATTCGTATGTGCAGGTTTTAATTAGAAATCTCTAACGTTCAATGGATTTGGGTAGAATTAGTAAACGGAATCGATCTGAGTTAATTTAGTTATTGTACATGTAATGCTTTAAGCGTTGCCGCATTTTATTATTCTACTACAAGTATCCAATTTTTACCAATCAAAATTCTTGCATACGTCAAGGTCATACATAATAACACCGATAGGCAATCATAATACAACCGCAAGTTGGTTTGTCTGTCACGGTCACAGGATTCATCTCAAAACTAATTAAGCGATAAATATAAATTTGGTAAATAATGAAAAAAAATATGTAAACTTACATACTTTCAAAGTCCATTATAATCATCACGTGTTTAAACAAGGAATAATAATAATAATAATAATAATAATAATAATAATAATAATAATAATGATGATGATGATGATGATGATGATGATGATGATGATGGATAGATAGATAGATAGATAGATAGATAGATAAATAAATAAATAAATAAATAAATAATCTTTAAATCTATGGATCTTCAAAAAATTACTCTTATTCCAGAAGAATATATAGTACCGTGTTTCTAATTCAGTTTTTTTAATTCTTTTTTTTTTAATGCGTGAAGACTATAACTTGTACAAGTTTATATTTTCCATTATTTCGTCTTGGTTTTTATTGTTGAGCTAAAAGTTGAGCTAAAAGTCGGCCACTTAAACTCACATGCACAGACCTTGATGATATAATCATAAGATCACTCTCCTCGTGAAATAACGGTTTTAGATGAATCCACAAATGTCAAGAAGAAGCTATGTCCGTCATCGCTGTGTGAAACTTACGTTTGGAATAGCATTTTCATCCCTTTTTATATTTTATTTTATTCGATTGCATTTAAGAAATACAGACGCGAAATAACTAAATCAACTAATACATACAAATGCGCAGCTTCTTTTCTGTCGATACACTCGGCTTATTTATCTATCAGTGATTTTGAAAGCATAACCGAGGACTTTCATATCACTTAGCTTTGAAGTTAAAAAAGTTTGAAAACCTTGACGTAGACAAGTATGCCAGCTAGTAAATTTATAAATCAACAGTCACGTGATATGTGATAGAAAGAGCTAAACTGGTATAAAAAGCCAAAAATTGCATATAATGAAACCAAGATTAGAATATGGGGGGGGGGGTAGACTGAAATAAAGTTCAAAAGTTTTCAAGATAAAATAGTCACATTTGTTTAATTTTTATCGCTTTGTGTTTGAGTGAGGAAATTTATTTGTCGCCATAACTGAGACCGAAAAGGTCGAGATTGCCAAAGGAGACAAAAATAAATAGTATTTTCTGTGTCTGACTTCCTTTCCCACTTCGTCGCCATATTGACTTCTTTCTGCCATTTGAATGCAGTTTTTGTCCAATGCTTTTAATGTCACATACCACTGAGAATCATTCATCTTCCTGAATCCCGTTATACAAAATCAGTTTTATTATTCATTGACATTTTTATTCTGTTCTTTTTTTCTTCATTATTTCTTTGTTTCTGTCATGTTTTTAATATTTGCAAACTTTTTACATCTTATTTTTTTGTTTCTTATTAAACAGTGTTTTCTTTTAAAAACATAACGTTATTTATTTACTATTTATTTGAATGTTATTGTTTTACTTTTTAGTCATCTGCTTTGTTTCGTGTTTTATTTCTAGATTTAATTTCTGTTATTCTTTTGTACTTTTTCAATGTAGGCCTCTTTTATTGACATTTTTTTATTCTTTTTGATTTCGTTAACTTTTATCCCATTTTTATTCCTTATTTCTCATTAAACTCTGTCCTTATATTTGCTTCTTCATAAAAATGTATTTTCGTTTCATCTTTCTATGCGTCTATTATATTATTTTTTTACATTTTATTTTTTTTTCTCAGTGTCTTTCCTTTTCTTTCATTCTATCTCTTTTATTGTCTTTCATTCAAATATTTATCTTTCAACACTTTTGTACAATTCTTCCTTTCTTTAATTCGACCCTTTTTCATGTTACTCTCTCTCTCTCTCTCTCTCTCTCTCTCCCTCTCTCTCTCTCTCTTTCTAAGGTCCTTTTTCCTTTTATCAGTGTTTTCATTCAAATCGATCTTTTATTTTCAACATGTATCTCATTCTCTTTCTTTGTAATGATTTTCGTGCATTTCATTGTCTTTCATTCATTTTTTTTTTAGTTTTCAACTGTTTTTCATTCTTTCTACTATGTCGCTTCACCTGTCTTCCTTTTCCTCTTTTCTTTTTTTTCTGAGGTCTTTTATCTAAGTTTTCTTTTTTATTACCGTTTTTTTTGTCCCATTATTTTATGTTATTGTTTTTTTTTATTGTCTTTTATTTACTTTTTCTTTTTCAACTATCTTCGATTCATTTTCCCGTTTTTCCTTTGAAATTTTCTGAGCTTTTTTTAACCATTTTTCTTTGGTTTTTCAATTTTTTATTTCTAACGTTTTAGTTGTTCTTTTATCACTTTTCTTTATTCTTTCCTACTTATACTTTTTCTGTTATTTTCCACCTGTATTTCATTCTATTTATCTCAATGTCTTTCTTCTCAACGCCATTCTTTCATTTTTCTTAATTTTCTTCTTCTTCATCTTTCGTTCAAATAGTATTTCTTATTTTATTTTTCAGATATCTTTTTTCTAATTAGTATTTTTTCTTCCTTTTTTAGTGATTTTTTCATTGTCTTCCACTCAAATCTTCATTTCTGATCTTCTGTATTTTCTTTCAGACAATGTTACTTCATTTCTTTTGTCCCTTTACTATTCTTTATTATTTGTCATTTCTTCAGTTTCAACGTCTATTCTTCGTTTATTTCATCTTTTTGTCTTCCTTTTCATTTCCTTCACTCCATCTCGTTGTAGCTTTTCTTTTCCTTTTGTATTCTTCCATTTCTCTTTTTTATATGTATTTTTTTTACCTTTCATCTTCACAATTTTCTTTATATTCTTCTTATTTTATCACTTTCTCTTTTTTGCTTATTTTTCTGTATTCGGTTTTCGTTTATGCATTTCAAATCTTCCCGTCTCATATTTTCATTTTCACAACAGTGTTTTCAATTCTGTTTCAAGCGTCCTACTTCTTTTTATTATTTATTTTCCTTTGTATTCGATTTCCCTTCTCTTCAACTTTTCTTCTTCTCTGTGTTTTACTTCATTCTTTTATTTTTTTTCTTCTTATTTCTTTTTTCTTATTCCTTTATTTCAATTGTTCTTTATTTCCACTATTCTTCGTTCCGTACTTTCTATATTTGTCAACTCCGTTTGGACTACATTTTAAATTCTCAGGGAAAATTCCACATTCCTTAGTAATTGAAATATCCGCCATCGACTTGCCGCCAAATGCATTAGTGAAACAGCCAAATAAAAAGCCTTTAAAAACAATAAATTGTTTTAAATAGCCAAAATGATTGAGACTTAACATTATGTTCAAACCTATTGAAAGATTGAAGCGTCTCAATTGATAAAAATTGATTTAAAATAAAATTAGAACAACAGCGGCATTTTCCCCCTTTTTACTTTAAATTTATCTTGGTACATTTTAATACTACTCACAAAAGAAGAGGGAGTTAGCCTGAGACCATTTTAATACTACTCACAAAAGAAGAGGGAGTTAGCCTGCTTTATATACATTTATAGAAGTATACCGAGATACCTTGTAATTGTGTTTGTTCCTCACTTAGTAACCACAACCATAATGCTGCCAACGCGTATGCGTTAAATAAAAGTAGAAATTCAAATAATATTTCAATCCACTAAACAAAAACATTGAAACGATGCCGGTTGAAGATTTGCAAATACAGTTAAACTAAATATACTAGATTTTCTAAGTGTTAGTGTCCTTTACTATTTATTTTGCTTCTAGGACGATCAAACAATTCATGGAATTCGTTTTCTTTTTAAAATATTTAGTCTTATAATTTCAGTAAGTTGTAGATATTTTATTGCGATTAAATAAATTTTTAATTCCTTTAAGAATGGAGAGTAGAGTTTGCTTATTTTGCATATAATTGTACGATTAAACTGTTATAGACAATTTTACATTATCATATAAGTCGTTATATTAGTTGTATACAATTTTCATGCAATAAAACAAAGTTTGATAGTTAGATATGTTTATTATTAGATCTAGATGCATCTAATCTAAAGATAAGTTATTTGAAACATTAACAAAATTACTTTTTTACAACAATCATAAAATAAAATCAGGAAATTATTCGATTTCAGTAGAAAATTTATTTCGTTTATAGCGAGTAATTTATTGTTATTTTTATTTAAAAAATAATGAAGACAGTTTTGGTTATTTTTACGATATCACCCAAATGTGTTTAATGTCACAAAATTTCTCTCTATCTCTTTCTTAAATGTATGTTATCAGCATAAAATACCACAAAAGAAACTGAATAATTTTTAAACTATTAAAACGTTTTGGTGTTTTGTGAGTTTGTTTGTAAACGATTGGTTGACAAAAGAGAAATTGGCAAAGTAGACATTACTAAGGTAGTAGATTTCTTTTTTTCGAATCTCGCGCAAATCTAAATACTATTTTAACTGGATACATGTTTTATAAATTTAAAGGAAGAAGCATGAAATAATAACATAAAAAACATTACATACACATTTTTAGTGATCCGAAGCAAGATTAACATAAAGCTTATTCAGCATTATTTCAAAGCAAATTAGTTTTGCTTAAAACAAAATGTCTAGTTTTTTTATTCAGGAAGAGGCAACAAATACGTAAACATATTCCTCGTAGTTAGTTACACTCTCATGTAAATACTAAGTAGCGTATTTTTCCACAAAATTTAAGATATTTTCCTTCGCATTCGCTATAAAGATATAAAGGCTAAATTTACATTCCCAAGTATTGGACTAACACTGCGCAAGGAGCGGGTATAAACTAATGTAATAAAAATTGAATCGAAAATAAGTAAATAAAACAAATAGGTAGTTGTAAATAAACAGTAGACTAACACAGTGTTTAGATTGAAGTTTGCTTGCTTTTGATTGGTCGTTAAAGCGTTCAATTAAAACAGATTAGTTCTTTTTATTAGTATTCCTCTTCTTTTCTTCTTCTTCTTCTTCTTCATTGACTTAATACTCTTTGTTCAAGCAGAGTTTATGGTTTGTTTGTTTTTTATTCTATGAGAATTAATTATATTTCCAATCGTTTTTGTTAATATAAATATTGCAACGTTGTTAAAATTCAATATTGCAATTACTTTTAAAATAAAGAAAATAATTACTTATTGGTTACGTTTAAGAAATAATATTTACACTTATATTACAACCATAGACCTATTGAAGTTGAAATGTGTGTTATTGAAAATAAACAATTTAACATGTTACCAGCTTTAGAAATTGATTAAATTGAGAAAAGGGGAATTTTCTTAAAAAATTCGAAAGAAAATATGAATAAAAAAATTATAAACGGAAGTTGTTTTATCATGTAGTGAAGTTGTTTTAGATTTTAATGCTTATTTGTTTCCACATTTATAAAATCAAGGGAGACAATTCTTGCATTACTTTTTAATTTTAAATGGGTCATTTCCCTTGCTGATTTTTATAGGTGATTATTTCTAAATGTTTCATATTAGCAGTCGTCTAAGTATTTTTTGTTGATAAATTGTAGCTAATTAGATTATATTGCCAATAATATGATACAACAAATGAAAAATAGCCAAGTTTGCTTTGCGAAGTTACGATTTGTAAACTTCTAAATACTCTAGTTTGACTTTTAAATCCGACAAGATAACTGGATATGTTAGATATCAATTTTTAAAATTAAATATTCTAATGGATAATATTCTAGACAAGGATTTATGTGAAAATAAGTGTTTATTGGCCGGCATTTATCATAATGAAAGACAGTTTCTCCTCCTTTATTTCACACATACACACACACACATACATTCATACATACATACATACATACATACATACATATGATGATGATTGCAACGTCTCTTGTCAGACGAGTGCCACTCCCTCGGACATTTAAAATCCATGAGCCCAAATGCCCGAGGGAGTATCTATACAAATATGATGCTACAGAGTCTTAGCTTTGTACGACAGCTAAGTCTCTCTCTCGGTTCAAAATGTTGAGATCCAGCAACAAGCAAGAGCAAGATAGCCAGCAACAAATAAAACTGCAGACCAGCTTAATGCGGGTAATGGTCTTCTGCTTTATGGTTTTTTTAAATCAGAGATTTGCTTCTCCTAGAAAGGTTGCCTTCACCACGGCTTACGGGAACCCTCTCCACCCCAATACACATATACACACACACACACACACACACAAATATACACGGTGCTAGTTGGCCGTTGACCCAGAAAAAGAGTTCATTCGCCCTTTGGAAGGTCTTGTTTTTAATCCTTCAGGGAGACTAGCCGCCCTCCTCACCAAACAAGTCTGGTGGGGGAACCAGTTTAGTCGCCGGTGACCCGACCATGAGGCAGGTAGTACTGGGTTACATGGTACCAGTAGCACATGACATGACCTGACACACAATACATACATACATACATACATACATACATACATACATGCATACATACACTGAAATTGCGCATTTACTTGGGATCGAATGAAATCCACTCGTGCAAATGCTTTGATTGATAAGCAAACGAAAAAAAATCGTTTTTTGTTTGTTTGTGTTTTCTTTTTTTTTTTTTTTTTCATAAAATACTTGGTTTGTTATAACTGGTTAGGATAAAAGCCATTGAATAATAATAGTAACGGCAACACCTCTTATCCACAAATAATAAAAGTTGAATTAGAAATTGACAAAAGCTGGGTTTCAAATTAAAATTTTATTACAAGGTTTGAACATTAAATTCAAAAAGTTGTAATTCAAATTAAAAATTACAAATGGAAAATATTAATATTTTTTTTATTTGAAATCGATTTCTCGTAAATTTTTAGTTGGTCCGTTTTCACAGGGAACAAAGTTTGTTTATTCCATTTAAGTTGAGCCTTTAATTTTTTTGTTAAGACTTTTTAATTAGCAGTTAAGAATTTTTTTAATTTGTGGATGAAGCATGTAGTTGTTTATCAGGTAATAGATTATTATTATATTTTTTTTAATAGTACATCCTTTATATCACTTCATTAAGTTTTATTAAGCATTTATTGTTAACAGTTATAATGTTGAATGTCGAAGAGAAATAGTTGAAATGGTGAATGTGTTACATCATTTGTAGACATCTATGCTGACGACACTACCATTTATGGTAGCACATCTAAGACAGTAAACGACCAAGTTCTCTCCAATTCTCCCTCCTCTGATCTTGAGCACGTAGTACAATAGGGTAAGGAGTGGCTGGTTACTTTTAATGCATCTAAAACCAAGCTTCTCTCTTTACATCATCAACATTCTGATCCACATCTGGCATCAATTGAAATGAATGGCTCTCATCTTCAGGAGGCCTCAAGTTTTGACAAGCTTCTTGGCTTGACCATTACTCTTGATCTTAAATGGAACACGTACATCAAATCTGTTGCCAAGGCCGCTGGAAAAATGGTGGGATCTTTCTATCGATCCGGTAGATATCTCACTGCTGATGCTATTCTCTATCTATATAAGAGCCAGGTACGTCCAAGGATGGAATACTGTTGCCACATCTGGGCAGGAGCTGCTAGAAAGGACTTGTCCTGCCTTGATAGAGTTCAAAATAGACTTCGTAGCCTCGTAGGAGATTCCTTTTCTCTTCCTTGCAACCTCTATCTCACAGAAGAGATGTTGCGAGTTTGTCTCTGATGTATCGTTATTTTCATGGAAAGTGTTCAACTGAGCTTCAATCTATGGTCCCCCCTCGCAAAACTTTCACAAGAAACACTCGTCTAGCTGTTAACACTTTCAATAATTCACCCCACTCTTTATCTGTACCTAAACCTAAACATAGATTCCATAAACAAAGCTTCTTTCTTAGAACTGCACGCCTGTGGAATTGTCTTCCGTTTTCCTGCTTTCCGGCTGACTACAATATGGTTGTCTTCAAGTCTAACGTAAATAAGTTCTTGATGAGCCGTTCCATATAAGTTATCAAATTTACCAAATTTTCATTACTAATGATTACTATATTGTCCAATTTCTACTGTACACTCTGTAACCCTTATCCTTGAGTGGCCTCTTGGCCTTGATAATGTAGTGATGCCTATGTAAAAAAAAAAAAAAAGTCTAAATAACTTTCGCGGCGAAAGAGTTATGTTGCTTCAGGAAAGAAGGCAGACAAAAGAAAAAAAGTTATCACATGCGGTAGAACGACCGCAAAAGCCCTCAAGTCAACTGGATAATAAACGGAAAGCGAACGATGTTGTATATGCATATATATGTTGTATATACGACTCAACACAGTCCCGAACACTTCCGTCGACATGCTTCTTTTTTTATGAACATTTGTGCATTTTCACTCTTTTCCCGAGATGAGACCAAAATATTTCAATGGGATTTAGGTCTGGGGATTGCGGAGGCCACTTCTTCATTGTAATCCCTTTTTTTTTCAAACCAACCCATTGAAACTTTTGACATATGGCATGGGACAGTGTTTTGTTGGAAGATTACATCACTTGGAATGTTATTATTAAATATTTTAGCGAAAAAGGTTTGGCAAACGTAGTCCAGCATGTTAGTGAAAATTGTGGAGTTTATTCTGTCCTCACATGTGTACAACATTCCAGTGCCTGAAAAGGCCATGCAGCCTTAAACCATTACACTTCCTGCTCAAAATTTGACAGTTTGAACCACACAAATGAAATGCCTCTCCTTCTCTATGGCGAACAGTGCCAAAAAGCTGATAAAAAAAAAGAATTTGCTCCATTTTTTTAATAGATGTTATGATTTATATACACATAAAAATTATAATTATTCCTTTCAAAGTTTAGGAAATAGAAGCTGTTAACTTACCTCAAAGTTACCTTCGTCAGATCAAACAGTTTCGGCCCAATCATCAGGTGTCCAATTTTTTAGGGGGGGGGCAAAATTCTAGTCGTTTTTTTCTTATTGGCCTGAGACCAGTATGGCTTTTTTCTTGCTTTACATCCTTTTAATCTCGATTGTAATTACCTTCTTAGTACTGTTCGAGCTGATATGTTTTTGTTTGCATAAGTTCAGCAGCAAGCTCGGAAGATTTTTTATCCCATTTGCAAGGAATGCGCTTTTTAAATATCTGTCTTCCCTGACGGTTGTAGACTTTTTACAACCTTGTCTTTTACTGTTCTTGAAAGACGTTGTTTCCTTGTACCTTTTAATCGTTGTTTGAACTTACTTACTTCCTTGAACATCCCATCTTCCTAGCAATTTCTACCTGAGAATATCCTTCACAAGATAAAGCAATGCTTTGTGCTGTTTTAACCACTGAAAGCTGCTTCTTTGGAGGCATTTTCAATTAAATATATTATAACACTGGTAGGAATCAAATATTAGCTGAAAAATAAGAAACAACTTCTAGTATGACAATTAATCATTTTGAATATTGGAGTGAATTTAGTATGAAACTTAGTGAAACTCTTGAAATAGGCTTTAATGCAAATAAATACTACAATCTACTGTTAAATATTGTACATTTGCTCTCAACTGTTCACTCTACAATTCTTAACCTTAACCATATCGAAAATTCGTAGGTTTAAACTATTAACTCCATAATTTTGACCATGGCTGTATATATATATATATATATATATATATATATATATATATATATATATATATATATATATATATATATATATATATATATTTATATATATATTTATTTATATATATATATATATTTAGTAGAAATGGTAATTAATAAAAACTGAAGAAAGTGCTCAATACTGTTGTAGAACAAATATGCGTTTTATTTTTTATTACCGTATCTTTCTGTTAAGTTACATTATTGTTTCAGCTACCCGGCTGTTTTTCTTTTTTCTTTTTTTTTTGCCGTCTGTAGCTTCCTTAGACTTTTACAGAAATGTTCGTTATGATGGGATGAAAGAGTGAATGATGTCAGGGGAAGGGTGCGTTTTCTGCTTATTAATCTGATTTTTATCCCTTCCAACTTCCGAATTGCGGTCTTCACAATTGGCAGGAACTGGCTGATGTAATCGCCATATTTGTTGTAAGTTCAAGTACTTTCCAATCCATTCTGGGTTCATCGTCAGGGATTAATTAATCCAACTGGTCTGAAGCAATTTATATAATTTTTTTAATAATGTGTATATTTATCTCATCATCCGAAAAGAGTGCTATATTTATCAACCTGATTAATCAACATTCATGTTTCTTGTCCCAATTTAGAAAGATTTTAGTTGATAACATATCTATACTTGAACAGACAAATAATAAACAAAAACTTGAAATACTAGAAGCATTATTAATAAAAAAAATCTTTAAAACGTACTGTCAATAAAATAAACTTTACCTGAAATGTTTGTAAAGTTATTAAAATGATTAATAAATGAAATAATTATAAACGTCATTAATTTCTAAATAAAAGCTGAAAAATTGAGTAAAATATCTACATTTCTCTCGTTTCTGTCCGTCTTATAATCAACAGAATACTAGTAGAATAATATGCTTGGCATAAGATATTTATTTTTCATGCCAAATAAGTTATGATTGGTTGACCGTGCGCTTTTGTCCCATGGGCGGATTTATTTCCCGCGGGCTATTGACATTCCAACAGATTGATGCATGATTTTCCCCTAACCAACTGATATTTAAGAAATGGAAAATTGATTTGTACTCGATTCAATAGCAACCAGAAATGTACGAAAGCTCTGATGTACGAACTGGTCTGGCAGTTCAATGAACTTAAGCAGATCAAGCGAAAAGATCAGGTGTCGAACGTTATAAATCAAAATATGAACTTTATGTATAGAGTGTTTTTTAGAGGCAGCGAACTTTGAATTAAAGTAAATTACAGAAAAATATTTTTATTATACAAACATGTGGTTTATTCCAAAGATTAATTTTTGGCATTTATAAGTTAGATGCAATTTCGGGCATATAGCCCCCACGGCTCGTGCGTATATGTCGTAATCTACGAGAGAGATCCAAATTTTTACGCAATAAATTAAGCTGCAATAACGCATCAAATGTTGTCTTCCAAATGGTCTGTTGTGGCTGGTTTATCAGCATAGCTATGGGACTTTACATATCCCAAAAGAAAATAATCTAATGAGATTAAATCACACGAACGAGATGACTAGTTAATAGGTACATTTCGTGAAATTATTCGTCCATCAAATGTTCCTCTCAGTAAACTGAGCGTATCATCCGCTGTGTAGCATTCGGCTCCATCCTCATGATGAATTGCCAAACCAAGCTGAACTCAAAATAACTGATAATTTCCAAATCTGCAATTAAACAAAATAGAGTGATCAATTTAAAGTTTGCCACCTGTAAAAAAAACATCCTATCAACTAAAATCCTGAAAATATGCTTTTTGTGTATTTATTTGAAATTTTTAATTGTTCTATTTACGCTCAGTTATTTTTTTTTTTTTTGTATTTTTAATAAGTTGAACTTAAAATTAAAAGCGCCGACTTCAAAACAAAAAGGCTATACTTCATATAACAAGATTCAACTTGAAATTAAAAAGCTCAAATTCAAACTAAAAGTTCAAATTATCTGCGTAAACCTATAAAGATGAGCTTCTAATTTTAAAACCCCAAATTCAAAAGGTCCAGCTATAAACTAAAACACCCAGCTTGAATTTAACAACATTAGATTCAAATGAAAATAGATTTCAAAATAAAACTCCCTCATTTTTTAAGCTCGAATTCAAATTACTTGTAAAATTAGTCCATTCAAGCTGTCCTATTATTATGAAAAAATTATTTCAAACATACTAAACTGAAACGTAAAATTCCTCAAAGAGATTATAAATCAACAAATACTGACTTTTGAAGTGAACTTTTCTTTAATCTTTTAAACCACATAAAAAGATAAAATTTAAATTTATAAAGTAAATTAAAATGCTAAACTTCAAATTAAAAATATATGTACAAAAGATGATGATGATAATAATAATAATAATAATAATAATAATAATAATAATAATAATAATAATAATAATAATAATAATGAGGAACAGAAAGGATGCCAGAAAGGAAATAGAGGAACACATGACCTGCTATACGTAGATCAAAAGATCTTAAATGAGGTAAAAAGAAGGAGAAAAAATTTAGCCATGGCATGGATTGACTACAAAAAGGCGTACAACAGGGCCCCACAAACATGGATCATAGAATGTTTAAAAATGTATAAAATACCAAGCAGGATCATCAACGTAATAGAAAACGCAATGAGAACGCGGAGACTGGAATTGACAGCTGACGGACAACACATAACAGAAATTAACATACAAAGAGGCAGCTTTCAAGGAGATTCACTATCACCATTGTTGTTTATCATAGCCATGTCACCCCTGAACAATATGCTGAGAAAGTGCCAAACTGGATACAAGTTCTCTAATAGAGAGGGAAAAAATGAACCACCTAATGTACATGGATGACCTGAAACTTTTTGCAAGGACCGAAAAAGAACTAGAGACACTAATAAAAACTACCAGGATCTTCAGCCAGGATATACAAATGGAGTTTGGTATAGAAAAGTACGCACTATTAGTTATAAGAAAGGGAAAACTGGAGACAACGGAGGGCATCGAACTACCCAACCAAACGGAGATGAGAACCCTAGGGGAACAAGATGCTTATAAATATCTGGGAGTTCTGGAAGCAGACACCATCAAAGCAACATAAATGAAAGAGATAATTGGAAAAGAATACCTCAGGAGAACAAGAAAACTTCTAGAAACTAAATTATATAGCAGAAACCTAATAAAAGGTATAAATACATGGGCAGTATCACTAATAAGATACTCAGGATGTGCGAAAGAAGAACTGAGAGACCTCGATCCGAAGACCAGGAAACTCATGACCATGCACAATGCACTACACCCAAAAGACGATGTTGACCGACTCTATGTGAAAAGAAAAAGAAGGTGGGAGAGGGCTAGTTTGTATAGAAGACTGTGTGCATGACACAAAAAAAGAAATTGAAAAATACATAACGCGAAACACGGAAAGGATAATCATGGCAGTGAGAAACACTGAGAAAATCGACAAAACAGAAAACGAAGAGATAAAGGATAAGACCAGAATAGAAAAATGGGAAGAAAAACAACTACATGGCAGATTCATAAGGATGACAAAAGATGAGAATAACGAAAACACTTGGACATGGATGCGAAAAGGACACATAAGTCGAGAAACTGAATAACCACAGCACAAGATAACTCGATAAGAACTAACCACATCAAAACAAAGATCGATAAAACACAAGAAAACAGTAAATGCAGACTCTGTGGACAAAGAGACGAAACGATAAACCATTTAGTAAGTGAATGCAGCAAACTGGCCCAAACGGAATACAAGAACAGACACAACCAAGTCGGAAGGGCAGTACACTGTGAATTATGCAAATAACTACAGCTCGAATGCACAGACAAGTGGTACAATCATAAGCCGACAACAGTGCTTGAAAATGAGAATCACAAAATCCTATGGGACATGGACTTACAAACTGATTAACCCATCCAAGCAAGAAGACGATATGTCGTAATAATTAACAAAGAAAAATCCTGTCAAATCGTAAATCGTAAACTTTGCTGTTCCAGCTGACCACAGGGTGAATATCAAAGAAAAGGAGAAACGACGCAAATACACAGAGCTAGCCAGAGAGCTGAAAGGGATATGGAAGACGAAGAAAATCAGGTGGTTCTTTGATAAGTCAAAGAACGCATTCGAAATGAATTTTTAGTATTTAGAGCACAATTAACCATGATACTTGAATTTTGCATTTTAACTTTACGCAAAACCATTATTTACAGATAATTTCATAAAATTAACAGTAGACTTTGTATCGTGAAATGTAGACAACAATGTATTGTGGACTAAGTCACTACAGATAGACATGTGAATCTTCCTCCTGGTACACTGCGATGGGTCACCAACTAGAGCAGGCAATTAATCGATTTGGTTAAAAAATGGGCGATTTTACTGATTTTGATGACAATAAAATAAGGGAGGATGGAACATTTGTTGATCCTTATTCAATCCCGTACAACATCGGGTCTACCTGCTAGTTTATAACTAAGGTCAATCACGTGACATTTTTATTGAAGACTGTTGTGGTCCGTAATGATTTGCTTGATAATGCTATTTCTGTAGTTTCAATCAATTTGGTCTTATTTTCAGCGTCAAACTCTGAAAGTAACTACCTTAGTATATCCTAAAGGAAATGTACCTCTTGAGAATTTAAGCTATTTTAATAAACGTGAAACAAAGACGAAATACACATGTTTAACAATGTAGTTGATCTATTTTCATCAGATATGTTTGTTAGATTGTGTGCTGATCGCATTGTGTTAACTATTATTCACACACACACACACATACACACACACACATATATATATATATATATATATATATATATATATATATATATATATATATATATATGTATATATATATAAGTTAGGTATGTTTATATGTTTATATATTTGTATGCAGATGATTCTCTCCTGAACAAATAAACCGAGCATTATGAACTTTGGAAGACAACTTTTAAATGTAGGAGTGAGGTCAAAATGTGGGCTATATTGGGTTTAACTTAGTTTTATACAAAGGGGGTAAAAAGAAGAGGAGCAACGCATAAACGTTAGATACTCCCAACTAGAATACATTTTTAATGGTTATCAGACATCAATTAATAAATGTTCTCCTAAATGTTCTCCAAATTTCAGTTTCATTTAGAGTATTTTTAAGAGTGTTTAGGGGTATTATAAGGATACAACTTCCCATTTAAAAATTCAAATATTTGCATTTGAAAATTAACTCTGATCCATAATCATAATCATAATCATAATCACAATCATAATCATAATCATAATCATACCAATTAAGCAAGATTCATGAATTTAGATTCTTTTTTTAAATACCTTAAGCTTAAGATTTAAATTTTAGACATTTTCACGAATTAAAAGCATGTAATGCGTTTTGATTAAAATTAAAATAAGTATTCTAGACATAAGGTTTAGTATAACTATATATTTATTTCAATATTAATACTTGTGATCTGCCAAATGCAAAAGAAAATCTAGCCGTCTATAAAGTTCAAAAGATTGGCGACCGATTGTATTGCTTACGGCGATTCATTAAAAGCGCTAAATTACATAAAATTGCCTGAAATTTTCGAATGTAAAAAAGACGACTATTTCCGCAATTATACACTTTTTACGTGAATTGTTGACGATATTTGAATATCCTGATACCATAGTTACTGATAATGCGACGCAATTCGTTTCAGCATATTCTGAATTATTTCGTAAATTCCATCTAATTGAACACTTAATTTCACTCTATCATCCAATGGACAAGTCGAATGATTTTCCGATACGTTTAAAAGGGTATTTAAATATCCAATGGAAAAGAGACACTCCAACACTTTTGAAGTGCCTTTCGGCAAATTGCAAACCGAAATACGAAAATGTAAAATGATAGGTGGATTTAATGTTTAATGGTAAGATCAAAACATTTTCTGGTGAATTAATACTACAGGGCTTGATAAATGGCAAAAAGAACATTGAAATATTTCCAAATGGCCAAAAGTGTTACTTTTTTTCTTAAAGAAATAAAAAAATGAAAAGGATAATCTCTATATACTATATATATCGTATAATAAAATACATACGATTATTCTCGTCTAGAAAAAAAACATTATGGCTTTGCAAACGCAGATGCCACATATAAATCCAATATGGTCAGACTACTATCCAATGTCTGATGTAGATGTTGCACATATTATCAGTCGCGTTCATTCGTTATCATAAATTCTTATACTAAGTCTTACAAGAAACATTCAAAAACAAGTCATGCTTACCAGTGGTAGCACGATATTTACTCACTAATTATTTTCCCTTCCCATTCTCTCTTAATACCGAGAACTGTTTCAGGATTGTTACAGTTTTATACATCAAGCCTGTCCGTGTTTATTTTTTATTGAAATACATTAGTTCTTTCGTCTACAAAGCTTAAAATAAGGATCCGTTTCTTTCACAAGTTTCGGTCAATTTCAATGACTGTTTGCATATGCTTATCAAATTAATAGAATATTGAAATAAAGGAATGCTGAACGGTTAAAAACACCTATCAGAAACTAAACAAAATGGTGTCATCCAATAACAGTTGGATAATTTGAATCTTACAAGATAGACTTTTTTCAAAATAAGCGTAAACTTCATTTTAGATTAGTTTGCATTTACAGTTAAAATACATTTCGGAACCGATTAAAAAGGAGGGGTGTGCTTCTACAGAACTTAGACTTAACCAGATCTACTTTTTAAAAATGATGTACGAAAAAGAACTTTAGAATAGTTCAACCAAACAAAAAATTCTTATTTTAACTTTTCCTACTTTTAATTCGACTTTTTTATATATGAATCCATAACTTTGTTACATATGAATCCATAACTTTGTTACATATGAATCCATAACTTTTTCACATATGAATGCATAACTTTTTTACAGGTGAATCCATAACTTTTTACATATAAATCCATAACTTTTTACATATGAATGCATAACTTTTTTACATATGAACCCATAACTTTTTTACATATAAACCCATAACTTTTTACATATAAATCCATAACTTTTTCACATATGAATGCATAACTTTTTTACATGTGAATCCATAACTTTTTTACATATAAACCCATAACTTTTTACATATGAATCCATAACTTTTTTACATATAAACCCATAACTGTTTTACATATGAATCCATAATTTTTTTACATATTAATCCATAACTTTTTTACATATAAATCCATAACGTTTTTATATATGAATCCATAACTTTTTACATATGAATCCATAACTTTTTTACATATGAACCCATAATGTTTTTACATATGAACCCATAACTTTTTTACATATTGTTGTGTCGTGGAACAACAGTGAAAATAAGAACAATCCAGTCGAGGTTCGGTTAAGGAACAAGGGTATAAACAATAATGTACACAGATAGGAAAGCATGTATATCTGCTGGGCACTCGGCTAGCAGTTGAAGCGCATTCGCATCTCTCTCACCGGTGTTGGAATTACTAGCGCTATTTATAGTGCTAATCGGTGTAAATTCCTATGTTCAAGGAAGGCCGGTATGACACTTATGAATCCATAACTTTTACAAATGAATCCATAACTTTTTTACATATGAACCCATAACTTTTTTACATATTAATCCGTAACTTTTTTACTTTTGAATCCATAACTTTTTTACATATGAACCCATAACTTTTTACATATGAATCTATAACTTGTTTTACATATGAATCCATAACGTTTTTACATATGAATCCATAACTTTTTTACATATGAATCCATAACTTTAAAAAATGCAACAATTTAGTCACGCAACATCTTTTATTTACATACAGCATGATTTTAACCTATTCTGTGTTTTTCACCTAACAATTTCATAAAACGGTTACGTAACATGTTTCGTGATTTTATTCTTGTTTTTATTAAAGAAAAACGCATTTATAGATTTATCGATTTACTTTACACCTATCAAGTACTCTTCGCCGGCATCAACAGCTACGCCAAGGACGACTTCGGATTAAGGGAATATCGGGTTAAGGGAATTTTGATTAGTTAAAAAAATATATCGATAATTAAACAACAACAATTAAAAACAACTTTAAATCTAACGCACATTAATATCTACCTTCGTACGATTGGTTCGGATTCCATAAAAGAATCGAATATCACAACTAGCATTTATAAACTTAATTCTTTTTTTTTTCATCTAGTTCGTCGTGCTTGAATTATAAACATAATTTCTCCAGAACCTGGAGTCATTACTTGTTTTGGAGTACAACTTGTTTGTCGATTTTCATAAAAATGAAAGTCACAAATCCTAATTTTTTCTCTCCGATGGTAAATAAAAGAATAAAAGCATCATATCTGCCCGGCTTTCTCCAGTACTCCGGGTGTCTCAGTCTCCCCTGGTGTGGAGCTCAACCGCTTCCTGGGACGGTCACGACACATATGGACCTTTTAACTAACATGTTCATACATAGACAATGCCGTATAACATTATATTAAAACTGAAAATCATAGCTAAAAAATATATAGCACGTCTGAAATCTGTATACGTACAAAAAATATCTACATTGACGCAGCAAATCAAGATTGCGTAGAACGAAGAATAGGGTGTTCCTTGCTTTACTCAAGCTTGAAATAAAACACGAAATTGTTCATGGTCGCCTTTCAGCGTTACAGTCAGTGAATGATAGTTGTTAAGGCAGCCAGTACCCACCAGTGACCTCGGGTAAACACTATTACCCGCAAGTAACTGCCTCGAAACAGCAATTACCGCCTAAAAATAGCAGTAATCGACTCGAAACAGCATTGCCAACCCCTATCAAGAAGTAACATTAACCCTAACCCGAAAATCACTGTCAATCACCATCATAATCGCCAGTGAGCAACAGTGCCCGCTACTGGATGATAATATAATGGATGACAGTGCACAACTTATTTTATTTCAGAACAATCCAATGGGGCTCGATACTGGTCATGATCGATAGTGACTGACAATGACCAAACGCAAGTAACTACTTGAAACGCCAATGGCCACAAGTGCTCTCTACTGAAGACCAACAATTTGTCATTTCGAAGCAGTCCAATAGACGCCGATACTGGTCATGACCAACAGTGAACGCCGGGAATCGACAGTGGCAGTTGGAAAAATAGCCAATGTCCATCAGTAAACGCACTAATCGCCAGTGACCATCAATGCCAGCCACAGGCATTCAGTAACAGTCAGTGGATGCCAATGCTCAACAATACCCGACAGTTGAAGACAGACGATTTCAGTGACTCCTAGTACCCGCAAGTAATTCCCCAAACAAACACTAATCGTCTGTAACCCCCAGTGCTGACAACCAGTGGCTGCTGCTAGCTGCTACTGCCAGATAGTGGAAGCCAGATGATTTCATTTTGGTCACGGCTACGAGTACCTGTTAATTTCCAAGGCTGATAACCATAGTTAATTTGTTTTCAGGAATTAAGTTCCTTTACCAAATCTGTTCTGGCTTTGTGTCATACTTCCACCGACTAATGTCGGTACACGGGTCCTGCTAATCGACTAATAAAATATAAAATTCTTGTATAGCAAAATAATATTAGCCTGCTCTTTTTCACTCTGATTTTTTTTTTTTTTTTTTTTTTTTGCACTTCTCGGACTTCTTCCTTTTTCTTTTACCTCCTTTAATATTTCTACATTGCATATTATGTAAAAGAATAGACCCATTAATAATACGTCGTGTTTTCTTTTAAAATGCAATGTTACAACTATCTACTGCTTCTACCAGCGCTGCTGCTATTAGGTTGGTGCAAAAACAATATCGTTTTCTCACATATGTTACTTTTATATATGATTTCTGAATTAATTCATTGACATATATATATATATATATATATATATATATAGTCATGTTATATATCATTTTGAAGCGCGTTTTTCGCTCTATTGAATTGTGGTATTCGTTACTATTCTCAATTTCTTCATTCATTTATTTGCAGACTTTCGACAGCATGGACAAAATTCAAATCCGCACGATTTTCTTGTTCCAGTTCAAACTAGGTCGAAAAACTCCTGAAACAGCTCGTAATATCAATGAGCGGCCGGCCTATTGCGGTTGATAACGACCATTTGAAAGCCTTAATTGAAGCCGATCTTCGCAAAACCACACAAAATGTTGCTGTTAAACTCGAGGTCGACAACTCAAGAGTCGTTCGCCATTTAAAGCAAATAGGGAAATCAATATAGTTGGATAAATAGGTGCCGCATTAATTGAACGATAATACGATAATAAAAAAATCGTCATTTTGAAGTGTCTATCACACTCCTTCTGCGCGACAAAAACAACCCATTTCTCGAGCATTGGTGGTCTGCGGCCAGTCTCATCCATCACAGCTTCTTGAATCCGGGCTAAACGATTACGGTGGAGGGAGAAGTACTGCCGACAAATTTATGAAATGCGTCAGAAGCTCCAACGTATGTGCCCGAGATTGGTCAATATGAAGGGATCAATTCTCTTTCATGACAACGCTCGCCCGTTGTTCAACTGTCCCATCAGAAGCTGAACGAATTGGGCTATGAGACTCTGCCTTATCTGCTATATTCACCGAACCTCTCGCCCATAGATTATCACTTTTTCAAACATCTCGCCACTTTCCTGCGCGAAAAATGCTTCAAACGCCGAGATGATGCTGAATCGGCCTTCAATGATTTCATCGTTTCCAGAACTCCGGATTTCATGCTAATGGGATAAATAAGTTTGTTTCTCGTTTGCAAAAATGTGTCGATTCTAATGGTTCTTATTTCGATTAATAAGTTTATTATGAAAGGAGTTATGAAAGGAGTTTTGCACCAACATACTACTACTACTACCACTTATAATAATAATAATAATAATAATAATAATAATAATAATAATAATAATAATAATAATGATGATAATAATAATAATAATAATAATAATAATAATAATAATAATAATAATAACACTCTTTCGTGTTCTGAGAGGATGGAAAGAGCGACAGAGGAGTGCCCCCACACGATCTTGGTCTCAATTGGAAAAGCGTGTCGAGTACAGGAATTCTAGTCAGGTATATTATCACTCAAATGCTAGAGAGAACTATCAGCCATTTTCAACAATAATGCAATGGTAAAAGGCTCGTGCAGGAACACAAATTGAATAGCAATGGTGATGAAAAGCAAAAAATACTGAAAAATTGAAGCGGACTTAATAGAAAACCTGCTGTGTTTGCCCGTAATAAATAACTGATAACAACTCACGTAAGAACTCCTCGTGAGTAGTTAAGAAATAAAGAAGAAGAAATCGTTAAATCGAGTTTACTTACATATAAGTGATATTCGGGTCTAATAAACACGCGACATTCACACTGAAGAAGTTGGATAACTTTGAAGGGTTCTGTTAACGCCATTATACATTAATGCTATTAGGGAAATTATAAACTTAGATTCTCTCTTACTATCTTATAAATTTGAGTAAAATAGTGATTTGTGTTCAGTTGATCGTATATAATTAATTGATGATCATAGTTATTGTGTTGGTGTGTTAAATGGTCCAAAAATGGTCCGATAAACCATAAAGCAGAATCAATTATGTGGAAATTGATTAAAAAGTTCATAAACTATTGATGAATTTCAATCAATTCAAGAAACCTGTTAAACCTAAACGTTTCATTTTTTTTCAAAGCATGCTTTAATCAAAAATGAAAATATCTGTGATCAAAACGCTTGCAACAAAAACATTTACACAAAAACGCTTGCAACAAAAACATTTATACAAAAACGCTTGCAACAAAAACATTTATACAAAAACGCTTGCAACAAAAACATTTACACAAAAACGCTTGCAACAAAAACATTTATACAAAAACGTTTACGCTCGGAGGGTCAAAATGACAATGCACAAAACCCCTGCAATCTTAAAACCAGAACTCGAAACGTCCATAAGACAAATAACTCCCTCTTGGAACAGCTGTAATCTGAACATCCCCATCTAAAACGTCCATAGTCTAAAGATCCCCGCCCCGAAATATCCATAGTCCAAACATTCCCATCAGAAACGTCTGTATTTAAAACATCACTCTCACCCGACCGAAACATCTGTAGTCTAAACGTTCGTATTCGAAAAGCCCAAAGTTTCAATGTCCGCGCACAAAGCTTTGAGTTACGTGGTATCCAGAGAGTTATTTTATGTATTGATTCTAAATGAAGAAGCGAGCAGGAATTGGTGGCTGCTTTTTTTGCTATTATTATATTTTTGTTGGATATGTTTTGTCTGAAAAGTAAATATTGATTTCAAAACAGACAATATGCTTCTACATTGAACGTTCGTTTTATTGAATGTAAAATTTAATGTAAACAATGTAATACAGAATTTTATAAATTAAGAAGGAACCGTGTATATATATATATATATATAGAGAGAGAGAGAGAGAGAAAGAGAGAGAGAGAGAAGAGAGGATCATAGTATCAGTAAAACGAGATTACACTTAATTAAAGGTGTCAGGTGTGGGATTCTTTATCCGTTGCGCCACAGGTCCACAATAAGAGTAGTAATCCAAATAATCCAAATAAAAAGTTCTCGGAAAATATGGTCAAATTATAAAGTTTGAATAATTTATTAGTATAGAAATAAAATAAGCCACCACGTTCATACTGTCAATTTATCCGAATAAAACACTGGGGAAGCACATTCATCAATCGTTACGGTCCTCAAATTCGCCAAGCTCCAAATATTCACCTCAATATTCTTCACATCATTTGTCATTTAGAAGCAAGATGTGATAACTGAGAAAATATCCATCTTATACGGTTGCCTCGTTTAAAAACCGGATTGACTGTTATCCAAATTCAAATCAGTACCACTCGCATGCCAATTAGCATCGTGATTGCTTCTAAAGTTTCATATCCGCGCATCCAATTAACAAAAAGGACATAACTATCGCTGGGAATATTACTTATAGAGTTACATTTCGGGACACAACTGATGTACCTTTCTCATCTAGAGATCTTCAACAACATCAGTTATATAGCTATATCAACCTTTTATGGCATAATAAACAATATAACAACATGTTATATGATTATAAATGTTATGTGTCTTTTAACGTTGTTATAAAATCGTTCAGTTATCATAGGTGAATACACAATTGTCTATTTATAAACTCATCAATAGTCGTGTCTTAGAAAAAGTGACGCATCAATGTGTGCTTGTTAGATTTATGTGTAACACAAAGAACAGTTCACAGTAACATTATATTAGGATGACAGGCTGCAGCTCTTTACAACAATAAACAGGTAAAAACCTGTTACACATATGGCAGATATGCTCTAAAACAGAGGAAACCAACAAAATCAATTAATTATATACGAATACTCATATTTATTTACATATAATAATATTTTGGTATGGACAATGGCTTCTGGAGATACGTGTCTGAATTAAAAGTTTAGGAAGACATACGTGATATTTGCTATAAGTTGTTGTTTGGAGAACAACTTCCACTTTCCTAACTTTTATTATTGCGCTTTTGACCTTCCATAGTCTTGACATTTAGGAGTTTGTTTGGATTAAGTTGTCTGGCCTCTGTTCTTTACAGTTATATTTGCTTTACAATAAATTGCAGCCAAGAGCAACGTGAGAGGAGAAATAACGAAAGCCAAGGGCAATATGGGAAAATAATGTTTATCTAGAAAGATATATTGAGAGAGAAGAGGGTGTGTCTAATAAAGAATGATAAAAGTAAATGAAATACTTCCCAAAGAGAGGAGGAGGGGGCTGTCATGTGAAAAGAGTGTGTGAATCAGACGAAGTGGAAGGAAGTTATCAAAGTAACGACCACGTTGGTTATGTAAAAAAAAAGAGATGAAAAAGAGAAGGGGGAAATGAATGACAAATAGATGTAAACAGGCAGTGAAACAAAAGGAAGGAAAGGGTGCAATGAGGAATAGAGTTGTAAAGGCTAGAAGTGAAGAAATAAAAAGAAAAATAACAAAAAGGGAAAAAAAGAGCAGAAGAGAAAGAATGAAAAGAAAGCGTGAAAAAGAACAAAAAGAGAAAAAGAAACGAAAGAAAAGAGAATAAGATGGATATAAAAAAATAAAGACCAAGTAAAATAAAGAAAAGGGAAAGAAAGAAATTTTATATTTTCAGGTTTGACGGCGACAAGTTGTTCATGCATATCTGCTTATGCCATGGATACATAAATTAATGTTTCAGCTTTTTACAAATGTTTCTGTAAGATTTCCCACGTTCGAGCTAGTCACTTACGTTGGCAAATATATCATATGAACGACCTTCAACTGGTAAACGTTTGGATTTCTATCTATGTGTGTGTGTGCGAAATTAAACTTAAGAGTCAAGCAAAGTATTTCAAAATTCAAAATTCTATTTGCGGTAACTAATATTAATACTGTTTTCGTGTTTTTGTGTGTGGGGGGGGGATGATGTATACTGTAAAAAAGAACAATGCGCAACAAAATTCGAACACAGCATGTTCACAATAGAAATAAAAGTTATGGAGCCAAATAAATGTTTCGGTTCTATTAATCCTGCGCTGCTATTCGGTATGAAATGGAAGGCAAATTCTTCACAAATGTGCCCAGTCATTAAATTCAACAACTAATCACCGCTCGAGTTGTGGATTACGTCATAGATTTGTAAACCTTTTCGCAGCTTATTTTCTCATTCAGGTGGTCATTAAATAAGAAAGTTTCACCTGTAAGCTGACCTTATGTCTAATGGATTAGCTATTTCTTCAAATACCTCTGCCCTGACATATCACAGACGATCTGTGACTAATCACGACTCTGTAATTTTGTTTCCACGCACACCCTCTTATTCAGTCATGGTTGTTTTAGTTATTAGTGCGAACACAGGCAAAGCATAATTTTCTTTTAGTGTTATTTGTGACAGAGAGTGCACATTCGTGTGCTACAAAACAGATAAACTGAACACGTTCAGCATCAATCGCATATATTGTGCTCATTTACATACTAATATTATTGCGACAAGGTATGAACCCACAATTTCCTCCTCACAACTACGAGTACACTAGCAATTTTTGTTCAATAAATCGTATACAATGAGTCATTTACAACTGGCGTGTTATGTTTCGGAATTAAATAACCCAAAACAGTCAATATGCCGTAAAACAGGTATTAACCACGTTTAAGTAGCAAATAATAAGTAAATGTTGGAAACCGAGGTTGAATTTTAAAAAGCAATTAAAATACATATATTTATTTCAAGATATAAAGGTGTATTTCATAAGTCCCTATCAATCCCTATTTTGCACGGGAGCAACATTATTTTGTTGTCTTCATTAAGACATTGCAGGATGGAATCTACAAAATTGTGAATATTATTTCAAACTTTCAGGTTTCGTTCGCTTTGCAATTTAATTTCTATTATAACTTAAAATCATTGAAACGAGACTAATCAATAAAAATAACAAGAAAAGTCATCGTCCTTTCTCTCTTTCTTTTTCTCTTTCTGGCTGTATTAGTAAAAAAAAGAAGCTTAAACAAATCGATAAGAAAAAAGATAAACTAATCGATCTTTCTTTTGTATATAATTACAAAGAAAGGAAATAATTTATTTCACTTTTATAAAGATATTATTTTATTAGATATTATTGAGATTAAGTCTATATAGTCTGTTCAAAAAATTTTATTTACATACATAATTTTTCTGTCATTTTGTATCATTGGTTATTAATAAAATTAACTCTCTTCTTCGTTGCTCATAAATTTAAATTTACGCCCGGGATTTGTGAAGTGAGCCGGGCACACATATGTTCAATTTTATCGTATAGACAAACGAAATCTAGAATTAAAAACCCTGAAATAATTAGAACAGTAACGCAGGTTGTTTTTCAATATAGTTTTTCAAAGTAAAAAAATAAAATAAATAAAAATAAAAGAATACTTTCTTAATTAATCTGTTATTCAAGCACTCCTGTCTTTCTTTTCAAATTTTGTTTGAGGTTTGATCAATGCCAAGTCTCGATCAATCGCGTGATTTTTTTGCTACGCAGTAAAATAATAGCAGGGGTTTCTTTTAGTGGCGAGTCAGGGAGTGTTAAGGGCGAGTTGGCGGTGTTAAAGTGATTCATAGAAAACAGCTGTGAATCACGTTTAAGCCAAAAGCGGCGACTAAAAAGGCAAATGATGAACAAAAGCATTTTTACTTCCTTCATTTTAGTGGGGAAATAGATTCGATGGTGAAAAGGAGGCCGATTTAGGATAACGTGTGTTGCTGTTCTAGCGTATTTTGTCATCGTTTTGTGCTCTCCATGCATTGTGCATCGTGATCATTTCCGCTGTTGTGATTTGGATCATCCTCGACACATTTTTCTTTGTAAGAAGAACGAAGTTTTCTACTTAGTTCTTCTTACAAATAAAGAATATGGGAAAAACGGAAAGAACAATGAAAATCAAAAATGGAAGGAAAAGAAATAGAGATAGGAGAAATGAAAAGAAACAACAGCAGGAAAAAAGAATGAATCAAAGAAAGACAGAAAAAGCAAAAAAAATAATATCAAAGAAGAAAATTGATGTAAAATAGTAGAAAATGATAAAATGCGAGAAACCACGAAAAGAAAGGCAGGAAAAAAAAAGAATAGAACAAGGATATATAAAGTAATGAAAAGAAAGAAAGAATAAAGCAATTCGAAATTGAAAAATAAAGAAAAAGAAGAGAACAATGTAGAGAAAGAATGTGTGAGAGAATAGTGATAATAATAAAGAGACGGACAGGAAATGTAAACAGATGCAAATAACGAAGAGGGGGTGGAATTACGAGGGAAAAGAACTCAAGAGAAGATAAAAAAGAGAAAAAGAATAAAACAGTAGAACAGCGAGATGTGCCAATTAAAAGAAAGAAACGTGTGAATAGTTAGAATGGCGAAGAGAAAGAAAAAATAAAGATAAAAAGAAAGCAAGATAATCGAGAACAATAGAAAAATAGAAAAAAAAACAATGGAAGCAAAGCAATTGTATCGATATTTTTATCGCTTCTAAGTAATTTTCGATCCCGTAAAATGTCTTATCGGACTTTGGAGGTCGGTATCAACTACTTTGGAACCGTCTGATGAAAGACATAAGTACAATTCTGTACGTAAACAAATTCCGTCATTCTTGACAGGTGCTTCGTGAATATCACATATAAAACTACAACTTATTGCTTACATACATACATACATACATACATACATACATACATGCATACATACATACACAACATATAAACATTCATACATACATACACACATAGATAAATACATACATACACAGCATATAAACATTCTTACATACATATATACACATACGTACATATATACACAGTTGCATATGCTAAAAATTGCTTCATGATCGAACACCCTATTTTATAGGAGAATTTGAATGCATATATATATATATATATATATATATATATATATATATATATATATATATATATAGTAAGTTATGAAATATATATGGCGATTAAGCTACACTGAATATTCCGCGTTTCATCCACTCTAGGATTCTTCAGGCTTATGCGCGAATTTTGTGGTTGTCTGTCGTTTTTATATACGCACCTTCTATTTCTGGTTTAGTTGGATTTATCAAGCGGGTGCTTGGATTATTATTAAAGTCCCATTTGTGGTCTTTAAGCAAAATGTATGCCTCTCTAGGTTTCAATTTGCCAACTTTATTGCTAATTTTTAATTTATCGGTAATTTGTTTACTTTCAGTATTTATTATATCTATGTAGCCGCATTCGTTTGTATCTAGTTTTTTGTAGTTTTTTGTAATGTTTTCTGTGATTAGTTTTTTATAGTCTTGTTTATCTATTTTATAAAAGAGTTTAGTTTTATCTGCTTTTACAAAGATTTTATTAGAGTTGTTTATGTTTCTAACGATTTTGTGTAATTTCCGTTGGAAATTGTTAGGTTGATTGTGGAATTCTAAGTATTTAATTACGTTTAGAAGGTCATTTTCAAAGTTTATCAAAAGGTCTACTGTTTTCGCATTTTTAAGGGTTTTAAAACCATAGGATTCTTTTTTGGTTACGTTTTCATTTTTAAGGAAGAAATTTGCTCGCCATCGCATTCGGCGTATTAGTTCATCTAATTATATATATATATATATATATATATATATATATATATATATATAATTTTTTTACTATAATAATTAAATACCTACAGACACTGGTGTTTCATCCTTTCGGGAATTTTCAGTGCTGTGTGTCACGATTAACACCAGTCGAACGATTCGAACTCGGCAACACGAGACATCTCTGGCTCGATTAGCAAAGACCGTATCCATTCAGCTACTATTAACCGTGTGAAATAACGTTGAATTTAAACATTTTTAATTTTAAATGTTCTTTGCGTCAGTCAGACAGTGATCTAATCGTTATACGATGATCTATGCATAAGAGCTAAATTGGCCGACTTTGATCCAACTGAAAGTGCTCAACGATAAGAAACGTGTTTCTTAAAGGGGCTGTCATAATTATTTTTTTACTATAATAATTAAATACCTACAGACACTAGTGTTTCATCCTTTCGGGAATCTTCAGTGCAGGGTGTCACGATTAACACCAGTCAAACGATTCGAACTCAGCAACAAGAGACATCTCTGGCTCGATTAGCAAAGACCGTATCCAGACATATATATATATATATATATATATATATATATATATATATATATATATATATATATATACTAGCAGCCAGTCCAGCGTTGCCCGGTCGTATAATACACTTAAATATGATAGTTTAATTCATGCAGATTTTGTATTTATAATTATATAGCCAGTTCTCTATTGATTATTATATTGTACCCAATATATAGTAATGATTTCAAAAGTAAAAAAATATATTTATGATTTGGGTGCCATCAGCTAAGCAAAAGCATATAGTTCTCCAATATTATTCGTTACCATCTGATCTAAGTCTATACGCATATAAATACTTAACAAATAACGTTTTTATATAAAATAAATAAATAAATAAATATATATATATAGTTGCGCACGCGCATAAGTAACACGTTTAGTCCACTTACGCCTGCTAAGTTCCAATTTTTATCGATTTTGACCCCTTAACAGCTATGTTTACTGATTAAAAGCAAAATCGATTCCACAGGTCGAAATCCCCTATATATCAAGTTTCGAGTCTGTAAACCAAATATTTACAGAGTAGTTTGTTAAAGACCATTCCGCATACTGACAGACAGACAAGGTCACATTTATATATATTAGTAAATAGATATATTACCACTAAATCTAAAACTGCCTAAAAAGTGAATCTCTCACAAATAAATAACAAACTAATTTTATCTGCAGCAGGAAAAAAAGGAATGGTTAACTGTCAAAAACGCTAGAATGGCTCGGAAATAACGGACCATTTTAGGTTCAATTTTTATGCGAAACTGATTAATTATTTTAAATTTAAAAATAATTTTATTGCTTTATTTTTTCTTTCCAATAGATTTTTCAGGATATTCACAAGCAATCGCCAATCTCATTCAAAAAATAAAAATAAATAAAAAAAACGGAGCGCACTTAGTTGGCTTAAAACACTAGAGTGGCCCAGAAATGGAGGGTCGTCTATATATTAATACGATAACATGTGTGTTATTTTCTGTGTCATGCTTACATCCAGATCGTTTAATTGTTATGTACTTCCATTTCTTGTCATAAATAATTTTACCAAGAATTCTTCATAAGTTTTGGTTTCGGTTTCGATTATAGCTGATGGCACTCTAATAATCGATTTTTTTATAAATAATTTTATCAAGAATTCTTCATAAGTTTTAGTTTCGGTTTCGATTATAACTGATGGCACTCCAGTAATCGATTTTTTTATGAATAATTTTATCAAGAATTCTTCATAAGTTTTGGTTTCGGTTTCAATTATGACTGAAGGAACTCAAGTTATATATATATATATATATATATATATATATATATATATATATATATATATATATATATATACTAGAATGGGTGGCCGGTGTTGCCCAGGTGTTTGGAGGTGTGTGTTGAGCAAAAAAAAAAAAAACTGGTAGTAGAATGGCAGGCTCGAACCTGTACCGCAAAGGAGGAAAAGAACGGGGAAAAAACCTGACGTCTTTGCTGTTATGACCACCGCCAAACCGAAAGTGACTTATGTTTTAATTAAGGCTGGACAATCAAAAGGAGAGGATGACTTTCGAAAATATCGGCGAAAAAAGCGATCTCCCTGTAGAAAAGTGCACAGTTGAAGGTGAAGATATTAATGTTTTTAGCCAATTTTTCGATATTTGTCGTCTAAAAGGTCGAACTTTAAAGCGATACTGATCTTGTAAAAATCCGTCGCCTTTGTTGAAAGTTTTAGGCAGACATGCAAGCATACATACATACATACATACATACATACATACATACATTTATATAGTGGTAGCTCAAATTTTCGACCCAAACCGATTAAAAACCTGGCCCTATTTCTGAATACCCTTTACGTAAAATTTCAAATGTTTAGACCAGAAATTGTCTGAGTAATTTGGTAGAGACCTCAGAGGTCAAAATTTTTTTTAATTTAACCCCTATTATTACCCCTTAACATTTATTGTTTTTGGCTCAAATCAAGTTATTAAGTTAGATCTATGTCCAAGGAACCTATATCTAAAATTTCAAGTGTTTAGACCCAAAATTGTAGGAGGAGTTGGTAGAGTTATCAAAGGTCAAATCGTTGAACTTTGACCCCTTAACAGCCAAATTTCTGGCCGAATACTGATTAAAAAGATTTCCCCAAATCTCAATACCCTGTAATCAAATTTAAAGTCTGTAGACTGAAAATTGATAGAGTTATTGTGTAGGGAAATGTACACAGACACACACACATACAGACACTTTCACTTTTATAGATATCTATGTATCTTTTATACTCCTATAAATTCGTTTTTCTTTTGTGTGTATTGATATTTATATTAAAAACCCTCTTTTCTATTTATTTAGAAAGAAAATACAATTTTCTTATATATGGGTTTTATATACTTTTAAAATATACTTTTTAAATCATTACTATATATTGCATCAAATCTATCTATCTATCAATCTATCTATCTATATATCTATAAAATTGAAAATGTCTGTTTGTCTTTTCTCTATGGTAGTTAACGAAGACTATTATACAGAAAGGCATTACTTTACATATTCACACGTTTTTAATATATACGTATGCACATTACCTTATGAACAGTACATAGCGCCCGAGCAAAGCCGGGCGGAACTGCTAGTATATCTATAAAAGTGAGCGTGTCTCTGTGTGTGTCTGTGTACATTTTCCTACGCAATAACTCTGTCAATTGTCAGTCTACAAACTTGAAATTTGATATACAGGGTACTGACATTTGGGAAAATCTTTGTAATTCGTTTTCGGTCAGCATTTTCTCTTTCCCACTCATATTTCTGCCACCATCCATTGTACTTCAGTTTCTTCCATTCCAGATTGAACTCGGTCAGTGACTTTTCTATTTCTGTAAAATATCCAGGTCTGTTGTTTTTCCATAAATGACGCGTATAAATGCTACCTCCTCGATAATCTGAAACTTGGCATTTATTCCTCTAACGAACGACAACAGTTGAGATGTGTCTGACACATCGGTTGACTCATCAAGTGCGACAGCAAAGTTTTGAAATTCTCTTGCTTTATCTTTCAACTTTGACGCAATATTTCTTTCCATTAATTTCCACACTACGAGCAACAGTATTTGTGGGAAGACATATATATATATATATATATATATATATATATATATATATATATATATATATATATATATATAAACATTTATATATATATATATATATATATATATATATATAAACATTTATATATATATATATATATATATATTTAAATAAATGTTTAGAGGTACAGAATTTAAATAAAGTTTTAAATATAATGGGCGGAAATCTCTCGAGAGCTCTTTCAGCTATCATCTCATCAGGATAAAATCGATAGCGTAAAAATAATAATACTATGTCGAAAGTAAAGAGTTTTGATGGGGAACTATTGAATGTGCCAAAAATTACGGGGACACTAAAATAAAGTTTATTAACGTTTAAAAAACGACTAAAATAATGGCACAACGAGGGGGAAAAAACGGGAGAAAAGATTCACAGTTCCCCAAAGAGAAACAAAGCGTTAGATGTTTCTTTCACAAAGAAGGTTTCCGTACCGCAATAGAGACAGACTCCAAAATCTTTAAATGGTTTCTGGAGTCCGCTCTATGTAGCACCTCGAACCATTCTATTTTATATCTATCGGCACAGCACGGGTTGTCAACCAAATGCTGGCCAATAGCAGAATCCAAGGCTACAGAAGGAGGGAGACTACCAGACCCCATCCTCCCTTGTCTGATCTTCGATGGAACATGCTGGTTTATACGAATCAAAAGATGCAAGGAATGTTCGCCCAACATAACCAGCATCGCACCGGCACTTGAATTGATATACAATATTGCTATTTTGGATGTAAGGCAAACTATCCTTGCGAAAAGAAGGAAATGCAGGTCTCGTAGTATATACCAAACGCAAGGACACAGAATAAAAGCAGTCATAAATACTTTTGCGAATCTGTTTGGAAAGTCTATTACTTTTTCCCCCAATCCACGGTAATTTTAAATAAACCGGGCATTTCAAAGGTCCAAACTTTCTGGGGATTTAAAATCCGCAACCTTTTTGAACATACAGTCATCAATAAGGTCAACAGGATAACCATTATTGATGAATATTTCCCTGATCTTATCGAGTTCGGCGTCCAATCTGTTAGGTGAACAAATCATGAGGGCTCTATGTACCAAAGTATTAATTAAGCCGACCTTACGTGATTTTGGTACAAAAGACAACCAGTTCACATATAGGCCAGTAAATGTCGGCTCCTATAAATTGTAGTGAGAAAGCCCCCCCCCTTGAACGTTGGATGTTCTTGTCGCAATTTTAGTTGCTTTCACTGCATGAATTTTTACCAATCCCTTCTCTCATTAAAAATGAAAATGGAAAGCATAGTAATGACCTTTTTAATCACTTTGAGGAGTGTAATTTTTCAGTAGATATTAACCTAAATAACCTATTTATCAGTAAGATATTAACCTAAATAACCAATTAATATTAACTAACTATGCGGTGTCGCAGAAATAGCTGGATTAGGACCCAGGTGCGGGGCAAACCCTCTCGGTGCTGATGGACCCATAGATCTTCCTCTAGGAGAAGGAAAACTCTGAAGCTAAACCTAGGGGGGGAGGCCTCTTCAGTCCTGGACGACAACATTCCTAGAGCTGGTGACTCAAACAAATCACCGGTCGGCAAACCTAAACTGCTTAAGGGGGGATGGGCTCTGTCTATCGCCCGGCTTTAATACTCCTTCTTTGCCTATTAGCCAGGAGCAGAGGTGCTATCACAGGGACTCGTCAGAATCACCCAGTGATTGACCTTGTTTCCTGATTAGAACAATGAACGCCGCTTTTCCTCGCTCCCGCCACATCCCATCCCCCTAAACTGGACAGAGTGCGGGTGCTTCAATACAATATATATCGGTGCAGTTGGATTGGGCTGACTTTGCCTAATGGATTGAGGGTTCCTGGCTGCTGTTTCTGACTGATAGTACAAGTGCCCTAACTCTTTGGTAGCGCTTAGAGCGGCTGCTCCATCAACAGTTGTGTAATATCGGGATGTTTGTAGTGCCATGGCGCGCATGGAAAGGGACTCTTCACTCATTCCCGGTGGGCTTTCCTGGGGCCACAATCCTGTGGGTGAGGACAGCTGATGGTCTACTTGTATTGCATGTCTGATATTCTGCACAACCACTTGTCCAGCACTCCTCACTCACTCACCCTAACTGAAACTTTTAAATTAAATAAAAATGAAATGACATCTCAAGCAAAAGTTACGTTTAAACCAGGACCAAACTAAAAGAAAATCAACCTGCCTCCTCCGTTGAGGCTTGCATTTACGAATATCTGCGGGCTAAGAACTAACATATCTTAGCATTAAGTGAAACTAACCTTCACTCCTCCATTCCCTCTAACCACTTTAACATGCCTGGTTATCACCCACTTTGCCGTAACGACTCGGACAGACATATGCATGGGCTTGGAGACTATATTCGTAATACCCTCCCCTGACTAGAGAAACTAAACTAGAAGCGGACGATCAAGCCTTTATGGGCTTCAGACTAAACATACAACATAATATTAGCTACTTGTATTTTCTCTACCGCTCTCCCTCAACCCAGGAATGTACTCTAATAAACAAAGTCTCTGACAGCATAGACATAGCACTCTCCTTCGATAATAGCGCACAAGTACATGTATTTGGTGACTTCAATGTCCACCACAGTAACTGGCTTGGATTCTCTAATTACACAGACATAGCTGGTAGCACAATATATAGCTTCTCTATATCCCATTCCCTATCTCAGACGGTTACATTTCCGACACGTTTCCCAGACCAGCAAGATCTACATGCCTCACTTCTAGATCTATTTCTGACAACATTTCCCGATAATTGTACAACAAATGCCCACATCCCACTCGGGAGTGCTGATCACGCTGTGATAATGGTAGAAATCACCCTAAATTCTCGTCCTAAAACTGAAGACCCACTACTCAAATCAACGAGGTATTACAAAAAGGCTGAATGAGAAGCCATCAGGGAACTCATCAGAGATGCCCCATAGCGAAATATCTTTTCTCTTCCAGCGGAACGGTGTGCACATGAGACCACTGAATGGTTCAAAACTGCAATTGAGGCACATGTTCCTGCACGGAAATTCTATAGCCCGTCCCACTCTTCCCCATGGTTTACTTCTGCTTGTGCAGCTACCATTGCTCAAAGGCAGCATGCGTTCCGCAGATTCAACTGACATAAGTCCAGTTCAAACAGACAGAAGTATATAGAAACTAGAAATAATTGTAAGAGAGTAATAGCGACAGCTAAGACAGATTACACTGAAACCACCAGGAAACGCATCAAAGCACAGAAATAAGGAACCCGTGATTTCTGGAAAATCTACAACAGTGTAGTAAATAATTGGCAGTCAACGATTCCTCCACTATCAAACAATGAGGTTTCTTGCACGGCAACCGACAAGGCTAATCTGCTTGCCAATCGGTTGTACATTGGACCCGGCATACCACTCGCTCCCCGACTTTCCTTTGTGAACAGACGCCATACTAGATGATTTGAAAATCAACCCTTCTCAGGTATATGATATCATAAAAAACCTAGACACCTCAAAAGCATGTAGACCAGATCTCATCCCGGCTGTGCTATTAAAAAAATGCTCTGCTGAGGTTGCTCCAGTTCTCTCCAAACTTTACAATAAATGCCTTAGCGAATCTTGCTTTCCTGACTGCTGGAAAACCGCTTCTGTGATACCAGTCTTCAAGAATTCTGGAGAAAGAACTGACCCACTAAATTATCGCCCCATTAGCCTTCTCCCACTTTTCGCTAAAATATTTGAGTCCTTAGTTAATCAAGCCCTAGTCCAACACCTAACAGCTCCTAAACTCCTGACCGACAAACAATATGGATTTAGGCAATCCCGTTCAACAACAGATATCTTAACTGTAGTCTCTGAATGTATATACCATTCACTGGAAAAAAACAGGGGTGGGTAGAGCGGTAGCCTTTGATATATCTAAGGCTTTTGACAGGGTATGACACGATGGTCTTCTAAGGAAAATTAGATCATATGGTATCACTGGAAGAATACATAATGTAATTAAATCCTTCTTAAGTAAGAGAAAAATCAAAGTTGTCCTCGACGGTCGTACATCTAAACAATATGATATAAATGTGGGAGTACCTCAGGGGTCTATCATTGGACCTCTATTGTTCCTAATATTTATTAATGACCTCCCCGACAAAACTGCCTCTGAGATTGGTATATATGCTGATGACACCACACTCTATAACAGGCATGACAGGAAAACAAATGAACACATATCTAAGGAAATGACAGAAACACTAGAAAATGACCTCCAATCTGTAGTGGAATGGGGACAAAAATGGATGGTCACATTCAATGCTGCCAAGACAAAGCTTGTTTCCTTCAATAACTACAAGAAACCTTCTCTACCACCAATAGCAATGGCCAAAAATACATTGCCTGAAAGTATTTATTTTAAGCTCCTCGGCCTAACGTTTACAGGGAATATAAACTGGAATAGATACATTGAGAGCATTTTCAAGGCTGCTGCAAAGAAGGTAGGTCTCTCTACCGTGCTAAAAAACTACTTACGCCTGAAAGTATCCTGTACCTCTATAAGGCCACCATTCGCCCATGTATTGAGTACTGTTGTCACATTTTGGCTGGTGCATCTGCTGCTTGTCTCTCACTCCTGGACAGGGTTCAAAAAAGAGTCGTCCTGAACTGTCATCTAGGCTTCAGCCTCTGTCCCATCGACGAGATATTGCATCCCTCTGGCTGTTCTACAAATACTTTAATGGTGAATGCTCTGACGAACTGTAAACACTTGTACCTCCTCGACGTGACTACCCCCGACAAACCCGACAAGCAAGTCCAACCACTTTACAGTAGAGATCCCTAGGTGTGAGAAAGCCTTTTACTCCAATAGTTTCTTCCCCAGAACTGGAAGTCTTTGAAACTCCCTTCCGGGATTCTGCTTTCCCAACTGTACTGATATGCAGAAGTTTAAGTGTAATGTGAACAAACATAATGCCCCCGCAAATTATGTCCCCGGTAGTAGCCTCCTACTTCAAAATGGCACTGTGCCTTGTTTGGGGTGAAAATTGAAAAAAAAAAAAACATACCATTGTTGTTGATTAATTTTCTATTAGACTGAACTAGGATTAACAAAGAAATGAAAAAAAACATTTAATATTATAGAATATTAGCGCCATTTATAATTAAAAAATAATTCGATTTTCATAAATAAATGATTTTAAGTAAGTTAATTTTACGATTATCGAAAATAATCTTATTGATAACTAGCAGGGAAATCTGAGTTGCCCGGAATGTAATGATTAATAAATGTTTCAAACTTCCTTATTTTTATTGCCCTCAAAATTGGAGAAATCGCCCATTTTTCAATCAAATCGATTGATTGTCTGCTCTAGTTGGGGACCCATCGCAGTGCACCGGGATGTAAGCTTCACATGCCTCCCTGCAGTGACTTAGTCCACAGTACATTATAGTCTACATTGCAATGTAGTGAACCTACTGTTGATTTTATAAAGTCATTTTGATATATTATGCCTTGAATTAAAGTTTAAAATGCAAAGGTCAAGTATCATGCTTCACTTGTGCTTTAAGCAAAACATTCATTTCAAACGTGCCACTGCCATATCAAATAACCTACTGTTGATTTTATATGCCTAGCCTTACTGCTTGTGCGGTGATAATGGCTTGAATTAAAGTTTCAGATGAAAAAGTCAAGTATTATGATGCAATTGTGCTTTAAAAAGAAACATTCATTTCGAATGCCCCCCCAGTAATATCAAAGAACCAACTGTTGATTTTATGTCGGATCTTTTGGCTTGTTTGGTAATTAAAACTTCTCAAATGTGCTTGTGATGTTAGACTGTGTAAGGTGTTAACTTTGGTTAAAATCGCTTGTTGCTTCTTTCATCGAATTATTTTGATTATCGAAGACATTTCGATACAAAACCTACTTAAGAACACTGCCAGGCATATAAAGTACTTTCTTGTGAAATTTCATAAAATAGGTCCAGCTATTTCGAGTCCATAAAGAACGAACTCACACACAAACACACACACATACACACATACACACACACACACACATATACAGGCAAAGTTCCTTTTAGTAAAGATATTGTCAACATCAATCTTTTTTTATTATCAGCAGTATTCCAGCTGATTATTACATAGTTGTTTTCAAGTCAAATGCAAACAAATTCTTGGTGAACCGTCCTCTTAAATAATCAAATTCTACCCAATTTCCATCATTACCCATCATTACGGTGTTGTCTCAGCGACCTCTTGACACTCATTATCCCTTATCCTTGAGTGGCCTTCAAGCCTTGATAAGCGGTGACTCCCATGTAAAAAAAAAGAAAATAAATTTGCTGATACGGTATCAGACAACTGTTATAGCTATCAATTTTGCCAGTATAAAATACAAGTGTTTACGATATTTGATATTCACACAATGAGTAACATAAACATATTCTGTTTATTTTTTTTTTTTTAATGTTAGAATTTATGAAGTGCATGCATGAAGTTCTTTGTTTTGTTTTTATGAATTTTGGAATATATATCCTAGGCAACATGGTCATATTATTTTACTTTTTAATCTTCATGAGCTATTTTTATTTATCTCAGCCTACTTTATAATAGCTCGCTTTGATCTTAATAATTAACCATTAAGCTGTTAATAACTACAGTAGTTGAAGTATTTAAATGACTGTTTTTCAACCTTATATTTACTATATTCACCCAAACTCGTACTTACTCCAAGATTTTTAAATGAACTAGCCTGTGTGGCCGGCACTGCCCGGCACTGCCCGGGTGTTTGAAGGTGAGCGTTGAGCAAAAAATAAAAATAAAGTGGTAGTAGGCATGCAGGCTCGGACCCGTAATGCGAAGGCGGAAATGAAAATGAAAGAAAGTCTGACGTCTTACCTCTACTCCATGATGCGACCAGAAGTTCGGAACGTTAAAATTAGTCAAAGTCAATTCAACCGATACGATGACTTGCAAAAATGGCTCGCAAAAAATTGACCCCTCGTTGTAGAAAAGTGGTCAGTTGAGGGTGAAGGAATTAATGTGTTTAGCCAATTTTTCGATATTTGTCGCCTCTATCGAAAGTTTTAGGCATACATACATACATACATACATACATACATACATACATTTAAACAGACAGGTGATATTTATATTATAGATCATATACAAAATATTTAATAGCGAAAATAATTGTCGAACATCAAATGTTGCGTTATATAAAGTAATACATTTGTAAAAGGATGGGTGCATGCGTGTGGGCGTCAATGATATGCGTTTGATAAAATATTAACCTATTGAACATACCATTATTAGGACTATAACAGCAGCATATTCTTTTCCTTGTTTGGATTCTCATGTATTCTCATGTATATATCCTATCTGATATTATATCATGTTTTTATGTAGAGTGATGTGATCCTAGGTTGATTAATTGTGTCTAACTGTGTCAGATATATACTTGAGAGTAAAAACAATGACAAGAATATGTTGTTGTCATAGCCTTAATCATTATGAATTATGAGATATATATGCTAGACAATAAGATGAGTAACGTTGGAATAGGAGGCACTTAAATCAAAGAAAAGAAAATAATAAAATATCAAATTAATTTATTGCTATTATCCTGGTACTCTACGTGTACAAACACACGCACGCGCACACACACACACACACACACACACACACACACACATATATATATATATATATATATATATATTCACACATACACAAATTAAATGAAATAATGAAATGCCGTAAGATTACAAATTGTATAATACTGTAAACGTAAAGTCCAAATGAATATTAGTATCAATATTTATAAGACGATCACAGTTAGATAAGGAAAGTTCAATATGCGAGCTAGAGCAATAATATAAATGGAAATTCTGAGTTAACTTATGTAGAATTACAATTAAATTTATTGTTTGACAAAAGAGTACAGATAATTATTAAAGTCTTTTGTTAAAGAAAAAACTTTAATAATTATCTGTACTTTACGTGTATATATATATATATATATATATATATATATCTGTACTTTACGTGTATATATGTATATGTATATATATATATATATATATATATATATATATATATATATACACACACACACACACGCATATAGATTCAGCACCACTGATAAGTCATATACGACGAAACACGTGTCAGTGGATAATTTTTTACAAGGTAGTCACCATTTATCTAGGCCCGGAAGCCACTCAGGGATAAGGGTTATTGTGTGTACAGTACGTTAGTGTTGGAGATTTGATAAAGTGTCTTACTTAAGGAGGTGGTTCATCAGGAATTTGTTTACATTGGACTTGAAGACATCCAGGTTGTAGTCAGGTGGGAAACAGGCAACCGGAACAGAGTTCCACAGGTGTGCACTTCTAAGAAAGAAGCTTTGTTTATGGAATCTACGTTTTGATTTTGGCACAAATAAAGAGTGGGGGAAATTTTTGACAGTGGTTTCAGCTAGGCGGGTGTTTATCGTGAAAGATTGGCGAGGGGGGACCAGAGATTGGAGTTCAGACGAGCACCTGCCATGGTAGTAACGATAAAACAAAGACAGGCTCACAACGTCTCTCCTGTGGGAAGAGAAAAGGGCATCACCCACTAGACCACGAAGCCTATTTTGTACTCTGTCAAGGCAGGATAGGCTGTTTTTAGTAGCTCCTGCCCAGATGTGGCAGCAGGATTCCATCCTTGGACGTACTTGACTTTTATACAGATAGGGAATTGCATCAGGGGTGAGATATCTTCTGGAGCAGTAGAAGGATCCTACCATTTTTCCAGCGACCTTGGCAACTGACTTGATGTACTTATTCCATTTCAGGTCAGGAGTAAAGGTCAAGCCCAGAAACATGGAGCTTCCCCTAGATGAGAGCCACCCATTTCAATTGATGCCAGATGGGGATCAGAGCGTTGATCATGTAAAGATAGGAGCTTGGTTTTAGATGCATTGAAAGTAACCAGCCACCTCTTCCCCCACTGTACCACGCGCTCAAGATCAGAGGAGAGAGAAGCTGAGAGAACTTTGTCATTTATGGCCTTTGATGTGTTGCCATAGATGGTCGTGTCATCTCTATAGATGTCAACGAATGATTTAAGTATGTGTTTTGGGAGATCATTGGCGTATATCAGGAAGAGACTTGGGCCCAGTATGGACCTCTGAGGGACTCCAGCATTAATATTGATGGCCTCTGATTTCTGACCATCAACCACTACTCTTATGAGCCTATCAGAGAGAAATGATTTAATGATCGAGAAAACATTTCCAGTTATACCGTAGCTGGAAATCTTGTGAAGTAGGCCCTTATGCCATACCTTATCGAAGGCCTTTGATATGTCAAAAGCAATTGCCCTAGAGAGGAAGCCTTTGTCAAGAGATTCGCTAATCCTATGAGATATAACAGTTAAAACATCTGCTGTAGATCTGACAGAACGGAAACCATATTGCATGTCACTAAGAAGGTTATTTCTGCTGAGGTGGTTGACTACTTCTCTATTTAATATGGATTCCAGCAGCTTACTCATGACACACAGGAGACTTATTGGTCTGTACTGAGAGGGAGATGACTCCTCACCTGAATTCTGAAATACAGGGCATACTGATGAGGTTTTCCAGGGTGTTGGAAAGCACTTCTCTTTAAGGCAACACTTAAAGAGTTTTGTAAGTATGGGGGCAAGTTCTGGTTGAAGCTTTTTCAGCACAATGATTGGAATGCCGTCAGGGCCAGTTGCTTTACTGGAATCAAGGTTCTTGATTAGCTCGGCGACATCACGCACAGATATTTGTATGTTGCAGAGCGTGTTGTCCGTTATAGGAGGAAATACGGGGAGTTGATGGCCTTCGTCGCATAGGGTAGAATTAGCTGCAAAGTCCTCGCTAGATTCAGCCACTATGATGAGCCGTAGATGACGAAACGTGTGTCAGTGGATAATTATTTTTAAAAATAATACACACACACACACACACACACACACATATATATATATGTGTGTGTGTTATTTTATTTTTAATTTTATATATATATATATATATATATTACCACACACAAATTCAATGAAATACTGAAATGCCGTAAGATTACAGATTGTATGATACTGTAATTGCGAGCTGTTTCAGCAGCTTTTCAACCTAGCTTGAATTGAAATAAGAAAATTGAGCGAATTTGCTTTTTTCCATCTTGTATTCAACATTCTGAAAAGAAGACATAATTGTTTTAAAACAATTATGATTTAAACGATTAGATTGAGCGAAAAACGCTCTTTAAAATGATATGTAAAGTAAAGGTATTATAAGGAAAACTTATTTGAAAATACATCATTTGAAATCAAAATTAAAAATTCTGCAAGAACTTTCTTGTCAACCTAATAAGATATATCAGTTCCAATAATTCAAACAACAAAATTTAACGTACGATTTAGAATATTTTACTTTGTATTCGTCTTTAGATGAGTTCAACAATTCCCTGTTGTTGTGTTTGACTTGTTGGCATTGATATAAATGATGTGTTCATTTTATATCGTTCAACCTATTTCATAACAGACCTGTTTTATCGAGTTAAATACATAAAATCTAATACAAATATAAAAAGTTCCTTAATTATTATAAGATCACCAAAAAATTCCTTCATTTTTCGCATGTTTCACTTTTTATTTATATCCATTAATCTACTTTGTAACTGGAACTCTCAACTTAATAAACATTAGCAGGGAGACTCGACGTTACCCAGGATTGAATCAGGATCAACGAATGTTTCACACTTCCAATACTTTTATTTTCATGGAAATCGGTAAAATCGTCCATTTTTCAATTAAATAGATTGATTGCTTGCTCTAGTTGGCGACTCACCGCGATGAACCGGAAAGAATCTTCACATGCTTCCCTGCAGGGACTTAGTCTTCAATAAATGTTGGTCTACATTGCACTGTAGAGCACCTACTGTTGATTTTATAAATTATTTTTATATAATGGCTTTAATTAAAATTTAAAATGCAAAAGTAAGGTACGATGGTTCAATTGTGATAGAAACAGAAACATTCATTTCTAATGCGCCCCTGTCTTATCAAAGAACATACTTTTGATTTTATAGGCTGGACCTTTCTGGTTATGCAGTAATAAAACTTCTCAAATGCACTTGTGATGTTAGGCTGTATAAGAGTGTTAGTCAAAATCGGACTGTTCCCTCTTTGATGAGATTTCTTCGATTTTCGCTTTTTAATATTTATCTGTGGCATTCCAATACTAAACCTACTTAAGAACACTCCGAGACACATAAAGTACGTTTGTGTGAATTTTTTTAATCGGGCTAGTCGTTTTGGAGTCCATAGGGGACGAACTTATGCACACACACATACAAAGTGCCTTTTATATATATAAGTAGATATGTTAATTGTGTACCTGCTGAACTTTCGTTCTTTAGATTTTGCAGTCTTTATGTATTGCCAGGCCTTTATGTTTTTTTTATTATTATTAGATTCTGATAGATCTTATGGCTATAGATTTTTAATGCTTTGAATATGTTAGCATATATGTACAATAGCTATTATATAATTCAAGTGATATTTGTGAACTATGAATGTAGGCGAACTTGCCTTTTGTTATTTATATATAGATAAACAATTAGTTTATTTTAAATGAAATTTATACTAATGTCTCTCCACTAGTTCGATTCGTAATTTCAATTAATTCCAGATCATCATCATTGAAGCAAATAATCTAATCAAGGTGTTCTTGGTGTTTGATCAGCTGTTCCTTTGTGGTGGATCAAGTGGAATTCTATCGGATACCCTGCAAACATCTGTCAATGCCATCTGGGCCCTGGAGGTAAAGTACCTCTGCGTATTGATGATACTCATTGGGAATGGCCTTGGCGGCAAGGGATAAGAAATCAATACATTTCCCTGGAAGTAAAATTGGGAGCGAAGGTGAAGGTATGCGAGGCATTTACAAATAATAGAATTAAAACTGTTCTAGTTTTATGGTGGTTTCGAAATTCGACATTTTGGGATGGGGGAGATATCGTCTGCAAATAATAAAGTTATATTTCATAAAAGGAAATTATAGGTTGATTAATGCAATTACAACTTACAGAAGTTAGTCATAAATATATTAAATAAATGTGAAAATGTGACCCTTTATATCATCTACTGAGATCAGTTTGCATGATTTAGAAATATGTGAATTTGCAAAGCTAGCTTAATATTTTAAAAAGAATTAATTCAAAATTAGTCCCTTTCTGTTCAATATATGTGTGTGTGTGTGTGTGTGTGTGTGTGTGTGTGTGTGTGTGTGTGTGTGTGTGTGTGTGTGTGTGTGTGTGTGTGCTACAAATGATCAGAAAAGCATCCAACACAAAGGAGATCATCCTCTGATTGCCTATGTTGGATTCTCTTCAGCATCTGTTTATATCCGTCTTCTCGGAAATGGTGCCCCGTACAATGTGCGGAATACTGTGTTGTTTACAATTATCAACATTATTTTATCATTTTTATTTTTGTTTTGTTTTTCTAACTTCATTTGTGCTATTTTTTTAATTTTATTTTACTTTTTGCTTGCTTAGAATTTTGCCGATATATGATTGAATTTATTTATTGTTTTATTAGTTTTCTTAATCGATAAATTTAGTTGGCTTTGTTTCCGGCAGCCTCTTAAAGTAGTTTCGAAAAAAAATAGAAAATTAAATTTCCAAATAATTGAATACAAGCTTTAAAATATATAAATAAATAAATTACAAATGGAAATATGGAAGATCTAAAAACTCGCTATTTCTTCCACTGTTTCGCGGGTTTTATTCTGAACAGAAAAAGCTAAAATCAACACATTATGTATCACTTTCAGCTTTTATTTACTCTTGATAAAGCATGCGAAACATTAATTCATAGCATCGGATTTATTTTATCCTTTTATAATGTGTGTGTGTGTGTGTGTGTGTGTGTGTGTGTGTGTGTGTGTGTGTGTGTGTGTGTGTGTGTGTGTGTGTGTGTGTGTGTGTGTGTGTGTGTGTGTGCGTGCGTGTGTGTGTGTGTTATTCTTTCTTTTCCTCTCTATCTACGAGTTGAATTTAGTGATAGTCTTCTTTATTTATAATGCACTATACTTATCATTTTATTCTGATCTTTTATTACCCTTGATGAGATAATTACACTTCGACGCTTATTAGAACAATTAAAATGGATTTTTCGAACATAAATCAATCCAAAAGGCAAAAATTGTTTTAACATTTATTTTGCATGACTTAAATATATAAAAAATAAGTTTGAGAGAAACGAAGGTTGATTAAGTCAGCTTTAGTATAATAATAGATTGTTTACAATGTTGGAAAACGTGAGTTTCAAGTGATTGTTTGAAAAAAAAATAATCTTAACGAAATCATTTAATGATTCTAATTCATTTTTGTGTTTGAAATATGCTTTGTCTTTTATTAGTTTAGTCATTTTTTTCAATCTGCATAGTCACAACAATGTTTATTTCTAATATTAGAGTTTATAATACACTCATTGATTTGTCAATAGATGTCTGCTTTTCCTCTTAAGGGCAGCATAGATTGGTCAACTGCTAAACCAACTCCTGTTTCATTAGAGGTCACATGAGTCTCTTTCTCTCTCTCTCTCTCTATATATATATATACATATGCATATATATATATAGAGAGACTCATATATATATATATATATATATATATATATATATATATATGTATATATATATATATATATATATATATATATATATACGGCGACACGTTGCCTCAAGAAAAATTGCATTTTGTATTATTTATTTACTTTCATTATTTTTTGCAATTTTTTTTTTATCAATAAACGTTGTTTTTCCCCCCAAGAAAAGATTAATTTTTTACCATAAATTGTTAGGTGAAAGTCTTTTTAGTTGTTGTTGTTGTTGTTGTTGTTTTGTTTTTTTTTCAGGAGAACTTGCATTTTTTTAAAGAAAGTTGACAGTAAACGTTTCTTTTTGAGAACAGAATTGTTATTATAAAACGAAAAGATGAATGATTTATATGAAACTGTAAATAGTTAGGTGAAAGTAGAAAAAAGTTTGAATTTTTTTTTTCAAGAGAATGTACAAATTATTTTTTGTCAACAGATGTTAAGAAAATAAACAGAAAAAATACTCCCATCATTAATTAATTATGCAAAAAAAAAATAAAATGTTGATTTAGTTTTTCAACATTTGAACAACGCTCGGCTGAATCCGGTGATTGCCGACCGAACCCTAACCATAATTGGAATCCGGGGGGCGTTCAAATTCTGCATGAGTATCATTCGTTTTAATTTGTCTTTTGTTCAATTTTTGAGTGGGCTATCAGCGATTGCAAACTAACAAATTTAACCAAAATGCAAAAAATTCAACAATTAAATAATTTTAATAAGTGCTCAGCTTCTAATACAAATCCTAGTAAATCAATCCCTCTTATTGGAAACACTCAAGGGAAGGACGAAACCAAATTATTGCCAATATGTTTGGGAGAGGTTCTATTTTTTTTTCAATATTTTAAGCAGATTTGACAGTCAGCTATCAGATTTTTATTGGTCTCTCGGTTTCTAATATAACGTAAGTAGATCTAGATGTTTATAATTTACTATAAAACTTGCCGAGTATGCGCTGTTTTACGGTTGTTGTAAAAATGGAACGGAAACTTAAATTTCGCTCTGTTTTAATCTTTTTTTTATTTTGCCCCCCCCCAACGAATATAATCAAAAGAATAACATTCAACAATTGTACTTTATATATATGAAATACGAAATATTTAAAAAAAAAAAAAAAAAAGGAAAAAGGAAATTATTAACGAAAGTGAAATAATTCCATTTTTAAATGAAAACAGTCAGTTTGGTATATCTTTTTGTTATTTTTTACATAAGTTCAACTTACCGTTCACATTGGAAATGTCGACATTTATAGGTTGTCGGGTACGTTTACAACAAATAAACACTCCAATCTACCCATGTTAAGAACGGCTCTCGGAATAGACACCCCCAACCTCCCCATGTTAAGAACTGATTTCGGAATAGACACCCCTAACCTTGTTAGCATACCCGAAACCCTATAAACGTTGACATGGCGAATGTGAATGATGAGTTGGACGTAATGTAAAAATGTACCGAATTTAAAAGGGGACGAAATTTAAATTTCCGTTCCATTTTTACATCAACCGTAACGCAGAACATTCTCTGCAAATTTTTACCTAACTTAGTGTATTAATGTTATTTTTAAGTAGGAATAAAATTTAGGTTTAGATATAAATTCCTAAACTCATTTCACACTAAATAATTTAAGTGACTGAAATAGGAAGCTTATTGAATCTCTAATTTCCTAAATAGTAAAAAAGATGATCTACAATGGTCGATTTGCTGCGATGAATATTTGAGAGGAAAGCGACCACATGCGGTTAATTTAAATTAAATTTCAATCACATGATTATCAATAGTCACGTGATTAAATCCATTTAAAATTTACCCATATTGTAAACAGATTCTGTTTACATTAAGCTAGACCACGGCCTGTCGTGGTGAGACCAAAAGTTCCTTTTAGTGATGTCACGTGACGGCAGGCGGTGATAAATATATGTCCCCAAATAAAAAATGGTCACATCGTTACAAAGAAACCACCTATTTATCAAAGAAAATTTAGTATAATGTTATAATTAAAAAGAGATATATAAAAAAACGCATGGGTGCAGTAAACATATTTTTTTAATTACTTTCTCGTTGCAAAATCCTTGTGTTGTCCACGAGGACCTTTCTAAGATTAGAGGGGGACAGCTATGTTGATTTGTTAAATGCTGGTATATTGAGCTAGTACTGTTCAAATGCATCGTTAATCGACGGGACAATGTTGTTTTTGTATGTCCAATATATGCGTTTTTATTTTCGGAGTTACACTCTCTCAAGGGGCATTGAAAACAACATTATTCCGTCGATTAACGATGCATTTGAACAGTACTAGCTCAATATACCAGCATTTAACAAATCAACATAGCTGTCCCCCCTCTAATCTTAGAAAGGTCCTCGTGGGCAACACAAGGAGAAAGTAATTGTTAAAAATTAAAAATACTTGAAGCACTATATATAAAAACCCAGCACCCATCTATAAATAGCATTCATTTTGAAAGTAGCAATAATGTGCTGAAATGTTTAGCATAACCAGCATACGACTGGTTTTACTAACATTGCCTTTTATCATCCTAATTTTTAATCGAGTTTTTTTATCACTCGTAAATGTATATTTTAATCGACTTTTCATTGACTCTTTTTATCATTCGTAACTATATATGTCACTTCTATTTTTAATATTTTATCTCCACCTGATGATGATTCAAGAAAGAATCGAAAGCGCTCGTGTGAACCATGGAACATTTGTAAATACCTTCCATCTTGAAGTTAAAAAATCTTACGAAAGATCGAAAAAATGAAAAAAAGAATCATTAAGCAAGGTATCTCTGTTGTTTTTAATAATGTTTGCCTGAATGAAGGAATGCTGCCTAAATACACTAATATATATATATATATATATATATATATATATATATATATATATATATATATATATATATATATATGTCCCTGTATAGTGAACCTCGACCTCTTTTCAACTATTTCCTCAACACTAAGATATTGGTTGACAGCTTGATGACAGAAGCTCACGAAGGCAGTCACTGGCAGTTAATCAACACCTCTACCACTATCGTGGATAATATTCAAATCATGGCGACATAGTTCTTCGCGGGTAGCTGTTCCGCCTTTTCTGCTTATCTACCTTGATTTACATCGGTCTGGGTACATCTACGACAGAATCCCACGTAATCATCCGCCGGCAGTTAACCTCTTCCTTCTCAACCTCCACAGTTACCCAACATCTTGTACCCAGTTCGATTACATCGCAACAAAGCATTTAGACGGCAGTTCGAAGACAGCCATTACTTCTTTTCCAGTTTCTCTAGTTTGGTTGACATCGACCTGACAATATTTTCGACATCAGCTCACGAAAACAGTTTACTGGCAACAGCCATTTCTTCCATCACGAAAAGGGCCGAAATCGAAGAATCCGCATATGTAGTTTTCGGGACATTCTACGTAAGATGAATTTTCGCAAAGATATGTACTCACACACTTCATCTTTTTTGTGCATTCACCATTTTAAGTTATATATCATTCTTCATTATTTTCTCAAGAAAAATGTTAGAATATATACATTATTGCTTTTCTTTCTCCCCAACAGTTGTTGCTACATTTTCGAATTTCAGCGCTTTTCTACAATGAATATTTCCGCTTTCTCACTTGCGAGAATTAGACTTTTTACAGGGTGTAAATTTCCCGCTCAAAATGAAGCTCATTACTAATCATTTATAAGATATCAATTAATCTCGCCCTCATTTTTTTTCTTGGGTACAATAGTGATACAGCAGAAGCAAAGTTATCTTTAACGCCTAGAAGGACCGTACGGCCCTTAAAAGAAAAAAAAAACAAGGCTTATTATTAGTGAATGCATTGTAGATGATGCTGATGATGTTTAGAACGCGTTTAATTCGTGCTGTGGCGTCGTTTGATACAACTCAGCTGGTCGCACACGTTTCAGTCAGTTGTTTGGCAGCTGTTTGGTGTGCGTTTGTACACTACTTACCTAACTGTGAAAGTGTACATATTTAGGCCATTGTGGCTGTTAACCAAGGTGAGATAACTATTTTGATACATTGCATATGATAGATATGTTCTTGCAGAAGGCACTGACACCTGCTTTTGTCAGTTGACTCATTTTTATTGATATTTAATATTAGATTTCATAACAGGATTATATGGTCCAGCTGAGCAGCTAGTATCGTCCTCCTCGTCGTGCGCGTGAAAATAATTATGATTTTGCCAGTACTAATAGTTTTTGAAATTTTTATCAAGAAAATAATGTGTATGGAGATTTTAATATTTAAAGCTCCTTTATAAATGTCATATTTTTACGTATGGTAGCAAAAATTGGAAAAAAACAGACTGAATATGTAAAGATGAATTTATTTACAAGGATAGATGAAAAAAGTTCCGAGTTATTCTGCTATGACGTGCCCGTTTATAAGATTTCTTTCTGCCTCTACTCGAACGTGGATCGTGGGTGATTAAAAAGGAAAAAAACTAAAGAGTTCTAACCAAAATTGCATCCTGGGATTGTCTTTATTCCTACCGGCATTTTCTTGACCACAATATTATAGGGCCCCACCCGAATGTAATAATTATTTATTTATTTATTTTTAAATTATTTTTAATTGTATTCTCCTTGGACCCCGAATAAAAGTTTTTAAAAAATCTACAACTGAACTAAATATCTAGAAGGGAAATAACTCCATCAATTCTAAAAATTTTAAGGCAAAATGAAAATGATAAAGAAGAAAAGTTATCAATAGTATATTTCAAGAATTGTGTTCCAAATGAATTATTAGATAAGATTTGTGAGTAAGCAAACATATACGCATTTCAAAAAAACGTTAACAAACTTCTCTTGTTGCACCGAATAGAACTTGAACAATGGATTGGGATTGCAATGCAAGAGTCTGTCACGAAGATATCAGATACTAGGATGCACTGGTCACAATATTCCTTCAGCGACAAAATTCCTTCAACGATGGCACATCTAATTTGCATTTAGTGGACAACACATCAATAAACGAAAATGATATAATCGGAAAAATAAGAATGTTTGTAGATCATCTACGTCAAGAATTTCAGAAAATACCAATGCTAGAATTCTTGTGGACGAACAAATGGTCCCCTTCAAAGAAGCATCATCAGTGGAACAGTAATTGCCCCAAAAGCCACATAAATGTGGCTGCAAATTTTTTACTTTTAGCGGACAGTACTGGGGTTGTGTATGACTTTTTCCTTATACAGGAAAGATTGACCCATTGAATAATCCAGAAGTGCCTGAATCTGGTCCTAGCTCAAATGTATTTCCAATGGTCAAAATTTTAATTGCATTGTGACAATTGGTTTACATCACTAAAATTCATTGGTCATCTTATCTCACGACAGCGCTGAGTGTGTAGCACTATGCAATGTAGAAGATTCTAAGGACTTTCATTCAAAAGTAAAGAGCAACTTTCTGTGTCAAACCTTGAATTTTTTTAGGAGTTTGAGACTTAAAGTGAAAATGCTACCATACCTGCTGTAAAATGCTACGATACTAGATCAGTGTGTGTAGCATCATCCTATGCTACTTTGTTTCCAGTTAAGAAATGTAAACGATTCAACAACAAAAAATATGATGATATTCCTAACATATTGCACCTGCATAATAAGCACATGGGCGGAGCAGATATTCATGATGGTCGACGATAGAATGGCTTTCCCCTCAAGGAAGTATTATCTTCGGTTAGTATTTCACATGATAGACATGTGTGTAATAAACAGCTGACGTTCACAGGACAAAATAACCGTCAGGATGCATCAACAGAATTCTCGAAGTGAATGTAAGTTGAAACTATTAAGTTACTATGTTAAGTGGAAAACATCCAATTAAAAAACGTGGACAGCCTTCTTTAAGTGTCGATCAAGAATATTTTCGAAAGAAATATTGTGGACATGCCACCAAGCCTCTTTCATAGCAGGATGTGAGAGCAAATGGCAGTGGTCATCTACTAGAAGTGGCATGTAAAATCCAGTTGTGTTGTGAGAAAAACGGTAATTGTTTAATTGTTTTGTTAGATTTCATACTGAATAAATTGTTTTTTATAGTAAGTTCTTGTTTTTCTGTTTAATGTAAAGTGAATTGCTTCAATTATTTTCTAGTTTAATAGATGTTATTTATGTTAAATAACAAAACACAAACAACTTTTACTAAAAGGGAATACAGTAAGTTAATATTGTAAACCGCAGTCATTTCCTATTGTGTCTCATGCCCAAGTGGACTATTTAGTCTTGTTTCATTTTTTGTGTGTTATATGATGGATAGGACCATACAGTCCTCTATCATTATTATTGTTATTAATACAACTTTTATTATTATTGTTATTAATAAAACTTTCATTATTATTATTAATAATAAAACTTTAAACGTGTTTAATTGGAAAAAAATAGCAAAAAAATTTTAAGTTTGTGAAAATAATTTTAGCGTGAAAGGGTTAATGGAGATCTTTTATTTAACGAATGTCATATCAACTTCGATCTTCCCTGCAGCAAAGAGATTTAAACATGCAGCCTTGAGCCATACTAAGCTGATAGAAAAAAATGGAACTAAATCCATTAATTAAATACAACGTGTCCATTTACATCTACAAAGTCGACTTTCACACATGACAAACGTAAACGGAAAAAGATTTTAAAAAAGTCACGAACAGGTGCACTGCTTATCTTTCCCGTCACAAACAGATATTTTCGGAGAAGGAAAATATTTTCACGCAATTGTCGCATCCTTTGTCTCGTATTTATCTATGGAGCTGCTGAGCTGTGAATTTGTTTAATTTGTTTGTCTTTTATTATTATTTTGTCGTGGCACAAGTTTTGATGGCAGATGTGTCTGCTGTGTGCAAGTCAATTTACCGCGAACATTGTATACATTCTTTCATTTTACTCGAATGCGCCTTATTGGTTTCTTTTGGTTACACATTTTGATTTGAAATAAAATATATAGAAATGCTTTTCTCAGCGATAGTAAAAATAATTAGATTAACCTTTTCAATGTAAGAAAATAGAGAAGATAAATAATTTGAAAATTTAAAAAAAATGCAACGAAAAACGCAGTGAAAATATTTAGAAGATAACGAAAAAAGACGAATAACGAATGTTTTTAAAATTTGTCCATTTAGTCTGCGCGATCAACACGGATAATGTAATTTAAAAATTTAACCTGTCACGCCACACTGCCTAACTGACGAACGGACGAAGAATCAAAAAAGTTTCAAAAAGATATAAACATGTTCGGCTGTATTCATTAGTGTTGGGACAGTTATCGGAATCGGAATTGGAAATTGGAAAAATCGGACCTTTTGGTGATATCGAAATCCATATCGAAATCGGAAATTTTTTTTTTATTTTCCGATGCCAAAAATGAATCTTTTGATTGTTTATTTTTTTGTGCATTTATTTGTATTTCTTTAAAATTTAATTTTCCATTGCTAGTACTAACAATAAAATGATAAATATTTATTAATTTGAAACTACAGTGAAAACAAAATTTATAGATCATCTACTCTTAGAAGTGTATTTCAGACTTGCGAAAATCTATGCACATATTACATGAATTTTTACGGCTATTTAAAAATTTTAAAAACACAAATAGCTAATTATTTAGAGATTTAAAAGAATTGGAATCGAAATCGGTAATTGTATTGGAATCGGGAAAAATATTGGCATCGTCTCATCACTAGCGCTTATAAAAAAATAAATAAATCGCAACCGAGTACTCCCTTTTAATTAGTTGTGACACCTAAATGTAAAGGAGGGTATCTCATTTCCATGAATAACACCACTTACTCTTGATCGTAATATTATAAATTTGAATGTTTAGAAATGAGTAACAAGTACAATTTTTTTAGTCTTTGGTATGAGGATTGGATCACGGTCTCCCGGTAAATAAGCAAACATTTTAATCATAATGTCGAAGGAGGAATGGCGTGTTTATGTATTGATGAAAATATTGATAGGATTCTAAAAATGTGTCCAAAAATGCGATTTCAAACTTAAACTAGACAGACAAGAATTCGATTCGAAACTAAAACCAGATGGATAAAAATGCTTTTGTAAACTTAATCCCGACAGACAAAAATTATTGTTCAAATTTATACCTAACAGACTAAAAATACTTTTTTTTTAATTTAGATCGAACAGAGAAACAATGCTTTTTTTTAATCGAACAGAGTAAAAAACGTTTTTTACAACTTAGAACCGACATACAAAAGCTGCTATTTAAAAGTTAACAAAAGCTGCTATTTTAAGCTTAAACCTGATAGACAAAATGCTTTTTAAAATTTAAATCAGAGAGACAAAAAATGTTTTTTCAAACTTTAATCCAACAGACAAAAAGTGATTTTTCAAATTTAAATCAGACAGACAAAAATTGATTTTTCAAATTTAAATCAGACAGACAAAAAATGCTTTTTCAACTAAAATCCGACAGACAAAAAATGCTTTTCCAAACTTAAATACAATAGACACAAAATGCTTTTCCAAACTAAAATCCGACAGACAAAAATGCTTTGTTTTTGGGGGGTTGGGGGGGGCAAATTTAAATTAGACAGGCAAAAAATGCTTTTTCAAACTTAAATCCGGCATGAGCTTTTTTGAACAGAAGCGTAACAAGACAACTGACAAAGCCTCTTTTAGTGATGCGTGGACGCCTCAAAAAAATGGAGAAAGGTAAAACGATAATAAATCTAATCTGTGATTGAACTCTTTAGAAACCGGTGCTCTTATGATCACGTATTTTGATCTTTTGTCGGTAGATAGGCAACTAATATTTTTTATGCTAACAAGAAAAAATCCAATTGTGAAACTTTGAAATTGATTCTAGTATTTCGAAAGCAGGTGTTCAAGAAATGTCGAAGTTTGTGAGATGAGTTGTGGTAGCGCAGTCACAGAAGTGTCTATAATTGACTCTAATATACACCGACTCGTGAAGGAATCGACCTCTTCAACCACACACTAAAAAACGTAGGCATTCTTCAGTGTGTGTGTTAGACTATCGTAAATTTAATCCTCGCAAACCGACGAAAAGGCTAATTCAAACTTATGGCAGAACAAAGAAAAGGCAATATTCAACTTCAAATTAAACTTAACAGATGAAGGAAAATTTTATTTCAAATTCGAGTGTGACATTTAAAAGAAAATCTACTCCACTCCATCCTAAATATTAATCACGTATACAGGGTTTATGTCACAAGCGAGTGTGCATTAAGATTTATTGAAATGAAAATAAGTATGTACAGGCTTACTCCAAAATAATACTACCCATGAAATCGTTTATAAATTTCGCATAGTTTTTGTTTTATCATCGATTAATATTTGGGGGCAGTTTGGTGATCGTCTCATCAGTAGGATACATGATTCTGAATGGACTTTAAACTTAATCCCCTACTCTCAGATTTTTTTTCTTTTAGGTTATTTCAAAGATATATCGTTTATCAAAACGATCCGATGTTGTTCCTGAACTGAAGAGATGTATCACAGTTCATGACAGAGTCAAGAGAGGTGGATAAAAGTTATTGATAATTTTGCACATTGTATCCAGATGTACTTATCGATGGACGGCGATAAAACAAAGACTGCTGAGACATGATGGACAAGCCAGGCATAAACTGAAGAGAGAGAGAGGGGGGAGAGAGAGAGTCTGAATTTGTTTCCTATGGACCTCAAAAAGGCTGGACCGATTTTTTTTTTTAATTTTACAAAGATGTACATTATGTGCCTGGGGATGTTTTTAGATAGGTTTTTTTTTATCTGAATGCATCCGATAACTATCGAGAACTATTTTTAACGAAAAAATCTCATTAAAAAAAGAATAGTCTGACTTTGACGAAAGTTAACACCCTTATACAGTCTAATATCACAAGCTCGTTTGATAATTTTATCACCGCATAAGCTAAAGGACCCGACATATAAAATCAAAACTATGTTCTTTGATAAGACAGAGGTGCGTTCGAAATGAATGTTTCTGTATCGAGCACAATTGAACCATGACACTGGACTTTTGCAGTTTAAACTTTAATTCAATCCATTATATGTGGGTTCTTTACAGTGCAATATAGACTAAAATTTATCGTAGACTAAGTCACTGCGGTAAGGCTTGTGGAACTTATTTCCGGTGCAACGTGGTGGATCCCCATATAGAGCAGACAACCCATCAATTGGATTGAAAAATGGGTGATTTCACCGACTTCGATGACAATAAAAGTATTGGAAGTGTGATCCACTTTCAATTCCGGGCAACATCGGGTTTCCTTACTAGTAATGACTAAAAGCAACAAATATAGAAACAAAACAAAATTTTTAGTCAATTCTTTTTGTTTTTTTGAGGTGTTGTTTGTTTTTGCTTGTATTTTATTTTATTTGTTTTGTTTTATTTCATTCTGTTATTGCTTCTTAAGGATATAGATTTTGACAAGTAAGACAGTGAAGCTTCACATGACATGCAAATATGTTTTACTAGTTAGACTAGAGTAAATTACAGGGTATTATTATTTCCCGTTTCGCCTGTGTCTAAACTATTTTTTTTCACGTTCACCTATCGATATATAGAGTGTTTTTTGTTTTTCAGATGTGGCAGGCTTTAAATGAAATAAATAACAGAAAAATATTATACAAATATGTGGCTCATTTCAAAGATTCCTTTTTGCAATACAATTTCGGCCATATGACCCTAGCGACTCACGTGTATATAACGCAATCTAGAGGTTCAGTTTGCACAAACTTTACGAATTTAATAAGGCTGCATTTAGGTTATAAGGTTCCTTCCAAGTAGTCTATTGTGTCTGGTTTATCAGTGTACACATGGTACTTTACATACCCACAAAGAAAATAATCTAATGAGATTAAATCGCATGAAATAGGTGGCCAGTTAACGGGTCTGTTTTGTGAAAATATTCGTTTATTAATGTTTCTCTCATTAAATAGTTGCCAAATCTGCAATTGATGAAAATAAAGTATTTTTCTCTGTGTCAGTGATATTCCAGGGAATAAAATCTTTTGGGTGGTTCTATTCTTGATATTATACGAAGGTGCATTCTATTTGTTATTTCATCCGAATGGATTAGATGGGAATTACAAATTGCATTGTCATGATGACTGAACTAATGCATTCATGACATGAAAGCTTCATTTTTCTGTTGAAGATATTGATAACGTGAGACTAAGTTGACGTGAGACTCTGGTTCTGGCGTGCGTCAGAAGCAGAGAGGCGTCATCGAATTCCTGGCACTACCGAGAATGGTGGTGATTATGTAAAATAAAATAAATTTTGTCGCTCGTTTTAATGTTACCATTTACGTCTTCGTAGCTCTTCAACTATTTTAGTTAAAAAATAAAAGGTTTTACTTTTGGAATGACCCTCATATATTTAGCGTATCTTTTATTGTGATGTAACGATTTTAAAATACGCGTTTAATTTTTTTTTGTAATTTAACTATTTAAAATATTAGGCTTAAAACTAAAACTAAAAAGTACAAACTTTAGCTACATTAGATAACTATTAAATTATAACTGCGTCTGAGCCACTCTATGAACCCACCTAAGGTATTAGTCAGAAAATCCGTAGAAACAAGGCTATTATTTTTACTGTACTTTAAAGTAATTGCGCCAAGTCCCGGGTAATTGCGCCAACTAGCTAAAAGTGCTCTTTTGGCAACCATGCATATAAAGAGCACTTTTTTTTTTGTTGGCGCAATTACCCCAAAATACGGTATATATATGTTTTACTTATTTGACCAAGAGTAAAATAGCGAATCATCTTGTGTCAGGCGAGACTGAATCAAATATCGGATATTTTAAGGGAAATGATGGTTTGATTCTTGTGACGAGGAACGCACAGCTGATTTCGGATGAATAATAATTAACAGGAAACACGTTGATTTAGATATAGATCTACGTATATACAGAAAGGGCTTCAATGCCTACTGGAGAGAACCTGAAAGCCTACTAGACACTCTAACGTATTTCTGTACAGGGATTTGTTAGGACAACCTGGCATGAGGATACATTTCCCTACAAATAAACTTATCCTGACTAAATATTCCAAATCACATGGCATTTATAGCACAAATAGTATTTATAGCACAAATAGTAATTATTGCACAAATAAGATCTCTTCGGTATGACTAAACCACACTGGCTTTTACGAGCAATTGTGCACCTTCTCCAAGTAGCAGCACGAAGTTGAATACTTCACCAGACCAGATGAATTCTAGTCCTGGAATCCAGTAAGAGCAAGGGAACACAATAAATTTATACTATAACATATTTAAATTGTTAATTGGAGAGAGGGAAATTATGTTCTCAACTTCCTTATTGGTGTTTGAGATGTAAAAGAGAACTTGGAACTTGGAATATTCAAACATTAAGCATCTCATATAGAAATCAATTATTAGCTTCAGGAAAGAGGCCCTTGATAATCAAATTGTTTGTTGACAATGTCATGGTGGTTATTTTTTAGATCCAATTTTTCCACCAGGGTCAAGGTTTTGTATATATCAAATAAACATGGCCACAAGATGTTTTGTATAAACTTACTAAAGCCCAAAGGCCACTCGAGGAGAAATCCGATTTTTTCCGAAATATTTACATCTTACGACATGGCAACACATACTTTATAAAAAATAATTCGGCCGTCTCTGGTTTTTATTTTGGATTAGAACTTGATCATGGCTACATACTTAATATCCCCCGAGACAAATTTTAAGAAATACATGAATTAATTCCTTTTGTGGTGAACCAGAAAGTTCAATCAATCGATATTCTTTGCAATTTTAAATTCTTCTACGTGTGTTTCCTGTTGACTGAATTTTCTTTTATATTATACCGCTGCATACAAGTTTTCTGTATTTTCTTCGGCAAAACGTTTTTGTTTTTATCACTAGATTATCTCCCTTTTATTACTTCTCATTTTTGCTTTCCCTTTCAAGTTTACCTTTTAATATTACTGATATTTTTTATTATATACATATTTTTTTTTTGTATTCCCTATACTATAATAAACGCTTATCACACAGTTAATTTCTCCTCACATTACCCCGGTCTTCTCTCCTCCTTATCCGTTCCTTTTTATTTTTTGTTTGTTCTTAATTACTACAATCTTTTATTCTTAAATTAAAAAAAAAAAAAAACTTCAAATTAATAGAAGCTATATTTCAAATTAAGAAATGCTGACTTTCAAATTATAAAACTAGCCGCTTCGTTATTTTCATTGAAAATCTTCCACTATACTCCGATCTCCGGTTCCTCCTTGCAAGACATTCACAACAAGAACTATCATCACTACAACGAACTTTCCTTTCATCCTCCATGTGCTGAACATTATACATTATTTTATCTGTGGAACACATTACCACGGGATTGATGCTCTGCGGGCTACTATGTGGTAAACTCCAATATCAACAAATACGTGTCATAAATCGTTCTCATAAATTTTATTCATTCAATTTATTATTTTCAATCCTCTTATAATATTTTTCTGACTATCTGTCCATCTGATTCACTCTTATTCTCGAGTCGCTTTTAATTTTGATAAGTAATTTTTTTAGTGATTAATAAGAAATATGACTTTTATGACTATTTTTTATTATTATTTTATCGCTCAGATTTGTAGCTAGTTTGTTCGGGTCGTAATTAAAGTGCTTGTCAGTATAAATATGAATACAGCATTTGAAATTATGAATAACTAGAATATCCATCCCGTAGTGGGTAAAATTAATTACCGAACAGTAAAGTTTCATTCTAGAAAATGTTTCATTTTTAAGGCTTAAGCTTATCGGGTCTTAAGAAGAATTGAAATACAGGGAATTGAAATTCAGACACTTAGACGTAAGGGATAACTATTTTGGAACCATATCTACAGAAACACTATGTAGGGAGTTGAGCAGCGACGTGTCAGTTCACATTACACTTGTACTTTTGCATGTCAATACAGTCGGCGAAACAGGGAACCAGGAGGGAATTCCAAAGAAAAGCGGTTAAAGTGAAGAAACAATTAAAGTAGAAAGCTACAATGTAGTGGTGGAATTTTGCTGTCCAAAGGGTTCTTCAGAGTACATTCCATTAAAATACTTGTAAAACAGACACAGATATGCAATATTTCAGTGATGAGACAGGGGTTGATAGTGCAGGACCTATTAAATTGGTGACTCTTTTTGGGCCATGTTAAAGAGATTAATGGTAGATGCACTAGTCCAAATGTGACAACAATACTCCATGCAAAGGCGAGTAGTGGCTTTGTAGAGGTACAGGATAATTTCAGGTGTGAATAATTTTCTAGCGTAAAAGAGAGAGCCCACCTTGAAGCAACCTTGGCAATGTCTTTAATATATTTGTTTTAGTTCATGTTGCCTGTGAATATTAAGCCAAGGAGTTTGAACAAAGAGCTTTTCAGGCAGCGTATTATTAGTCATGGCAATTAGTGGTTGAGAAAGTTTTTTTGTAATTTTTAAAGGAAAGAAGTTTAGTCTTGGCAGCATTAAATGTTATCATCCATTGACATCCTCATTCCACTACCGACTAGAGGTCATTCTCTAACGTTTCAGTCATTGCCTTAGATATGAGTTCGTCCATTTTCCCTCGTGCCTGTTATAGAGCATGATGTCACCAACAAATATATCCATCTCGGAGAAGATTTTATTCGGGAAGTCGTTTATGAGTATCAGAGATAAAATAGATCCAAGGATCGATCCTGCATTTTATCATGCTATTGTGATGTACGACCATCGATAACAAGCTGGATTTTTCTCTTGTCTAATAAAGATCTAATTATATTAAGTATTCGTTCAATTATTACCGCATGATTTAATTTTCATGAGAAGACCATGCCAAAGGCCTTAGATATATCAAAAGCTACTCCTCTAATCTCCGCTGCCTTATCCAATGCGTAGTATATACATTCAGAGATTACAGTTCGGGTACCTGCAGTAGAACGAGCTTGCCGAAATCCATACTGTCGGTTTAGTATCTATGAGGCGTTGGACTAGTGCTTGACTAATTAAAGTCTCAAAGAAATTGGCGAAGAGAGAAAGGAAGTTAATGTAACGATAATTGAGTGGGTCAGAGCTTTCACCAGAATGTTTGAATACTAGTACCATGGAAGCTATTTTCCAGCAGTCAGAAAAACAAGGTTCGGTAAGGCATTTGTTGTAAAGTTTGGAGAGAATTAGGACAACCTCAACAGAAAAATTTTAATAATATAACATGGATGATATCCGGCCCACAGACTCTCGGAGTGTGTATGATTATTTAGTGTTTAATGAACCTGGATCAAATTTAATGTAAATTTAAAATATTTGAATGTTCAAATGTGAAGTTGTATACATATTTTGGGCTCTGAAGTCTTTTTGAATATTATAAAGAAACTTATATTTAGGAAGTATTTATTGATTGATATCTTATATCTATTGTTAAATTTTTACAAAAATCGGAGGTATCTGAATTTTCACAGAGAGCTTCCACGCCCTCTTTGCGTGGAACTTTGATATTTTTTCAATGAAATCAACTTTATATAATAAAGTTACTCCAAGGATGGTTCATACACATTTCATTTCAAAGATATTCAGATTCCTTACATTTCCGTCAATATAGTTAATGTTTTATTTGCATATACAGCAATAGGAACTTCCAATGTCGTTATTCGTCCAGAAGTGTTGATATGTTCTTCCTGTTGCATATTTTTCGTCCAAATGCAGAAGTTGCTATTTTTATTCTTCTGCTAATGTCAGATGAATTTGAACTATTTTTTAATTCTAAGTTCACATTTTTTTTAATTTGACGGTAATTTTATAATTTGAAGTTAATTTTAGAAACACTTCGCCATTCTTTTCTTTCACATCACATCATTTGTGTTGTGTTGTGTAACTGGTGTATAGCGAGTGTATATATATAACAGGCATATATAAACGAAGGGACCAAAACGTGTACACGTTATATAATCGTCTATATAACGTTGTATGCATATATATATATATATATATATATATATATATATATATATATATATATATATATATATACACGATTAGCATCTTTGTCTGCTTGCCCAGACAAAGGAAGGACATACCTTTTTGGTCACAAAGATTGTCGCAGTATCGTTTCAGATACGCTTCTGAAAATATAAGTCATTTTCTACCCCGGCAACTCAAAGATCTGAATTGTTTTTCCGCATTCACATTTATTCACGTTGTGATATTTTGTTCTGGGGTTGCACGCCATTCTTTCTTAATAGACTACATTTTACTGTCTTTCCAGCCGAATGCTTCCATGGTTGAACGATTCTCTCCTAGTCGAGAACTTGTCTTCCCCATCTTTTTGTTCCAACTCGTTAGCTCGAAACTCTATAACTCCTAACTGATTACGTGTATTTACAAACTATCTCGAAACGTCATTAACTCTACGTGACCAAAGACATAAATCGGATGATCCACCTTTGTCATATATTTTGTTTATGTTAGTTAACATTTTTTTCACCAACATATTATGGAACTATTTTGACATAAATAATCTATCTCTTAATATTTATTTCACCTCGATAACAATCTTTCTGACTTTCGATTTGTACAAATATCAATAACGATCATAATAATAATCGTCCAACTATGTAACATTATTCCATTACATTTTCTCCCACTTCTATCACTTGTTTCTACTTTTTTATTTGCTTTTTTTTTTACTAATATTATTTTCTTTAAAATTTCAATTTTAATTATTGATGCTTTTTTCTAACTTATTTGATTTATTTCTAAAACGAATTCACCTTTTTCCTTCTTTTTGTTTCTTTCAATCTTTTCTAAAAATTTGGATAATCCATTTTCAGCTAGCGCCGCCATTTTTTTCTAGTTGTCACTGACTTTTTCGAGGATATAATCACGCAACTAAATAAGTCGTTATGATATTTCATATTTTGATACAGTTCAATCTCTGAATTTACCATGATTCCGTCTGCATGCAGTTATCGATAAACAACAATTTTCTTTTTGTAGATATTTTATTTTTTCTTGCAACAATCGTGTTCATTCAGATATACATGGGATTATTTTTAAACGTTGTTAACACAATTCATGGATATTGAATGATATCGACTTTACTCGGAAGATTTTTAGGGCGGACAGCTTGATAGGCAGATGATAATGGCGTTTTCATTGAAATATTTCTTTTACAAAAATTGCACTGATAGCTTTGTATGCGAAAATATCCAATCGTTTTGCAATCTTTTTAATACTGTTTGATCGATAAATCAATAAATATATTTCATGTGCATTTTTTTAAGTTACTTTATTTGTTTAATTGTCGTATCGGGGCGTGTCCGTGTCGCATTCGCATGTGGACTATTGTATACAAACGACAATGATCGTCCGGTCGCTTTTTTTTCACAATTCATCAATTGCAATTTATCTACAATGTTGGTGCTTTTCCAAGAACAATTATTGTCATTATTGTAAGACTTCTTCTGGATGAATACTATTTCAATCATTTTCATCATATATATATATATATATATATATATATATATATATATATATATATATATATATATATATATATATATATATATATATATATATATATATATACATATATATATAATAGAAAATTGAGCTTTTTATTTGGTTGGGATTAAAATATCTATATATAGATACTAGTATTTATATTAGATTGAAGTTTACCATAGGTAAACGCTGCATTTTCTTTAATTTCAGTATGTATATATATATATATATATATATATATATATATATATATATATATATATATATATATATATATATATATATATATATATATATATATATATATATATATGTAAACATATATAAATATATGTTTCTTTATTTTTTGTAAAACATTTTTTTCTTTTGCTTGGAATCTCAATGTATGTTAAATATAACAACACAACATATATAAAAGAATAACAGTATAGCTATATTCCAAGATCCAAAGATTTATTTTTCATGCAAAACAGTTCCTCCAACATGTTAAAATTTCGGTACATCTTTTACAGATCCGTTTCGTTATGAGAACCAATCGGTTATTATTATGTCAATGTTGATTCGTTTCTTTCATATATTTCTCAGAAAAAAGTAGAAATTTTTTGCTTGGACATTTTTTTAAAATATAATGTCGGAAAAAAGAAAACAGAAAGAAAATTCATAGAAGACTTTACATCGTGTGTTAGTTTCGGCAACCATCTTGGTCCATAAAAATATATGCATATGTCTTGATTGCCCATCATTACATATTATTACCGTCTCTTCGATAGGCTCATAAGAGTAGTGGTAGATGGACAAAAATCGGAGGCCTGCAATATAAATGCTGGAGTCCCTCAGGGGTCAATCCTGGGCCCAACTCTCTTCCTGATCTTCATCAATGACCTCCCTAAACACATACTTAAATCATTCGTTTACATCTATGCTGATGACACGACCATCTACGGCAACACATCAAAGGCTGTAAATAACAAAGTTCTCTCTGATTCTCTCTCCTCTGATCTCGAGCGCGTGGTTCAGTGGGGGAAGATGTGGCTGGTTACCTTTAATGCATCCAAAACCAAACTCCTATCCTTACATCATCAACGCTCTGATCCCCATCTGGCATTAATTGTGATGGATGGCTCTCGTTTGGGTGAGGCCCCGTGTTTTGACAAGCTTCTGGGTTTGACCTTTACTACTGATCTGAAATGGAACACGTACATCAAGTCTGTTGCCAAGGTCGCTGGAAAGATGGTGGGATCCTTCTACCGCTCCAGAAGATATCTCACTATTGATGCAATTCTCTATCTATATAAAAGCCAAGTACGTCCAAGGATGGAATACTGTTGCCATATCTGGGAAGGAGCTGCTAAAAAACAGCATATCCTGCCTTGACAGAGTACAAAATAGACTTCGTGGCTTAGTGGGGGATGCCCTTTTCTCTACCCTGCAACCTCTCCCCCACAGAAGAGACGTTGCGAGCCTATCCTTGTTTTATCGTTATTTCCATGGCAGGTGCTCGTCTGAACTCCAATCTCTGGTCCCCCCCCTCGCCAATCTTTCACGAAAAACACCCGTCTAGCTGAATCCACTCTATATCTGTGCCTAAATCAAAACGCGGATCCACTCTATATCTGTGGCTAAATCAAAACGCGGATTCCATGAACAAAGCTTCTTTCTTAGAACTGCACGCCTGTGGAACTCTGTTCCGTCTATCTGCTTCCCACCGGACTACAACTTGGATGTCTTCAAGTCCAACGTTAACAAATTCTTAATGAACCGCCCTCTTAAGTAAACACTTCATCAAATCTCCACACTAACGTAATGTACTTGCAATAACCCTTATCCCTGAGTGGCTTCCGAGCCTTGATAAGTGGTGATCACTGTGTAAAAAAAAAGTCTCTTTGTCCTCAGTTGTTCTCAGTAGCATTGCTGCCTTACTCTGCATGACTTCATAGTTGACTTTAAATTCCAGCTTCTGTCAGGCAAGGCTTGAAACTAGGTGGTAGATGAACTACGTAGATGAGATTGTTTTGTGGAATTTTATATTTTGTGTACTGTGATGTAGTTTTTGAGACTTCAGATTAATTTACAGATCTTCCTACACATTACGCACAACGGAATATTTGGATTTGGATGGAGAGTATATATTAACCCTAATCTTGTATGAGATTTCAAATGATTGACATAGCTTGTCTTTGATTCGGTCACATTTGTCACATTTCTAGCTCTGTGAGCCTTCATTAAGATTATTTTGCATCCTTTGTGTAATTTAAACTTCAAACTTTCATGATGTGATCGATTATTTTTAAAGATTACAACATCCTCCTTCATGTGTGTTCCCCATGACAATCTTCCCGAGATCAATATTTTTCTATCCTTATAGTATATACCTAGTCTATTCAGGTTTCCTTTGATTCTATGTTTGTACCGTCTATGTTTGCATAACGATCGCTTCACAGCTTGCAGTTAACCTTAAAACAGCTGTTTAGGAATTTTATCATCGTTCATGAAAACCATGTGACCTGCTCCGCGCATGTGAGCTGTAATTATCATAGAGTCAATGCCTGTGTATCCCGCCTTGACATGAACTTCACTTTTCCACTTTATATTAAGCAAACATTTCTGATGAAATTGTTCAAGCAGTTCAAGATGTCTACTATTTACGATCAACGTCTCATACGAAGGCACGGGCCCTGTACATGCAGAGCTTGGTTCTGGAGGTGATAGCGCGATCTGTTCCAACTCATTTCTCAAGCTTTTCAATGGTAGCAGAGGCTTTCTGTATCCGCTGGAACATTTATGCATCCAGGGAGCCATACCTTGGCAAGGTGCTGCCAAAATACATAAAGGTATCCACCATATCTAACAAACTGCCATAGATCCAAATATCTGGCTCAAAATATGGTTTTCCATGTGCCAACATAAATGACTTTTCTCTGATACAGGCTACTTTCAAAACCGAACGCCGTACATGAAACAGAACATCAAACCATAATAAGTTGCATGTAGATAAGAAAATCCGACTGATCAGCATAAGAAGTTCTAGGAGTAGACTGAGAAATATTTGACTTAAAGTTAAACCGTCTCAAACTTAAAACGTTTCTGGTAGTTCTAAATTGCCAAAAAAAAACATATTTATCAGAGTCATGGAATGCATGCGAAAGCATAACAGCAAGGAATATGGAAAAGGAGAGAGTTGGTGGTGGAATGTCGCCTTGCTTTACTCCATTATCTGACACAACTTTCCGTTAAAGGAGACAAGTCTTCGTGTCCGCGTGCATCTTCATTTCTATAAATAGCTTAGTACAAACCTTCACACACATATTAAACACTATTGAAGTTAATATTGAAAATCTATAAACATGATATCTTCTCTTTTTACAGTCCCTTTCTCACAGAAGAGACGTCACTAGTCGCTCTGTTCTATTGTTATTTCTATGGAAGATACTCGACTGAGCTCCAATCTCTGATTCCCCCTTGTAAAACATTCACAGCAAAAACTCGCTGTGCTTCCACAAGGAAGAAAACACTCCTTTGTTCCTCCGTATGCTCAGTGCCAGGTGAAATTTCTTTTAATAGAGCTTCTTTGCAATAGTTTCCCATCTGTGGAACACACTGCCGCGGAACTGCTGTCCAGCAGATTAAAATATGCTCGTCTTCAGATTTAACAAATGCCAACAAATCCCGTTTATAAACCACTCTTACAAGTAATCAAACTTATTTCTTTCATTAATCCTTGTGAATCCTCTGATGAGGTTCATCATCTTTCGACGCACAATCGTGTTATTTTATTAACGCATATCTTCAATTTGCCTTTAGACTTGATAAGTGATGGTCCATTAATCCAAAAAGGATGCAGATTTTAATATCTTGTTTGGGCAATAGCGTCCGTGTGGCCACGTGCGACCCTGTGAGTGACGCGATGAAGCTGAACTACTGTCCATAGTTTTCTCTGTGCACAGACACGACAACTTCTGTTTGCTTTTCCACACTTCAACTGCAAGTTTCACACCATTCACCGATCACTTTTACAAGGATTAAATGTATAAGTTTCGAACAACCTGAAAGCTTCCTGATTCTGCAAGTGACATCGGCGTCCGTCATATGAATCAATATGTCGGCTAAGTAGAACTTAAAATGACTTCGTAAATGTTAGACGAAATGAAAGTGGCAGAGAACAATCAATTTCCAGAATGGCGTTGCTATGAAAGAATCACATCTTGAGTAAAATAAATGTATTACAGCTCGTGTGAGTAAAGCAAGAGAGTAGAACATTGATTCGAAAATCAAAATCCATCCTACCTTTCCAATAGTATCATGTCAATAATACCAGACTTAACCGTGACCCGTTTGATCACAACCACTATGTATTCTACTTTGATTTCATTCGAAAGTTCATAAACTGTGATATATCATACGAGATAATCTTCATGAATTACTAAACATAAGTCTATTCATCATCATCATCATCATCATTCTTCTTCTTTTTCTTCTTCTTCAATAAGAGTTCTCATAAAGGCCACCCTCGGCGATTACTCACTGATAATAACCACTGGTGTCCCCTGGTATCTGGAGGACAACAAGTTTCCCAAGATTTCCAGGACTCTACACTTCTTTCTATAACCTTTTCGTTATCGCAAAAGCCGTTTACCATCGATTTATCAATGGCGACGACCATTGGTTTTCACAGGAATTTGAGTGGCAATTAAGCCTCTCCAAATTTCTTCCATTTTTTTTTTGTTGTTGTTTTACTTCTGTTACAGTTTCTAAGGTGATGTTAGTATTTGTAGTTTTGTGGCTATTTGCATTCGATTATGATTTTAACTAGTTTCATCATTACTGTCCGCTGTATAGTATCAATATTTTCCGTGATACCAACTTTTTCCTGTTTTTTTTTTTTGTTTGTTTTGTTTTTTGTTTTTTTTTTTCGAGACTATTCTTAGTGCTTCGACAATTATTGATATTATATTAACTTTCTTCATGGTCCATATACCTTTCAGTTCTCTGGCAGGTTTTGCATATTTGCTTCTTTTTTTTTTTTTTTCGTCTCTTTGATCTGTCAAAAGAGGAAATTATTTTTTTTTATAGGAGCGTTATTTTCTATTATTCTTATATAAAATTAACAGGGACTTATTATTTTGATTCCCCGATTTATTGGAGAGGGGCCTATGTTTTCAGTGGCGTCCGTGCGTCCGTTAGTCCGGATAATTGCCAGATAACCGTCCATTAGTTTTTCCTGAAATTTTGCCACAAATTGTATTTCATTAAATAGATGTGCATAGTAAAAAAAATGTTTTGCGAAAATTCCCGTTGCGTCCCCAGGGGCTCAAAAGAAGTCAAAAATGCTCCAAAATGGCCAAAAATGACAAGTTTTGTACCATAACTTTTGATCCATCAATTAGATTTTTCCGAAACTTGGATAAAATTTGAAGCCCATTGTTCTTAATATAAATCCAGTATGAGTGACCCTGAAAAAATTCCTGTTCGCGTCCCCAGGGACTTTTAGTGCTATAAACTCCCCATTTTTGTGGCTCTTTTTACATATTTTTCAACAAAAACTTGATATGTTTGACTATATAGTGGTTTTTCATGGTGATCAACTCAAACTACACGTGTTAATGCTTGAAACTGCATCATTATCCATTTACACTAGGATTCAGCGTCCCCTGGGGCTCAAAAGAGGTCAAAAATGCCACAAAATGGTCAAACATGACACATTTTTAACCCATAGCGTTTGATCCATGCATTAGATTTTCCTGAAACTTAGCCAAAATGTGGAAGCCATTGTTCTTGATATAAATTCAGTATGGGTAATCCTGGAAAATTTCTGGTTCGCATCCATCTAGGACTTTCAGGGCTAAAAAAAACACATGCCATTTTTCAGCTTTTTTTTTTTTCATATTACTCAGACGCTTGATATGTATGTCTATATAGTGGTTTTCCATGGTGCTGATTTCAAATATAATTATGTCTTAAGGCGTGAAACTGTACCGTTTGCCCATTTTCACTGGGATTCAGCGTTTCCAGAAGCTCCAGGGGGGGTCACAAATACTCCAAAATTGCAAAAAGAAAAATGACACTTTTTACCCTATAACTTTTGCTCCATCCATTAGATTTTTCTGAAACTTGGCGAAAATGTGAAGGCAACGTTGGCCCTTCACACTTTTCACATTCATGATTTCTTCACTATTTTTTGTGATGTCATCTCACATGCAGCATTAGAGGGGGGCCACGCACGCTCGGCTTTTTGTAATCTAATTCACATACGTGTTTGTAGTGTGCACAAAGCACTATGAAAATTAGGTGACGACTCCGAGTAAAGAGAAGATTTTTTTTCTATAAATGTTCACAGAGATATTAAAAAATAATAGTGTTTGAAATCGGTGAGTTGTTCAGTTAATAACAAATTGTAGCTAATTAGAACAATTAAAACAGTTTCCGTTTTATTTGGATTATTCAGACTATTTTTCTCATTTCGAGTGTTATTCGCATAATGTTTCGGTTGATGTATCCTCCGACCTTCTTCAGATGTATCTTATTGAACTCGGAAATCGTTTCTGCCAAATTCGAGAATCATTCTGTCGAACTCGAGAATCATTCTGTTGAACTCGGGAACCTGCACGGAATTTCTTATGAAACTCATTATTTAATTTACAAGGGTAACATGCTCATATTCCGTCAGCCATAACTAGGTAAAAGTCCTAAGTAATTCGTAGTTTATTATCGATCTCACTGAATATGAACCTTTTAATCTCCAGAATTTCATAAATACTCTATCCACTGGGGTACAGGTCCTTGAGGAAATGTGAAACAACGTTTTGTTCAAAACATAACTCAATCCCGCGTTTAAGGTATATTTTAGCATTCATCTTGTAATATTATTAAATACTAGAAGGCCGCCTGGTGTTATCCGGTCGTAAAATATGCTTGAATATGACATTTTGATTGATGCCGATTTCGTATTTATTATTGATTATTATATTGTACCTAATATATAGTAGTGATTACAAAAGGTTTTCTAATATGACTTGGGTGCCATCAACTAGAATCGAAACCAAAACATAAAGCTCTTCAGCTGTATTCGTTACCATTTGTATTATGTCCTTACACATAATTTTTTTTAATCAAGTTGTAGAAGGTATAAATGTATATTTGCCTATACGTAGAAGAGAACTTTAAGTTGACTTATACCTGCCAAGTTCCAATTTTTTCAGTTTTGACTCCTTAGCAGCTATTTTTTACCGGCTAAAGACCAAATCAAATTCATTCTACAAGTTCAAATCCGCTATATATTAAGTTTTTAAGTTTGTATACCAAAATTGTTAGAGGAGTTTGGTAGAGACCGTTCTTCAGACAAACAAACAGACAAGATCATTTGAATATAGAGAGGGAGTGAGAGAGGAAGGGAGAGCGATGAGGAAAGCGATTAGCGTTCGAATGTAACTTGTTGTAGGATAACTAATTGAATATCGCCACACGTTCACGGTTTCTTATTAATGAAAGATAAATGGTAAGATTAAGTTATTCGTAATTAATTGTACATTCGTCATTGTGGGGCGTTATCATCACGAATCGCTTTATTGGAATCCTTATGAGAAATTGCTATATTGTGAAACTAATTACAGGTAATGAAGTTTGCTCAAGAAATGTGAGCATTTATCGTTGATTAGCAAGTAAATAGCGACTAGCAATATCTCGTGTTCAGAACGAATGTACGCTTACCTTAGCTGAAGGTGCTCTTTTCTTCCTCGTTTTCATATACGAGGTGTTCAAAAAGTTTTCGACGGTTTTTATAAACCAAACAGTAACACATTTATATTTTAGTAGTAGTAGGGAGAATCGGCGTTGTCCGGTATTGAATGATGATCAACAAATGTTTCACGCTCGTATTTTTATTGTCAAAATCTGTGAAATCGCTCATTTTTCAATCAAATCGATTAATTGCCTACTCTAGCTTGAGATCTATCGCGGTGTACCGAGGGGGGGGGGCTTCACCTGCCTACCCGCAGTGACTTAGTCCACAGTACATTGTATTTAACATTGCACTGTAGAGAACCTACTGTCAATTTTATAAAATTATTTTAATATATAATGACTTGAATACATTGTAGTCTCCATTGCGCCGTGCAGAATCTACAGCTGATTTCATAAAATTATCTGTAAATAATGGCTTCACTGAAAGTTTAAAATGCAAAAGTCAAGTGTCATGGTTCAATTGTGCTTTAAACAGAAACATTCATTTCGAATGTGCTCTTGTCATATCAAAGAGCCTACTGTTGATTTTATATCTCGGGCCTTTTTGCTTGTGTGATAATAAAACTTCTCAAATGTACTTGTGATGTTAGGCTGTATAAGGCGTTAACTTTGGTCAAAATCGTCTGTTCTTTCTTTCGTCGGATTATTTCAATTATAGACACTTATCGAAAACTGCCTATATAAGAACACTGCCAGATACTTAAAGTATATTCCTGTGAAATTTCATAAAAATCGGTGCAACCGTTTTGGAGTCCATAGGGAACGAATTTACACGCACAGACAGACAATAATCGTTTTATATAAAAGTAGAGATAGAGATACATTTGTCCACCAAAGTATACACCTTCATATTCTATCACTTTCTTCTAACGATTTCATAACTTGATAATGCCATTTTACTTTGGCAAATTTAGGCTTTTGAAATCAATTTCATTCTTTGACATCTTGACTTTCAGATAATTATCTATTATATAAAGGGCAGTTGTCTGTTTATGTATGAGGGTCGTTCCAAAAGTGAAGAGCTATGAAAACAGTAATGGTACCACTAAAATGAGCGACTTTTCGCGATTCAGAATTTATTTTTCTATGTAGTCACACCATTTCTAATGCATTTAGGCCAGGAATTCTATGACGTATTTCTGTTTCTGACGCATGTATATGACAGGGGTTGTTTTCTTAGAGTCTCCCACCGTCAAAGACATGAAAATTTCAGATTATGCATACATAAGTTCAGTCATCATAACAATGCAATTTGCAATCTCTCTGATCTATTCGGGCGGAATCAAAAAATAGGATGCATTATTTTTGGAACGCCCCTTCGTATTTATGCGTATCTATCTAAAAGTCGGAAACAACACGACACTCCCATAAAGCTAATGGATCATTTTTGGGCATTGCCTTGGATGAAATAAATTTCGAGTTTTTCATTCCAAGTCCACTAAACATAGGAGTAACGGTTTCTTTCACGAATGATAGTGCATTTGCGACACCGAATCATCTTGGGAGAACCAACAAGTGAACCCGACGGACACGTGTTCTGTATTCAGATTATTCGGATTACTGTTCTCATTTTGGAAGTTATTCACACGTAGCTTTTCAGGTGCGTTTTGGCAATGTTTATGGCGAACTCAGGAATCTGCACGGAATTTCTAACGGAATCATTTATTTAATCCAGGGATTAATGGAGTAGATTGCTCTTATTCCGTCAACCATGATCGATTAGAAGTCATTCGTAATTGTGTTTTTTATTGCTCGCATTAAACGACCCGGGTGTAAATGTGACACAGAAAATAACACACGCACTATCGTATTAATATATAGTGTTACGACTCGGCTATCTCCACGGGGAACTGTAGAGATATGATCGCAACGATAATAAAAAAAATTTAAACAAAATTTCTTCCGGGATTAAAATGTAAATAAATAAATACGGGAAGGGATTATCCAAATTCTTCAGAGACAACGGTAAAACATAAGACAGAAAAACTCAACTGAAACAACAAACAAAAGGCCGATGGGAATTATGAATGTAAATTTATTTATAACAACACAAAAATGAATAAATAAAAATGTAATTATTTTGATAATTTAAAGAAGTAATGCATAAAAGAAAATAAATTGTCTTGATCGAGAGAGAATGTTCAAGAAAAATGCCAGATCTCAATACGACACTTTCATACTGGTTATTGTCGTCTGCTCAGTTCAAACAAAGAGAGAGTAAGGGAGAGATAGAGAGAGAGAGAGAGAGAGAGAGAGATTTTGCTTCACTCACTGTCTTAGCGACTCTACTTCGTTCTTCTTCTTCCCCGGTTTCCTTCGAAAAGAAAAAAAATGGCTCCAAATATATCAAATAGACTCCTTTTTCAATGTTTATTAAGAGCACCTCCTCATCTTTTATCCACCGCAGTATTACTGCAAATCATATCTGTTCCCAGTGTCGCCGTTGTCGGCTGCTTCCCTCAGCAGCGAGGAGCAGACTGTCTCTTATGTCCTTCCTAAGCGTGCAGGTTAAAACGCCCCCCCTTTCTATATATATATTCGCTAGCTGGTTTCTTTCTTTCTTTTTTTTTCTTTCTTTCTCCTCTACTGTCAGTGCTCGTTAGCTATTCTTTCTTTTCTTTTTCTTTTTTCTTTTTTTGACCACTCTCTATATATCTCCTCATGTCCTCTCTCGTTGTGATTGTTTTCTCGTTTTTTTTGTTGTTTTTTTTTTCTGACTGAACGCAGACGACAGTACAATTGATGAAAATAAAACAAAAACAAACAAACCCCTATTCTCTCTCGATTTCGAACAACATATAAAAGAATAATTAATAACATTTTTTTTTTACTAAAAATGTAACAATAGATTATCCTCATTTTAAAGTAAATTACAAAACTAAAATGTTTTTGTATTGCTGTATCACTTGTTCTTCTCTTGTCACTTCCTTTTGGTAGCGGTAATAAGGCTTTCGGGCTACATCCATTTAGTTGTAAATGCTATTTCATTTAAATTGAATAATTCTCTGATTTGATGAAAATATTTAAAAACTAGTTTTGGGTTTTTGCAATGTTCTTCAGAAATATAAGCATTTGTTTTCGATACTATGAATAAAATTATACATTTGGTTCTTTTTTTACATATAAATTGTGTAGGTTTTGTTTTTAGCAACCAACGTTTATCTAAGTATGGATCAGTCCACAATCTTTTCTTACTTCGGTGTACTAGTGTTTTCGAAAAAAAAAACTCGATGTTATTTAAATAACTCAATAATGTGATTCATTGTAATTACATAGTTTTATTAGTTCTTGATTACCGCTCACCGTTATTCGAATGGGAATGAAAAATCAAATGGTTTCTAAAGATTGATAAAAAAAAAACGAACAGAATAGATCGGAGGATTAGTAAACTGTTTATTGCATCGATGGAAAAAAAGTATTTCTATTTAAAGTAAAAAAAAAAAAAAGAAATGAAAAAGAAATGAAAAAGAAATGAGTAAATGATTTCTTATATGCTTTATTATAAACAAGAAATAAAATGCAAAAAAAAAAACGAATAAGATTATTTTTTGTGTGGAGGGAAAAATAACTAAGACCCAAACTGAATAATGAAGGGTTAATTGAATTTGTCGGACTTTGAGAATAGTTTGGGCAAATCTTTATTTTATTTTGTCATTTCCAATAATCTGTTTATAGTTAGATTCTGAAAAATTCTCGTGTCTGCAAAGATCTTTGGAACTTTTGCAGATTTATCTTTTTTCATTATTATTACTATTTTCCTTTATCCATCATTTTTCCTGTCTTTTTCTTCTTCTTTTATTCTTTGGTTATTGCTATCTTTTAGTTTCTATCTTATTACGTGTTGTGTGACACACTCACTCATATTTCATACTCTCTCTCTTCCTCTCTCTCTTTATTTATATATATATATATATATATATATATATATATATATATATATATATATATATATATATATATATTCTATTATCTTATTTATGTTTTCTTGCTTTTCTTTTACCTGTGTCTTCTGACGCGGGACGTACAGTCAGATTCTTAAGAATTCTTGTGTCAGTCTGTCACGTTTCGGTTTGAAATAAGACTTTTCTAGTACATCCGCGTATATCTATAAGACTCGGTATAAGGTTCGTTATGGTTACGTTCCAAAATAGTATTTTCATCGCTAAGCGCGCAGATTAAATGGGCGCATTTTATGTTAAGATTGAATTGGCGTATCTTATGAATGTTCTTTCTTGTTCAATTTTTCTAAGGATTTTTTTCTTCCTTGCTTTGTATTTGTTTTCTTTGATTTTTGTTTTTCCATTTTTAACACAAAAGATTCTAACGCTAAGTATGCCGTACGTGCGCATGCGTGCGTAACATAATAACACTCGTTAGAATTTATCTCTTCGGATAAACGGGAGATAAGAGAATGGCACACATATATAAGCACGCATTCTCATACAGTCACTCCAAAACACACTCGCAAATGTGCGCCCCCCCACACACATATATATATATATATATATATATATATATATATATATATATATATATATATATATATATATATATATATTATGGGGGTATAATACCCCTATTTTCATTACAAGTACAATAAATAACTCAAATTTGGCATCTATTATATAACTAGCAGGTGGCTGCCCGGCATTGTCCATGCGCTGGAAAAAAAAACCCTTCAAAAAAAAGTTAATCAAAACAACATTTATTTCAATCAAAATAGCAGGGAGTGCCTGTCCAACCAAAAAAAAACAAAAACAAATGAGGCGTAGTAGCCGCGCTCGAACGTGAAACGCGGAAGAAGGCAAAAACTTACGGCCAAACATTTTTGCCCACACGACCATGAGTGCTTATGACGTCATAGTACTGCAAAATAAGCATAATAAACATAATTTTAGTTCAATACGCATGCGTGACTTTCCGGTCTGTAGCAATGACCGTGTTACTTTACAGTCTGTACTGGAAGAAAGTAGAATTTTTTTAACTGAAATGAACGTTATTCTTTTTTTAAATGATTACTTAGGACTTATTGTGGCTTTAATAAAAATAAAAAAATAAGCAAGTTAAAATGTAAAAAGAAATGTGATTTACGTAACCCTCGAAATAAGAAAAATGTTTTGTTTTAATTTAATTAACTGTCGATAAAAAATGCCAAAATGTACAAAGCAACAATATATCAAAAAAATCTTTTAACCTGTTTAAATACAGAAGAAAAAAATGTTAAAAAATGTGAATGAAAAAAAGTTTGTTTTTTGGTTGTTATTTTTTTTTTTTAATTAAAGAATCTTTATTGGATTGGAATTCTTGTTTCTTTTAAATAAAAAATGTAACTCTCAGTTAATTTAAACCTCTGATAAAAAAAAAATCGAAACAAGGAAATTGTTTTTTATATATAATTATCTGTCGAAATTACAAAACAACCCTGTTTAAATGCAAAAAAAAAGACCACCAGTAGGTGTACGAGAACCTCAAAACTAATGCATTGGACAACAGCGCTGCTTGCGAGATCACGTTGGAGATTCTTTAATTTAAACAAATTCAAAAAACAATGCTTGACGCATGCGCAGTTGTTGAAATCGTTTAAAAAGAGACGATTATAACTGACCCCTCTCCCGGCGCTTTATTTTAAACTTAATTTCTATACGAAATAATTGACCATTTTTTCCAATTTTTACATATTATGCACCCGAGGCATCGTTCTTCAGATGGTATTAGTTTCGACCCGGTTGGATGCGGATAACAAGAGTTTTTAGCGGACATAAACACACACACTAACATACAGACATCTTTTTTTATCTATATATATAAAAGCGAAAATGTGTATGTATGTATGTATGTATGTATGTATGTATGTATGTATGTATGTGTGTTTGCATGTCCACCAAAAACTTTCGACGGACACAACAAAAATTCACAAATTTGGTATCATATTAAAGCTCGAACCTCCGGACAAAAATATCGAATTTTTGGCCCAAACGATCAACTCTAAGTTGGTCAGCTGCCCGTTTTTCTGCAGGGAGGGGGGGGCAAAAAAGTGACATTTTAACCTTAAATACTACGTAATTCTTATAATTTTAAATCGATTCTAATGTTATTTATAGGTAATTGAAAAAACGCTGAGTCATGTCACGTGATCTTGACGTCACCACGCTTGAATGTATAGTTTAAATGAGAGACTCTTTATGATCAGTATCGTACAAATTAAAAGATTAACTGTCAGTATCGTACAAATTAAAATATTAACTTATACGTCATGAAAATGTTTCCGACGTGATTATCGGGTTAAAAATAGTAAATATACGAGAGTATAACGAAAAATGACAAGCAAAAATGATAAGGGAAAAAAACTATGCTGAAAAATATTTAGCGATGAGACCAACGATGGCTATGTTTTCAAAACAAAAACAAACGGCCATTTTCTTTTTTGTATTAGTAACACTACGACCTAATTCTGTTTAGGAGGAAGGCGAAAGATGAGATCGCTTGAATTCTAAGAACTACATTTTGATCTTATTTATATAGTTTATTTCTTGAAAAAATTTGATACAAAGTAAAACATGTTTCAAAATAACAAATTTAGGCAAAAGGCCCTATAAGAAATTGGGGAGGGGAAGGGTGCAGGGTCTTTGTGACTGAAGTAAAAAATGTAAAAGGATGTAGACTCTGGAGACTTACTCTTGACTGGCAACATAATACCGCATTCACTCTGTGGGTCCTAATCTAACTAATGATTCCCCAGCGTTTGAAATAAAAGAAAACATATTTACAATTTCTAAAGAAGTTGTATGTTAGCAAAAAGACCAAGTAATCGTCTTATACAGCTTAATTTCCTACCTTCTATTATAAAAAAGATGCATAATTTATATTTATCGAATACTAAATTGAGACAAGATGTCATATTCCAAAAATCGCATCGCTGAACTGCTGATTCCAAAAATTTAATTATGTTTATATGATTATAACTTTTTGTGACTTGGATCCACTCCAAAACTAATTAACTGATCATTATGAATTATATGTAATATGTATAAGTCAGATTTGACAATTTTGAAAGTGCTTGTGCAGTATGGGTCCGACTTGACAATTTTGAAGGTGCTTGTGCTGTGTAGGTCCAATTTGACAATTTTGAAGGTGCTTTTGCAGTTTAGGTCTACTTTGACAATTGCGAAGGTGCTTTTGCAGTATAGGTCCGATTCGACAATTTTTAAGGTACTTGTGCAGTATAGGTCCGATTCGACAATTTTTAAGGTACTTGTGCAGTATAGGTTCGATTTGACAATCTTGAAGGTGCTGATGCAGTATAGGTCCGATTTGAAAAATTTTGAAGTTGCTTGTGCAGTATAGGTCCGATTTGACAATTTTGAAAGTACTTGTGCATTCAACAATTTTAAAGGTGCTTGTAAAGTATAGGCCCGATTTGACAATTTTGAAAGTGCTTGTGCAGTATAGGTCTGATTTGACAACTGTGAAGGAGATTTTGCAGTATAGGTCCGATTTGACAATTTTGACAGTGCTTGTGCAGTATAGGTCTGATTTGACAATTGTGAAGAAGCTTTTGCAGTATAGGTCCGATTCGAAAATTTTGAAAGTGCTTGTGCAGTATAGATCCGATTGGACAATTTCGAAGGTGATTGTGCATTATAGGTCCGATTTGACAATTTTAAGGTGCTTGTGCAGTGTAGGTCAGATTCAACAATTTTGAAGGTGCTTGTGTATTATAGGTCCGATTCGACAATTTTGAAGGTGCTTATACAGTAGGTTCGATTTGAAAAATTTTAAGATGGTTGTGCAGTATAAGTCTGATTTGAAAAATTTTTGAGGTACTTGTGCAGTACAGGTCCGATTTGACAATTTTGACAGTACTTGTGCAGTATAGGTCCGATTCGACAATTTTGATGGTGCTTGTGCAGTATATGTCCAATTTGAAAAATTTTGAAGGTGCTCGAGCAGTATAGGTCCAATTTTACAATTTTGAAAGTGCTTGTGCAGTATAGGTCCGATTTGACAATTTTGAACATGCTTGTGCAGTATAGATCCAAGCTGACAATATTTGAAAGTGCTTGAGCAGTATATGTCCGATTTGACAATTTTAAAGGTGATTTTGCAGTATAGGTCCGATTTGACAATTTTTAAGGTACTTGTGCTGTATAGGTCCGATTCGACAATTTTTAATGTACTTGTGCAGTATAGGTCCGATTTGAAAATTTTGAAGGTGCTTGTGCAGTGTAAGTCCGATTTGAAAAATTTTGAAGTTGCTTGTGCAGTATAGGTCCAATTTGACAATTTTTAAAGTGCTTGAGCAGTATAGGTCCGATTTGACAATTTTGAAAGTGCTTGTGCAGTATAGGTCCGATTCGACAATTTTGAAAGTGCTTGAGCAGTATAGGTCCGATTTGACAATTTTGACAGTGCTTGTGCAGTATAGGTCCGATTTGACAATTTTGAAGATGCTTGTGCAGTATAGTTCCGATTCAACAATTTTGAAGATGCTTGACAGTTTTGAATGTGCTTGTGCAGTATAGGTCCGATTTGAAAAATTGTAAGATGCTTGTGCAGTATAGGTCCGATTTGAAATTTTTTAAGGCGCTTGTGCAGTATAGGTCCGATTTGAAAAATCTTGAAGGCGCTTGTGCAGTATATGTCCGATTCGACAATTTTGAAGGTGCTTGTGCTGTATATGTCCGATTAGACAATTTTCAAGGTGCTTGTGCAGTATAGGTCCGATTTGACAATTCTGAAGGTGCTTATGCAGTATATGTCCGATTTGACAGTTTTGAAGGTACTTGTGCAGTATAGGTCTGACTTGACAATTTTGAAGGTGCTTGTGCACTACAGGTCCGATTTGACAGTTTTGAAGGTGCTTATGCACTGCAGTCTAAATCTCAATACATGATTTTACAGTATAAACATACGTAACCATATATATTTTTATTAGACACTGTGTATGCTTTAAAGCTTGACATGCCAGGCGTGACCTCCTCTTGATTTTCGAGTGACGTTTGTTTCTCTAAAACTAGACATGCTAGGCATGATCTCCTCCTTATTTTCGAGTGACGTTTGTTTCTCTAAAGCTAGACATGACCTCCTTCTTATAAAATCATTGTTAAAATATGCGAGTGACCTCCCTTGGATGTAGCTTCATTGACGAATACCATTAGAATAATATACAATCATTGTTATAATATGCGAGTGACCTCCCTTGGATGTAGCTTCGTTGTCGAATACCATTAGAATAATATACAATCATTTTTATAATATGCAAGTGACCTCCCTTTGACCTTGTGGAATACAATTAGAATAATATACAATCATTTTTATAATATGCGAGTGACCTCTCTTGGATATAGCTTCCTCATTTCAGTGACTACTTGGGAATATAAAATTGTGTAGGTAGATAACCAAAGTTCAACAACAATGAGCTTGGTCATTGTCAGATGGGTAACTCTTTGAAAATACAGAATGTTTTATATAGATCGCCAATATAAAGGAACAATAAGCTTGGTCATTATCAGATGGGTGACTACTTGGAAATACAGAATGCTATATGTAGATCACAAAAGTTAAGCAACAATAAGCTTGGTCATTATCAGATGGGTGACTACTTTGGAATACAAAATGTTTCATGTAGATTACTAAAGTTAAGCAACAATGAGCTTGGTCATTATTAGATGGGTGACTACTTCATAATACAGAATGTTTTATGTAGATCACCAAAGGTAAGCAAAAATGAGCTTCGTCGTCATTAGATGGGTGACTAATTGGGAACACCAAATGCTTCATGTAGATCACCAAAGTTAAGCAACATGGAGCCTGGCCATTATCAGATGGGTAACTACTTGGGAACACCAAATGCTTTATATAGATCACCAAAGTTAAACAACCTTGAGCATGGTCATTATGAGATGGGTAATTACTTGGGAACATTAAATGGTTCATGTAGATCACCAAAGTTAAACAACATTGTCTCGATCATTCTCAGATGGGAACACCAAATGCTTTATATAGATCACCAAAGTTAAGCAATATTAAGCCTGGTCATTATCAGATGGGTGACTACTTGGGAACATTAAATGCTCCATGTAGATCACCAAAGTTAAGCAACATGAAGCCTGGTCATTATCAGATGGGTAACTACTTGGGAACACCAAATGCTATATATCTCTAAAGTTAAACAACATTGTCCGGTCATTCTCATAGGGGTGACTACTTGAGAATTCAAAGTGCTTTATGTAAATCACCAAAGTTAAGCAACATTGTTTGGTCACTATCAGATGGGTGACTATTTGGTAATTCCAAATGATTTTTGTAGATCACTAAAGTTAAGCAACAATGAACTTAATCATTATCAGATAGGTAACTACTTGGGAATATTTCATGTATATTTTTAACAGTGGGGTGAGGGATATGAAGACAGTCCTTGAAATCTCAGAAACCGTTTACGAGTAAACGTGATTATTGATTGGTGTGTTTGTAATGTAAAAATGATGAAATGCAATTTATTTCATTAGTGTGTTTGAAATGAAATAAACAGCCCAAACAATGTGTCAAAGTTATTATTTTAGTAAGAGGGGGGTAATAATGCGGGTTAAATCATGAGAAATGATTGTCGAATTAGTAACATATTCAAGAATTATGAAAAATTATGAAATGTGAGTTATATGATTGGTGTGTTTTTAATGAAATAAACAGCCTAGATAATGTCTCAATGTTATTATTTTAGTAAAAGTTAAGCAACATTGTCTTGGTCATTCTTATTAGGTGACTACTTGGGAATACAAAATGCTTTATGTAGATCCTCAAAGTTAAGCAACAACGAGGCTGGCCATTATCAGATGAATGACTACTTGGTATTACAAAAGGCTTTATGTAGAAAACCAGGTTAAGCAACAATGAGCTTGGTGATTATCAGATGGGTAATTACTTTGGAATACAAAATACTTTTTGTAGATAACACAAGTTAAGCAACAATGAACTGGGTCATTATCAGATGGGTGACTAATTAGGAATACATAATTCTTTTTTGTAGATAAGAAAAGTTAAGCAACAATGCGATTCTTGCAAAATATACAATGAAGAGGCCACCTCATTTGCATATTGCATTAAGGAAAATCGATTTTACTAAATAGCGGTATGTTAGTTAATATTTCTAGCGAGGGAATTGATTTAAATGTTCTATTTAAAATTGTTATTTAATAAACTTTAAATAACAATTTATTGATAATATATTAATTTCATTTATTTGGAATTATTTCCGACATCGACTTTTTTAAAGACGTAGAATTATCTCCCTCTAAAAACTTCAGCAAATAAAATAATTTGGTAATCTCAATAAGGTTCTAGCTTGAAAAAAAATTCCGTGTAGACAGAAAAATGTTTGTATATTCAAACAAAGAACACTTACGAATAAACTAAATGAATTCATCTGTTTGTTTTTAATATTCTTGAAAAGGCTATACAGAAACTTTGACCGCTCCGAATTCAAACTTCAGTCACACTTCTAGAAACAAAGAAGCCCCCCATTTAAAAAAGGATATTGAACCCCCCCCCCTAAAAAAGCAAATCGAAAATTTCCTTTATTTACGAAAAATAAAAGCCAGTGAAAAAAGTGCCTTTACAAAAAATAAAAATTTAAAAAAAAAAAACATATTACGCATGCGTTTGGTTAATTTTTTTTTTTTTTTTTCGGTCGTTTTGGGTCCTCGCTGCAATTTTTATTGAAACAAGTTGTATTGATTTATTTTTATCAATTTATTTTTTAGAGAGAGGATTTTATTTTTAACGCACGGACAACAAACAGTGCGCAATATCCAGAGAATAGTTTCTTCTCTTTGTATCCCTTATGCCGAAATAGGGTATCACGTACTTCTTTTTTTTTTTTTTTTTTTTTTTGACGATTACATTTACATGTTTTTATCTGTTCTTTTATTTTTTAAATTGTTGCCCATGATGAAAATGATTAATATCCTTAGGTGTGGTCAAACGGAACTTCATGTAAACCCAGTCAAACTAGGTACCCATGCTAATATATATATATATATATATATATATATATATATATATATATATATATATATATATATATGAGATAGAGAGAGAGAAAGAAAGAGAAAAAGGGTGGTATTTTGTTGGAAGTATTACTGGTGAAATAGTATGTAGTTATTTATAAATTTGCGATAGCAATGCAGAAAAACCGAAATGCTGAAAGAAAGTATGAATAAAATAAACAATCTGAGACAGTATATCCGAGATCAATGATTCTCTTTATGGAGGCTTTGTTTTTAGAACAATAGTTCGCGCCATATAACTATATCAAAGGCCTTTGTTTGGGTCTGATACAAAGAACTGCTTAACAAACTCGTCGCTATGGAATATATGGCAAGGTCTTCGCAACCATAAAATCTTTTCACTTTGATGGATTAAAGTAAAAATGTTAATGAGTAAAAGTTTGAAGCTCGTATTATAAATTATGATGTACCGGAAGGATCTACCGTTGGCCCAACGGTCTTTTTGATCTACATTAATGATCTTCCAAGTCATATTTTGATATCATTTGTTAACATCTACATAAACGACACAACTATCTATAGCAACACTTCGAAGGTAACTGTTGACAAATTTATCGTTGATTCCTTCTCTTTGGAAGTGGTGCAATACAAGAAACTGGCTGGTTACTTTTAACACCTCTAAAACCAAGCTTCTTCTCTTTCCATCACTAACAATTGAACCTTGCTTTGCTCCAGTCGAAATGAACGTTTGGTTATCGTCAGCTAAGGTAATCTCCAATTTTCTGCTGAGTATTACCAGAAGCGGCCGCAAGGCAAATCAGTTTCCTCATTTCTCTCTCTCTCTCTCTCTCTCTCTCTCTCTCTCTCTCTCTCTCTCTCTCTCTCTCACACACACACACACACACACATATACATATCTCCTATGTGTCTGTACTTTTTTATTACGTGTTTTCTAAATTATTTTTTTATTTAATAAATCTTTAAAACAGTTTTTGTAATCTTTTTTTATTTTTTTTATTTTATTGAGAGGGACTAATGATGCAAACTTTGATTAGTCATCTGCAAGAATTCATGTAGCAGCGTAGACTCAAAGCCGACTATTTTGGGAATATTATGTATTGGATACGTTTTTTCTATGTTTGAAATTTTCATTTTCATTTGTTATTTTGATTTCAATAATTTTACATTTATATTTTCCTAAACATATATTTATTATATAAATTCAAATGAAAACTTTTATTTTTAAAATTAAAAAGAAACTTTTATTTTTATTACCATATTTCTTATAAAATTTAAAATAAACCCTTTTTTTGTTGTTATTAAGAGCACAAAAAAGTATTATTGTGTTATTATCTGTATAATTTCCTTAATTTTTATTGTATACTTTTCAGTACAATCCTTTTTTATATTTTACTAGCGGGGAGTACCCGGCGTTGCCCGAGTGTTTGGAGGTGTGTGTGCTTGGGGCGGGGATGGGGGTGTTAATCAAAACATAAGAATAAGCAAAGTAAAAAAACAAAAAAGAAAACAGAAAAACGAACGTTAAAACTTCTTTAAAAAATCTGAAGAATAAGCGAAGTAAATATTTTTAAATATTAAATAAAAATTAAAAAATCGAGGAAAAAACACAAAAAAACTAACGTAAGGCAAACGAACGATGGTAAATATAAAAATCGGAAAAACATAAACAAAAAAGAAACAGAAAAACGAACGTTAAAATTTCTTTAAAAAATCTGAAAAATAAAAACAAAAAAAACGTGAAAATGGCTTAAATAAGCGTGTTTCAATATTAAAATTTTTAAAATCGGTGGGTACCCGGCGTTGCCCGGGTGTTTGGTTGGTCGGAGGTGTGGTGTTGTTAATGAAAACCTAAGAATAAGCGAATTAAAAAAACAGAAAAACGAACGTTACGTGTAAAATGGCTTGAATAACCTTGCTTCAATATCTAAATTTAAAAAATCGAAAAAAAAAAGACATCTCACACCACGATTCGAACCCAAAACTTTTAGATAATGACCCAGCGCTTTAACCGACTGAGCTAACACGACGTACACGAAATTATGTAATTTTTTTAATCTTTAAACTAAATCAGGTTACGACGTCGTAAGACGTATGCGTAGAAGCGACTTTGTCATGAGAGGACGGTTTTTGCTGACTCCCCCTGTAGAAAACTGCTGATTTCAGGGTGAAAATTGAACGTTTTTGGCCAATTTTTCGATATTTGTCGGGCGAAGGATGGGGCTTTCATATGAGACCAAATTTGTGAATTTTTATTCTGTCTGTCGAAAGTTTTTAGCAGAAACACAAACATACATACATACATACATAAATTTTCGCTTTTATATATATAGATTTCAATGAATTGGTTTACAATAGAAATACTAAAGAGCAAAAAAATGAAGGGATCGATTTTCCCTTTTACCGCTAGCGCTCCGCAGAAAATTAGGAAGTACGTAAGCTGACTATAACCACGCATTTTTCTACTTAAGAAAGCTTTTTGCTTTGATAAGCTCCCAAGACTGACCATCGTTCTGGATCTAAAACAGAAGACTTACATCTAATCTGTTAAGATCGCTGGAAAAATGGTTGGATTGTTCTATCGTACATGACTTGACCTATACAGGAGTGAAATACGACCTAAGATTGTAAAGTACTGCTGTAACATCTGGTGAGGTGTTGCACAGAGCATTCTTCGTTGCCTAGACAAATATCAAAAACAACTCTGAAATCTAGTGGGGGTTATCTCTTGTGTTCTTTACAATCCCTTTTTCACAGAAGCTGCTAGTCTCTCTCTACTCTGTATTACTATTATTGAAAGTGTTTGACAACGCAAATCTCCACTTCCCCACTCTTAAGACATTCACAGCAACACATCGTTTTTTTTTATCACAGCAGATAAAACTTTCCTTTCTTTTTCCGTGTGTACAATCAAAGCCTTTTCACAGTGGCTTAAGATTACAACATGATCGTCTTCAATGGAAACAGATCTTTGTCATGAACCGTTCCCACAAGTATCCGAACTGGTCCATTCATCAATCATGCTCGGTTCTTAAGTAAGTTTCTCAATCTCTGAGTAAGGAATCATGCCTTATCCTCGAATGGCATTTGGCCTTGATAATTGGTGGAACATTAGTAAGAATAAAAAATTAAAAAACACTCATAAGAATCGGGATCATCGAGAATAAGAGGAATACCGTCCTTCACTCAAGGATCGGAGATACTCTCCCCTGTCGACTTCAAATGTTTTGTGCGTCTATGAATCGTAGAGCCTGCCAACAAATCTAGAGAGACGAGTGTATGCTGCAAAGATACGTAGTTTCTGTAAACACCTATATGGCTCCTACAAGGAGAATGTCACCAACGAGGAAGTACGGAACAATATACAGTAAGTAATTTTCATAAAGTACATTAACTACAGTGTATCGGGGGATAGGATGAAAAAGAAAGAAAGAAAGAAACTGTGGCACTAACTCTAATGCGGGTTTAACCGGCTTCCTTCGAAGGAGGAAGTTTCATGGGAGTATGAAATTCACAAACGGTCCCCGGTCGAATGTATATCCCCGTTAGGGAAGATGACGATGCTAAGTTTTTACAACTCTTGTAGGGAGGTATCGATGTCCCCCTACAAACAGCGCCTAGTATTCCCAAATTGGTCACTCATCTGGTACTGACTAGATTCAACGTTGCTTGACCGATGATCTAACGAGAACCTGTGTCAACGTGATTATGCCGTATATGATAGGATGAGAGGCAGATAGTGAATGAGATGAAAGGACAGTGACTAAATCTGAGCGAAATTTCAGAGAATGCGAAGAAAGGAAAATTGGTCGTCAAGTCATGAGTGTCAGACTACAGAAAGTTGATGAAGGTAAAATTGAAGGTGCGTGTTATTCTACGTTTTCTATTTTTAATTTTTAGATGAGGGTTGCTTATTTGGATTATTTGGATTATTCGGGCTACTATTCTCATCTTGAGTGCTATTTTCACCACATTTCGGTCGATATACCATCCAACCTTCTCATGTGTATCTTGTGGAACTCGGGAATCTTCACGGATTTTCGAACGGAACACTTTAATTTATGGGGGTAGCATGCACTCGTTCCGTCAGGCATGACTGGATAGAAGTCCTAAATAATTCGCAATTGTATATTTCGGTCGCCCACACTGAGGATTGAACCTTCAACTTTCAGGAAAATACTTTACAATTGAAATTTTTCAAGTACTCTAACCACTGCGCCACCCGTTTTAGATTTCCCGGCATAGACCGCTACCTCAACTATTACATCGATAATAATCATCTATCAATCTATTTATAAAATAATTCTATCAATTAATCAAATTGCAACATATTTGTTCTTAATTTGTAACTGAAATCAATTGAAATAAATAATTGATTGATTCGTCGAGAATAATTAAAAATGATTCATTATTACACATTGTTTAATAAATACTCTTGATTGGTTTCTTTTGTTTTGGGCTATGTTGTTATCGTTTATTTTGTTTTGTTTGGTTGTTTTTTTTGTGTTTTTTTTTTTTTTTGCTTGTTTGTTTTTTTTAATTTTTTGTGTTTTGTTGTAAGCAGAATTTCTTTGGTCGACCTAGTTCTTTGTTCAAGAGATGCTTCACAACGAAGTATTTCGAAAATCAATTATTCTTATGGTATTAGACGTTGTTTATGGACTGTGGTATTGTTGTTATTTACACATTTTTCACAGTTGTCCTCATATTTGCTATTGATATGTTCACAACGTTTCAGCCGCATTCCGCTTTCATGTAACTTTTGTCGTTGTCGATAGTCTTTTGAGCAGCGTATGCTGTCTTCTGAGGTGATTCGGAAATGCTGGTTTTTAGTTTTCATTTGGTCCCTTTTTTTAATATAGTCGAAAAAAATAATGTTGAATAGATTTTAATACTAACAACATATTAAAACCTTAAAATACGTAATTACTTACCTAATTAGCCAAACTTAAATTTTGTCAAACTATTTTGAAAATCGTTATGTTACATTCTTAAACTTCTGCTTCTTATATAATAAATAAAGTACAGCCAGTCTGTTTCTTACGTTCTTTTGTCATCGATAGCTTTTCATTGCTGATTATATATTGTATTATTAAGAATGAAATGTCTGATTCCATTAATTACATTTTTGTCGAATTATAATTTTCACGTTTTTTTGTTTTGTTTGTTTTTGTTTTTTTATTGCCTCTTCATAAATTCATAAGTTCATATCATTAACCTTAACTTTATCATTTTACTGATGTAGTTCAAGGTCATATATAATTTTGTGATTTAGAAATTTCAAATACCTCGAAACCCATGGGTAAATCAAAGATTTATGTTGCTTAAAAATACAAATTCCGTTGTGAGACAATGCCTCTAAAACAGCTAGAAACATCAATGAAGTGTTTAGCGAACAGAAGATTTGTGCGCCGATGGTTTGAAAGGTTTCCGTTTGGTGATTTCAGTCTGGAAAACCAACCCTATAGTAATTAATCTTGCAACCAAGAAGAGCAGTAGTGAAAGAAGTATCGTTTTATTCAATGCGTTTTAGCAGATAATTTTATTTTAACTACTGGACCATCTAAAACAAATAGGAAAGGTATAGAACACTGGACCCTATTTTGGCAGACTATCTGCTTTACCTAGAAATGAACTGATCCAAAATAAAAACCGGAAGACAAAGCCGTTGTCGTCTCGCGTTGTGTGACGCAACAACTATAAAGATGAGGATAACAGCCCGCAAATAAATAAAATATGCAAATTACTCATTTGAAAGGATTCCAATAATAAAAATAATATACCATTCGGTACGAACCCGACGATGGAAGACCAGATCAAAAAGAAAAAAAACTTGGATTTATAAGATAAAAATATCCAACCTTGATTGCCCTTTGGGGCCTGTGGCATAGTGGATAGAGGCGTTGAATCTCTACAGTTCCAGGTGAGCATTGTTTGAATATAGCGGTTTCAATCCTACCCAAAGTCGGCCAGAGAATTAGTTGACCAAAACGTCGTGAAACGACAACTATGGAAGGCAGTAATTACTGAGGTTACAGTTAAGAAATTTAGCATTCCTATCGCTACGCAGTTGACCATATGCCGAAGGTCAGGAGAATAGTTGGTCGTAACCTCGTGAAATAACAACTACGAAGATAAGGATAACTGTCCGTAAATAAATAAATAATCGCAAGCGTTCAGTAAAATAGTTGGATAAAGATGAGACTCTAAAATACAATCCAAAATGAAAGTTCCATCAAAAGATATTAATAATCTTGGTTTGGTGGGCCTCAACTAGTGTCATTTGTGTCATTTGTCACAGCTTCCATTTATGACCTTGTGCGGCAATATCAGCGGATGTATACATCAAACAATTCGGCGAAATGATGAGAAAACTTGGAAGTAAAGAATTGCGACTAATGAATAGGGACCAGGCATTCCTTTTGCAAGATAACGTTCAAAATGCAGCAATTGAACTTAGAAATACTCTCTCATCCACCTTATTCACCAGATGTAAAAACAACCGATTACCATATTTTTCAAAGCATTAGACAACTTTTCACAATGAAAAACCGTTGCATACGAAGAATTAACAAAAACACTCTTCAGTGATTTTATCTCCTCCTCACGATTCTTTGTCGTTGGGCATAAATAAACTGCCAATAAAATGGCAAAAATATATAGATGCCTTGCGTGCATATTTTGATTAAACCTTTTTATTTTTTGTTTATGATATTACGAAATAAAGTGTCAGTGTTAAATCGGACATTTCATTCTTAATGACATTGTTATGTATACATGTGTGTGTGTGTGTGTGTGTGTGTGTGTGTGTGTGTGTGTGTGTGTGTGTGTGTGTGTGTGTGTGTTATGTGAAGGTCTGGTCTCCTTCCGACTGTTCTTAAAAGAATTAATTCCGCTCGATTTTACCGAGTTTAATATTTAATCCAACTGATAGTTCATTTTGCGAGATAAATCTTCCAATGTGCCGGTATCCTCTGTTTTCACTCTCCTTCCTTATTCATTTTTCATTTTACTGTCTTATCTCTTCTTCCTTGTCCTCCTACTTCCTCTTATTCGTATTAAGATTTAATAAAAAAAAAAGAAGGTATATGCGTATTAATTAATATATAAATTAAATTCATAAAACTGAATGCATATGCATGTAGATGACTTCACATAAGGAGAAATAAAACCAACAATATTCATACCGCCTATATAACATTATCCCCCCCTTTCTCTTATCCCTTATCTACTGCATAATACTAACTTAAACAAAGATTTGCCTTCAGTAACGTTTATGTGCAAATACTAGAAACAATTAAAAGACATACGTGTGTACTAAATCAGCTTCAAATTTAATTTTAAAAAAATAGAAGAAAACATATTTATCAGCCAATGAGAAGTATTTTAAAAAAAATAGAAGAAAACATATTTATCAGCCAATGAGAAGTATTTTTTAAAAAAATAGAAGAAAACATATTTATCAGCCAATGAGAAGTATTTTTTTTAAATATATTCACCGCAAACAATCAAATAGACAATTAAAGATTTGGCGCGAACTGTTGAAAACTCACTTTATACGATAAAATGACATCATGTATCAGCAGTTGCCCTGTATCAACAAATTGTTGGCGTCATAAAATATAACCCATAAAGGTTTAAACAATGCACACGTTTAAATAAACACTACTTTAAACAACTCGTGGGAGAAATGTACGTGCACAGAGTAGTTCATATTCACTGTTAGCAGATTCTTAATGTTTGGTTTAGTTTATTTCGACAAAAATGTTTTCAGGCTGATTTCACTGATGTGGAGACTTTTTAGTTATTTATACGTTAGGATGTTCGTTAAATAAAACATATATGAAGTGTTTTTTAGTGACGTCAAACTTTAAATGAAAAATCAATCACAAAAAATAGTTTTATTATACAAATATATAGTTTATTCCAAAGATTAATTTTTTGCATTTATAATTTAAATACAATTTTGCGCATATGGCCCCGTAGTTCGCACGTATATGTCGTAATCAAGAGGTCCAATTTTCATAAACTGTACGCATCAAATTAAGCTGTATTTCGGCAATAACGCGTCGAATGCTGTTTTCTAAGTTGGACCCGTTGTATCAGCGTATACATGAGACTTTACATATCGACAAAGAAAATAATCTGGGGTAAATCGCATGAACGAGGTGGTCTGTTGACAGGTGTATTTTGAGAAATTACTTGTTCATCAAATGTAAATAAAATAAATTTGCATGATTTGCAAATGCTGCTCAGGTGTCAGTCTTTTCATGATGAATCGCCAAACCAAGACGAACTCTAAATCACGTACAGTTGCAAACTTTTCAATAAAAGAAAATAGAGTTGTCAATTTAAAGTCCGCCGCCTCTAGAAAAAACATTTGTATGAATTACGCTGTTAATTCCTCAGCAATGATATATGTCAAGAGTTTAAACCTATATTCCATAGATTTTTAAGTCCTATTCTATAAAATAATGCTTTGTATAAGAAAAAACTTTGCTTCAAAAGTTAATCTGGAACTTTGTACTTTTAACTGAATCCCAACACTCGTTTCCACCGGGATAGCGTTACCATCTCATTTTCTCCTGTTGACAGACGTATTCTTAAAGTGTTACATAGCGGGGGAGGGCATACACTTGAATGAACACGATACGTGACAGATTAGTTGACTCCAGCAAACGGAGGAAGGGTAAAAAGTTGTAGCACTCCTTCTAAAGCCAAACTTGGGCCTTTTTGGACGACACCGAGTCCTGCTGCCACACCCAGGATCTGTCAGCAGCCACCCGATTGCACCAGAGGATCACAACACTCGTTAGCACATCCAGGTACATTTTGGTGTTGACTTCGAAGATGTGATGTGATGGCATGATATGGCTCTTACTTAAAACCACAACAAAGACCATAACCATGGCCTGAAACTTGGTTGAGTTGTACCCTCAAGTGTTGAATCGTCCGGATTTGCATTTTGAGGGTGCTATCAATTGTTTTGTTGTCATAACTTGGATCGGTAAAGAGCGTGAGTTGTACAGCGGCGCATTTCCAATCTCGCTCGTTGACCATTGTGTCACTTTCAGACATGATAGAAGGCTCCTATCGCTCTTGGGATTTGTACACAACTGGCCAACTAGTAGATGTATGCAACGAAAAAGAAAACCGGTGTTCATCAAACGGAAATGAAATCATGTTTTTTCTCTGACGATAATTTTATGGTTCCACACACACACACACACACACACACACACACACATATATATATATATATATATATATATATATATATATAGACAGAGAGAGAGAGAGAGAGAGAGAGAGAGAGAGAGAGAGAGAAGTTCAGTCCTGTCTTTGTTCTTCTAATCGATTTGAACCATTATGCGTTAAGTGGAGAAATAAGCTCTATTTATGTCGATTCATGCGGACAATATAGTTAGCCGTCTTAACAGTGTTCAACAAATCACGTAGACGGGAACTTGCTTTTTAGCTTATATTATTATCATTTGTTTCTTCTGTTTGTGAATGACATAGCGCGTGTATTCGTGCAGTTCGCAAATTTATCAATGATCGTATGTTTTAGGCCGGTATGAGAAGGTGTGGTCTAAGTAAGACGTATCCGATTTATTTGCATGGTTGCATAGATATAAATGATTATTAGAGTTGTTACTCTTTCCTTCCGTTGTTACGAAGCTACTGATACGTATGCAAATGACCAAGCTGTGGTTGCGCGTGACGTCAGAAATAAATGGATATATAGATATCGAGATCAGAAGTAAAAAGAAAAAGAGCAAAAATGAAGAGATAAAGTGCGTACAAGAGAAAGCTTTACAGGATGCAAGACTCGTTAATGCTCCGAACCTTTGCAAGATGTCGGACGACCGTGAACCGTCGAACGAATTATATACATAACAGGCCGTCATAGTTGCAGACTAAGAAACTGTTCAGTGACCCAGAGAAGAAAAAGTAGCAATGCGATCATATTCTGTTGGCTTTGAAAATGCATGTCAGCGGCTTCGCGTTAAAACGATTAGCAAAAATACCTTTTATATTCAACAAAAAAGTGTGTCGAATTTAATCATTTGCCTTTGCGACGAAGTCTACACACTAGATAAAATGTTAACGAATATTATTTGCACGCAACGCCACACTGTGATTCTGTAGTGACGGGAGATGCGATTCGAAGAAACGTTAAAAAGCTACTGGCTTGAATAGGCATTCGTTTCCAAAAGAGAGTATGAGTTTTCACAGGAGCATGTTAACTTAACATTTTTCTACCAGTGAAAATGGCTCTCGTTCGATTTAAATTCAAAACGTAACATTTTGACCCAAAGTTGGAAATTATAATAAAATTCAGAAAATAAATGAACTAACGACCAGGTTGAGTCGAAAAGGAACACTTCTAATGCAAGTATAAGTCAACAATGCGTATCCTCTACGCATGCGCAAATATATATTTATACGTTTAATTGCATTAATTGGTAGAGATTTTTTTATATGAATGTATCCTTAGATCAGATGGTTGCGAATACCGCTGGAGAGCTAAATGTTTTGGTTTTGGTTCTAGCAGATTATATTATACCCAGATTATATTTTTTAAATCACGACTATATATTGGGTACCGTAGAATAATCAATATAAATGTTATTCTATAATAATAAATACGAAATCTGCATGAATTAAAATATTATATTTAAGCGTATTTACAACCCCGTTGGTATATCAATAGATGTATTCTTTAAAATATATTCATCAGATTTCTTTACTTTATAAGTTAATCCATCCATGACTCGTGTAGAAATGTTGTGTGATGATGGTTAGTAATCAGCATAGCATTGGTAAAAATGGCACAAGTGAATAAAAAAGCAAGAACAATTCGGTAACAGAAAATTAGTATTTTTCGGGGGGAGTAGCACTCTGCTCCTTTCTCCATAGTTTTAATAGGAAGCTAAACACACACATTTTTTTAAAATATATTTTTAATTAATTATATTCTTTTTAAACAAATAAAATCGATTTTTCTAAGTACTTCGGGGGGGGCTTAGTTCCCGCCTCTATAGTTTTAAATAGAGGTACAGCTCCCCCCCCCCCGTTATTTTAAAATAACTCAGTAAAAGTGCAGAATAATTAATAGTCGAGAAATTATACACAGATGAACAAATGACTATACCGGATGCAGTAGAATTTGATTATCGATCAACCTTACTTTTAACATACTGAAACTGATTTTATTTATTTATCTATTTTCCAAATTTTATTGCGTGCAAAGCAGTTTTTGCACACACGATAAAGAACAAATGGTCGCTTGTCCCTTAGTTGTGGAGGGGGTGGTAATTATTGAAAAGTTGTAAACGAGTGACCATTGTGTGTCGAGTTTTCGATTAATTTTATTTTATTTTTTAATTTCTAACGCTAATTTTTATATATATATATATATGCTGTCGTATAAAATTATAGGGCAGTTTTTACTTTTTAAGCTGATTACGGTTGGTTTTATAACTTTATCGATTGTATTTATATGAAATAATTAAGTTAATTGTCTTAAAAAGTTTGAATGGTCTGGAAATGAGGAGTAACTTTACATTAAATTTATATACGCAACTAATCCCCCATTCTAAATTCTAAAATAATATTTGTCATGGTGTTCACACTTAATCGTTTCAAAAAGTAGAATCTCGTTTTCTCGTTTTGGGAGCGTACTGTTTAAATGTAGATATAATATTTTTTCAGTCCAGCAAACTTCTAAACGTTTTTCTTTTATGTATTGAATTCAAGATTTTGATAAACTAATCTAGATTTTTCTTCTCTCTCGTCTTATGTCATTTTTACATGTGTCTTATCTGTATCATTTGTCCCTAAATTCGGATATTTTTAAACAACAAACAGTTTCATAGGTGGAAAAGGTTTTCTAAATGGATTCACGAATCTAAAATATCATTAAATAAACCGTATTGGTTCCGGAATTTTAAAGTAAACGACTTTACTTCTATCATAGATACACTACCACAATTTTTAAAGCATTTCTTTTAAGATTTTTCATGTGTAGAAAAGTCACGGAATAAAATGTGGTTAAAGCTTTTTCTAGTTTAGACCAGATAAGCTGAAAGTGGGTATTTTCTTAAAATTTTATTTCATTTTAAACTTCATGCAGCATTTAAAAGTTTAATTTTGTTTCAATCGCCTAATTTTTCCTTTTATTTGTCTCATTTTTAGTTTGTCTACAAAGTGTTGAATCCTCCTGCTGATTTCTGTTTGGGATTGCAAACCAAGGTAAGAAAATCAATCTACTATATGTGTTCGCACGATAACTAAAATCGCAAGACGGGGATATCCTCGAACTTTTTACTAAGTGAAAGTCAAATTCCAAAATACTTAAAAGTAATCGAAACATGCTGCAAATGTTAAAGCAGATATTATACTACTGAAAGTGATCGATTGTCTACCTTGTTCGAATATGTTGCAATCATCTTCGTACATTCCGATCGATTGTTTTTAACGACTGCCAGCTGACCACACTGGTCCAAGAGGCTTAAGTGTATTTTTACACCGTCTTTAAAATTTTTCAACGATTTGTGTCTATAAAAACATGGTAAAAACCCAATTGTACCTAACATTTCGTTTGATTTCGAATGATGCATTTGCAGTGTTGTAGGTCTATTTTAGTAACGTAGATTTTCCATGTGTAAAAAAGTTACAATCATTGAAACAGTAACGATGTATTTTCTTAAATTCAACTCCTAAAATCGATGCTTTATATACGCGCGCGCATATGTGTGTGTGTGTGTGTGTGTGTGTGTGTGTGTGTGTGTGTGTGTGTGTGTGCACCTAGTCATTCGTTTAATGAAAATGAAGGTTTTAGAAGTTTCATATAACCCTTTAGCCAATTGTCGCTCATGTTTCGTCGTAGGTTCTTGCCGATGATTTATACGGTACGCATTAGTCCGCCCGACGTTTTCTTTGTAGATCACGGAAAGTAGAAGCTCGTCGAACGATGTTTTAGAACGAGTAAGTACTTGAACACAAATAATTATCAAATAAAAGAAAATTTAACTCAGTTATGATATAACAGTTCGTTGGTTTCTACTTAGAACTTTGATACAATTTGTAAGAAATAATAAAGTTGAGAGATTCTACCCGACTTTTATCATAGTTGACGTTAAAAGTTTCGTCATGTTTCTTCTCGCTAAGAATTTTTGAAAGAAAAAAGTCGGACTCTCAGCAAAGTCCAGGGACATCTAATGATGCGGTTTTCACCTTAATTGCTTTCGTTTGTGTAAATAAATGCTGTAATTTCTTATTTATATTACAACTAGCCTGGGTACCCTGCGTTGCCCGGGTGTTTGGAGGTGTGTGTTGAGCAAAATAAAAAAGTTGTAGTAGGAGGGCAGGCTCGAACCCGTGACGCGAAGGCGGAAAAGAAAGTGCAGGTGTGTAAAAGGGTGTTGGTTGAATAAAAAAAAAGGGGGGGGGAGAATTGCGAGCGCAAAAAAAGTAATAGTAGGCAGGCAGGCTCGAACCCGTACCGCGAAGGCGGAAAAAAAAGTGGAAAAAAAAACGTGACACGTTAGCTGTTGCACCCAAACCGGAAGTGACATATATTTAAATGAAGATAGACAATCGAAAAGAGGCGATGACTTTCGAAAATATCGGCGAAAAAAGCGACCCCTCCCTGTAGAAAAGTGCCCAGTTAAGGGAGAAAGAATTAATGTTTTTGGCCATTTTTTTTTTCGATATTTGTCGTCTGAGGGGTCGAGCTTCAAAATGATTCCAATCTCGTGAAAATCTGTCACTTCTGTCGAAAGTTTCTGCGAGAATACATACATACATACATTTAAGCAGACAGATGAGATTTATATTATAGATGGGCCATTCGTTTATGCTATAGATATCAAAACCAGCTGCTATAATCCGGTGCTCACTCACTAGGCCTCTGTTGTTTTCCAATTATAATTTTGGAGAATTTGTTCAATCCCCTTCTGATAGGCGGAGAGTTTTCTACGTTTCAACAAGGCTTTTCTTTGATAGACCATTCTGTCTGCCCATTAAAAACTTCACAATTACTGTCTAACGAGACGATTAACATTACAATGGTTCATTTGTTTTCATCTTTTAATTCTGTCGTCTATTCCAGCATGGAAAAAAGTGGCATTTATTTTTATTGGCGTTTATTTTTTTAAAAAAGTTCAACTTCATGTCCTTGCGTTCCTTTTCAACTTATTCTTCAGAGAAACAAACTGGATTTTCAACAAGTTACAATTCAGCTTCCCACACTCCCCGTCGCTCAAGCAAATTGATTTGTTATTGCTTTTTCATTCCAAAAAAGGCACAGTACTACTTGAGTGTAAGGGGCGAATACCATTTGCGACAAAATTTGCAGGGATGTGAGCAGCAAGATGTCTGTCCACATCACACTTGAACTTCTACGTGTAAGTGCATTCTGGGAAGCATGGACTCGGAGGGGAATTCAAAAACCTCGCGTTCGAGGGAGGAAACCATATGAGTAGAATGTCTTCAGGAATCTAGGGATTTCTACATTGTAGAGATGGGATTTCTACATTGTAGAGATGGGATTTCTACATTGTTGAGATGGGATTTCTACATTGTAGAGATGGGATTTCTACATTGTTGAGATGGGATTTCTACATTGTTGAGATCGGATTTCTACATTGTTGAGATGGGATTTCTACATTGTAGAGATGGGATTTCTACATTGTTGAGATGGGATTTCTACATTGTTGAGATTGGATTTCTACATTGTTGAGATTGGATTTCTACATTGTAGAGATGGGATTTCTACATTGTTGAGATGGGATTTCTACATTGTTGAGATGGGATTTCTACATTGTAGATATGGGATTTCTACATTGTTGAGATGGAATTTCTACATTGTTGAGATGGGATTTCTACATTGTTGAGATCGGATTTCTACATTGTTGAGATCGGATTTCTACATTGTTGAGATGGGATTTCTACATTGTAGATATGGGATTTCTACATTGTAGAGATGGGATTTCTACATTGTTGAGATGGGATTTCTACATTGTGTGAGATGGGATTTCTACATTGTAGAGATTGGATTTCTACATTGTAGAGATGGGATTTCTACATTGTAGATATGGGATTTCGACATTGTAGAGATGGGATTTCTACATTGTTAAGATGGGATTTCTACATTGTTGAGATGGGATTTCTACATTGTAGATATGGGATTTCTACATTGTAGAGATGGGATTTCTATATTGTTGAGATGGGATTTCTACATTGTAGATATGGGATTTCTACATTGTAGATATGGGATTTCTACATTGTAGAGATGGGATTTCTACATTGTAGAGATGGGATTTCTACATTGTAGATATGGGATTTCTACATTGTAGATATGGGATTTCTACATTGTAGAGATGGGATTTCTACATTGTTGAGATGGGATTTCTACATTGTGTGAGATGGGATTTCTACATTGTAGATATGGGATTTCTACATTGTAGAGATGGGATATCTACATTGTTGAGATGGGATTTCTACATTGTTGAGATTGGATTTCTACATTGTTGAGATGGGATTTCTACATTGTGTGAGATGGGATTTCTACATTGTAGAGATGGGATTTCTACATTTTAGAGATGGGATTTCTACATTGTTGAGATGGGATTTCTACATTGTTGAGATTGGATTTCTACATTGTAGATATGGGATTTCTACATTGTTGAGATGGGATTTCTACATTGTTGAGATTGGATTTCTACATTGTAGAGATGGGATTTCTACATTGTAGAGATGGGATTTCTACATTGTAGAGATCGTATTTCTACATTGTTGATATGGGATTTCGACATTGTTGAGATCAGATTTCAACATTGGAGATATGGGATTTCTACATTGTTGAGATGGGATTTATACATTGTTGAGATGGGATTCCTACATTGTAGATATGGGATTTCTACATTGTAGAGATTGGATTCCTACATTGCAGAGATGGGATTTCTACATTGTTGAGATCGGATTTCTACATTGTTGAGATGGGATTTCGACATTGTAGAGATGGGATTTCTACATTGTAGATATGGGATTTCGACATTGTAGAGATCGGATTTCTACATTGCAGACATGGGATTCCTACATTGTTGAGATGGGATTTCTACATTGTTGAGATCGGATTTCTACATTGTTGAGATGGGAATTTGACATTGTAGAGATGGGATTTCTACATTGTAGACATGGGATTTCTACATTGTTGATATGGGATTTCGACATTGTAGAGATCGGATTTCTACATTGCAGACATGGGATTCCTACATTGTTGAGATGGGATTTCTACATTGTAGCGATGGGATTTCTACATTGTTGAGATGGGATTCCTACATTGTTGAGATTGGATTTCTACATTGTTGAGATGGGATTTCTACATTGTTGAGATGGGATTTTCACATTGTTGAGATGGGACTTCTACATTGTAGAGATGGGATTTCTACATTGTAGAGATGGGATTTCTACATTGTTGAGATGGGATTCCTACATTGTAGATATGGGACTTCTACATTGTTGAGATGGGATTTTCACATTGTTGAGATGGGACTTCTACATTGTAGAGATGGGATTTCTACATTGTAGAGATGGGATTTCTACATTGTTGAGATGGGATTTCTACATTGTAGATGTGGGATTTCGACATTGTAGAGATGGGATTTCTACATTGTAGAGATCGGATTTCTACATTGTAGAGATCGGATTTCGACATTGTAAATATGGGATTTCTACATTGTTGAGATGGGATTTTTACATTGTAGAGATGGGATTTCTACATTGTAGAGATGGGATTTCTACATTGTAGAGATGGGATTTCTACATTGTAGATATGGGATTTCTACATTGTAGAGATTGGATTTCTACATTGTAGATATGAGATTTATACATTGTTGAGATGGGATTTCGACATTGTAGAGATCGGATTTCTTCATTGTTGAGATGGAATTTCTACATTGTAGAGATGGGATTTCTTCATTGTAGATATGGGATTTCTACATTGTTGAGATGGGATTTTTGCATTGTAGATATGGGATTTCTACATTGTAGATATGGAATTTCTACATTGTTGAGATGGGATTTCTACATTGTAGAGATGGGATTTCTACATTGTAGAGATCGGATTTCTACATTGTAGATATGGGATTTCCACATTGTTGAGATGGGATTTCTACATTGTAGAGATGGGATTTCTACATTGTAGAGATCGGATTTCTACATTGTAGAGATGGGATTTCTACATTGTTGAGATGGAATTTCTACATTGTTGAGATGGGATTTCTACATTGTAGAGATGGGATTTCTACATTGTAGAGATCGGATTTCTACATTGTAGATATGGGATTTCCACATTGTTGAGATGGGATTTCTACATTGTAGAGATGGGATTTCTACATTATAGAGATGGGATTTCTACATTGTAGAGATGGAATTTCTACATTGTAGAGATTGGATTTCTACATTGTAGAGATCGAATTTCTACATTGTAGAGATGGTATTTCGCATTGTTGAGATGGGATTTCTACATTGTAGAGATTGGATTTCTACATTGTAGAGATCGGATTTCTACATTGTAGAGATGGTATTTCGCATTGTTGAGATGGGATTTCTACATTGTTGATATGGGGTTTCTACATTGTTGAGATGGGATTTCTACATTGTAGAGATCGGATTTCTACATTGTTGAGATGGGATTTTGTTGCTTGTCGGGTTTGTCGGCGGTATTTACATCGAGGCGTACAAGTGCTTGGAGTGCGCCGATGCATCTTCCATTATAATACTTAAAAATAGGCACAAGAATGCAACATTTCGTCGATGGGACAGAGGTTGGAGTTTGACTGACAATGCGGGACTTATTAGGCTAGCCGCTATTTTTTTAACCTTGTTTAGGAGCAAAAGACTAGCAGCATATGCACCAGCCCAAATGTAGCAACAATACTCCATGCGTAAGCGGATAGTGGCCTTCTAGAGGTAAAGGATACACTCAAAAATAAGTAACTTTTTAGCACGGTAGAGAGAACCCATCTTCTTTTGCAGCAGCTTTGACAATGCCCCGATATATTATTCTAATTCATGTCCATTATGAACATTGAACATTGATTTTTCCACCTTTTCATATTTTGTCATATTTGAAAAATAACTAAATTTCTTTCAAAATTACTTAATGTTATTGTTCATTAGTGGCTTGGTAAGCCCACACCGGAGACAACAGAAGCAGCAAAACTGAAGCTGCCCACCAGGATTCTATATAAACAAATGAAGACAAAGTAGGACATATTTTATTGGTTTGAAAATATAGGCTCTTTTTTTACCAATTGTCACTAACTTTTAATCATAGAATAGTATTATAATCTTCAAAAAGCTATCAGATTTTCATGTAGAACCAAAGATATAACCATTTCAATATCTAATTTGGTTACGAGTATATATATATATATATATATATATATATATATATATATATATATATACATATATATATATATATATGTATATATACCCAAAACTTCTGGCCTTGATGAAGGAGAGACTTAAAACTTGCTACTATGGTTTCAAATGATCTGAAATAACAGCAAAGGGAGACTTGCGTACGATTATCTACGATTACGATCTCCAGCATCAAATAATCTTTAAATTTCTTTATGTATTAAAACCAAAGAGGGGCGTATAATGCAAGAGAAATATTTTGAATCAAGTCTCCTTTTGCTGTTATTTCAGATCCTTTGAAACCATAGCAGCAAGTTTAGTCTCCCCCTCCATCAAGACCAGAGGTTTTGGATAAATATCAGATATTTTGCAATTCATATGCAAAACTAGGAAAACAAATGACTACAGCCAAAACATTTCATGGCTGTAAAAAAGTGCCAAAAATAGGCTCTGGATGATGGATGATTCTCTTAATGTGCGACATTAAGGGCAAATATCAAATGGCCCACTACATAATTCATGAGCCTTCATTTGTTAATCAATAGTCGCTGAGATTTCGAACTTATAAAATTTTTTACTTCAGTTTTTTCTTTTTCTTTTTAAAGAATTTTAAGTTACATTTAATGCCTACAGTGTTTCTATTTATAATAAACTAACAGGACCCGGTAACCGATGTTGCCCGGTGGAAGCCTGCACCCTAACCCTAACCCCCACCTCGCAAAAAAGTAAATTGTTATTAGTGGGCATTGCCCTCCCTGAACAGTTGCGAACACTGGTGGCCATAGTTGAAATGTAATAATCTGGCTTTCAGTTCAGATACTGTTTTAATCTAAGAAAAGCAATTAAGGGAATGCGTAAATCGGTATTAATTAATAAAATTACGAAAAAAACGATTCATTAGAATAATAATGGAAAGTAAAAGCAGAAGTTTTAGATTCACTGTTTAAAGTGATCGAAATCAGTGGAAGCAGTCCTATCTGTTTCCGTTTGTTGTTCGCGTCTTCTTCTTCTTTTCAACTCTACCGCCAGTAGTATTAAATTAAATTCCAGTTTTATGTCATCTTATATTAACGTGTAAAAAAACAATTACGACTTTTTTCACTTTTGTGAGTATTGTCATGTTAAGAACAGCGTTTGGAATAGACATCCCAAACTCCCCATGTTAAGAATGACTTTCGGAATAGACACCACCAACCTCGCCATCTTAAGAATAGCGTTCGAAATAGACACCCCCAACATCCACATGTTTAGAACGGTTGTCGGAGTAGACAATCGTCTTTTCTTTGGGGAGTGGGGAAAATAATTCTTCCAAATTTTAACGTGTAATCGTTGTCAGCATACCCATCTGCAAATGCGAAAAAAAAAAAAATTGTGGGTTACAGTGTCGGTAGTAAAGAAGTAGAATTGTTTATCACGCATGCGTATAAATTTGGCAGTCAGTGATTTCTAAAAGTACTTTTCCGCAAAATTAGAATGGATTTTTCTTAATCAGCATAGTCGGATCCTCTTTAAGTTGCCATTCTACAAAAAATTCTGGAGGTGGACCTAATGTAAGAATTGTCCCCACCCCACACACACACACATACACCTATAAAAAAGGGTTTTTCCCCAATCAAGTCTGCCACATGTGGGAGAAGTGTATTTCCTCATATCTAAAACCTTGTGTCTATGTCTGTCCTCTGCCATTAAATAACTATTTTTTTTTTTTGTTATTATTGATTTTGGGCAATATTTAACTATTTAAATTATACGAAATTGAGTTTAATTTTGGCAAAACCTCCCAAATAAACTCTTGAGTTTTATAAACTTGAAGGAAAATTAATTACATACATACAGACACATACATACACGCACACACACATACACACACAAAAAAAACACTTTAGTATTTAAAAAAAATACCCCTAATTTAAAAAAGAAAGTAAAAAATAAAAAACTTAAAGCATTAAACGGATTTGATAAGTAGCAAGTAACCGTTTTGGCAAGTGTTAAAGGCTAGATAATTCTACCTACCTAGATTTGTTATTCATTGCATTTTTTAAATAACTGCTTCTGTGGTACCAGTATTCAAGAATTCTGGCGAAAGAACTGACCCATTAAATTATTGGCCCATTAGCCTCCTCCCACTTTTTGCCAAAATATTTGAGACCTTAATTAACCATGCTCTAGTCCATCACCTTACAGATGCTAAACTTCTGACTGACGAACAATTTGGATCGAGACAAGCCCGCTCCACAGCAGACATCCTCACTGTAATCTCTGAACGTATATACCATTCACTGGACAAAGCGGGGGAGGGCAGAGCGGTAGCTCTAGATATATCTAAGGCTTTTGACAGGGAATGGCATGAGGGTCTCCTCAGGAAAATTATATCATACGGTATCATTGGTAGAATACTTAACATAATTAAATCCTTCTTAGATAAGAGAAAACCCCAGGTTGTCCTCGACGGTCGTACATCTAAACAATACGATATAAATGCGTGAGTGCCCCAAGGGTCTATCCTTGGACCTCTACTGTTCCTGATATTCATAAATGACCTCCCCGACAAAATTGCCTCTGAGATGGGTATATATGCTGATGACACCACACTCTATAACAGGCACGACAGGAAAACAAATGAACACATATCTAAAGAAATGGCAGTAACACTAGAGTACGACCTCCAATCTGTAGTGGAATGGGGACAAAAATGGTTGGTCACATTCAATGCCGCCAAGACTAAACTAGTTTCATTCAATAATTACAAGAAACCTTCTCTACCACCTATAGCAATGGCCAACGACTCTTTATCTGAGAGTACGTATTTCAAGCTCCTTGGCCTAACGTTCACAGGAAACATGAGTTGGAACAATTACATCGAGGGCATTGCCAGGGCCGCTGCAAGGAAGGTGGGTTCTCTCTACCGTGCTAGAAAACTACTAACACCCGAAAGTATCCTGTACCTCTATAAGGCAACCATTCGCCCATGTATGGAGTATTGCTGTCATATTTGGACTGGTGCATCTGCTACTAGTCTCTCGCTCCTTGACAAGGTTCAAAAGAGAGTCACAAATCTGATAGGCCCTGAACTGGCATCTAAGCTTCAGCCTCTGTCCCATCGACGAAACGTTGCATCCCTCTGTCTGTTCTACAAGTATTTTAATGGTGAATGCTCTGACGAACTGCAGACACTTGTGCCCCCACGACGTGAACACCCTCGACAGACCCGACAGGCTGCAAAATCCCACCCCCACACTGTAGAGATCCCTAGATGTAAAAGATCTTTCTACTCCAGTAGTTTCTTCCCCAGAACCGCTAGACTTTGGAATTCCATTCCAGGTCCCTGCTTCCCCAACTGTACTGACGTGCAGATGTTCAAGTGCAACGTGAACCGACATCTTGCTGCCCAAATCCCTACATAGTACCCCAGTAGTTGTTGCCCCTGATAGTAGCGTGGCAATATGTCTAGTTTGGGGTGAAGATGTAATAAAAAAAAAAAAAATTTTTTAAAGTTTCGAAAAACATTAACCGTCATTTATGTTCTTAACGAAACATGAAAGCGTTCTCTAAGGAAATGTAAAGAATTATTTATTTTATAAATTACCAATTTTTCGGATAATAAATGATGCTAATTATTTTACTTAATTCCATTGTTGGATTCTCATATTTTTGTTGTGATTGTGATGAAAACATGGAACCCTTTTCTGTAACTAAATGTAACAAATTTTATTTGTAAATCACCGATTTTTCAGATAATAAATGATGCTAAATATTTGAATAATTTGGATACTCCATTTTTATTGTTTATTTTATAAACTTGATGTATTCTATGCGATTCTGTATCTTCCCTTTTCACCGGTGTTATAATTTCTAAGAGGAGATATAATTTTTTTTTTTTTTTTTTTTTTTTTTGCTAATAACTGCGTTGTAATACGTAAATTGCAGGACGCGCACGGCAAAGAATGTAATAAGTAGAAATAAGCTGTAAATTTTTTTGTATTCAAAGGAATGGGCTATAAACTTGAATTCAGGTATGCTGAAGACGAGAACCGCATTTAACTTCTGCCGTAAATAAGTAGCAATCCTGAGAAAGTAAATTTATAGGACAAGTGCTCTAGAGTAGTAGTAGTAGTAGTAGTAGTAGTAGCAAGGGTGTTTATGTAGATGACCAAGAAATCAGCTAGGTAGCTAGAATGATGTAGAAATGGAAAAAGAAATGCATGTAAGGGTGTTTGTGTATAAGACCGAGAAGTTATTTTATACCAAAGTATAAATATATAATTGTATATTATTATTAGTTTAAAGTCTACGAAAGAAAGTTTAATTATAATAAAACAAACGAAACGTAAAAAACCACACATACGCACACACACACAAACGTAATTATAAATCTGTGTACGAACAAATAATGCTAATATAACAGTTTTGTAATTTCGAGTTTCCGGGATGGCATGTTTTTTTTTTTTTTTTGTAATCTATGTACTGTCCTTTCTTTAATGAGGTTTCGTGCAATCCAGAATGATAAAATATAAACTTTTCAGCCAATGAGAGAGTGAGAAATGTGAGGTGGGGGAAATCATTAGTTTTGGGGTTAAGAAATGAAAGATAAGGGTTTGTGCATGAGAATATGAGCCAGAAACTTAGGGTGAAACCTCATATACGACCCAAATGCAGAAAACATCCCGGTGTCGAATGGTAGTAGGAGTAGGATTTTTTGGAGAGGAAAACAACAGGTACTCTCGATTGTATATCTGTGCGATCGTGATGATGACATTCATAGGACTGAATGTAATGTTTTAATATTACGAATTAATGTATCTTAAATGTCGTTCAATAGCTAAATAAGGTAATGCCTAATAGTGTAAACGTAATGAGTGTGTATGTGCTATCTGGTGTTGTAAACCTACGGTATTTTGGTCCAGAAATGAATTTCTGGGCCTCTTTTATTATATATAAGAATAATAAATTTGCATGATTTAAGATATAATATTTATGCGTATTTTATTACCAGGCAACGCCGAGCGTCCTGCTAGCATATCTATAAAAGTGAGAATGTGTGTGTGTGTGTGTGTGTGTGTGTGTGTGTGTGTGTGTGTGTGTGTGTGTGTGTGTGTGTGTGTGTGGATATTTCTCAACGTATATATTCAACAAATTTTTATCTACAGACTTTGAAATTTGGTATATAGGGGATTCAGTGATATGAAAAATATTTTTAATCTGTTTTCATCCGAAAAAATGGCTGTTAAGGGGTCAAAGTGAAAAATTGGTACTTGGAGGAGTCATCGGATTTTTATCTGTTAGTCAACTGTTTCACGACTGTGCATGCGCAAATCATTAACATTGTTAAAAATAAGTAGGTTTTAAAACACTTTCTAAAGATTGTGTCAAGCTGGCCTAATGGTTATCGTACTTGACTCACTGTCTTTAGGTTTTGATTTCGATTTTAGCTCGATTTTTTTTTTTTTTTACTCATAAGTGAACTGTTTATAAAAAAACATAATACTCGCATCCATATGTCTCAGTTTATTTCCGTTGGGGGGTTGTGCTTCATTTTTTTAAAGCAATTTAATGTTACGTTTAATACTTACGGCATTTCTGTTTATAATAAATAAGAATTCTGCATTAATTAAAATATAATATTCATGCGTACTTTACGACCAGGTAACGCCGAGTGGTTTGCTAGTCATTATATAAAAGCTACTTCCTTCAATTAACCGTGGAATTTATACGCTTGTCGCTAATGATGATTATAATTATATCTATAATATTTTTCCTGCGTGCTTTGTAAATTAAATATAACCATTAGTTTCCAAATCTAGATTGATCATTTCTTAAATATTACTCTAACGCAATTATTGGCTCTTAATTTTGGAGAAATCATGAAAATATAACGCCATGATTTCATTTTCATTGATTTTATCACTTGCCTGCGTTTTGAGTTATAAATATTCATTCGCTCGATTTTTTTTTTTTTTAACTGAAATTTATGTACTTTGTTTTTTGTGTTGTCTTCCATTTTATCACTTGCTTTAGGAAATGTGGGATTGGCTGAACGGTTACCTGTAAAGAAAAAAATGACGTCGGCGTAACAAAATTTGATTTCCGGCGAAAAGTCTATTTACGTTCGCATTTCGGCGTAGGTCATATCACGTGCATGTTGTAATTATACTATTCGCCGGAAACCTATATACAATTAATCCTCATTAGTATATACTCTGGGCATATAAATGCGAGCTTGTGTGTGTGTGTGTGTGTGTGTGTGTGTGTGTGTGTGTGTGTGCGTGTGTATGTGTGTATGTGTGTGCGCGCGCATGCGTGCTTGTTTGTTTCTGTATGGTGGCGGTGGAGAAAAATTGGAAGAAGTTAGTTAACTCTCTTCCCGCCAACACGCATGTACTTTTCTCTTCAATACAGTTATTATGATTCCAATAAGAAACGCCCAGCTGCAATTAAGGCGCATTTCAGAGTATATATTTGTAATTATGAGAACCAGTTGTGTTATTTGTGTCAGGGTCTTAACACTGGATGGTTTGATGAAAATAATAACTGCTTTTGAATTTGAAAAAAAATATGACTGGCCATGTCAAATATTGATTCATAATTTTCTGCTGACAGTTGGGTACGTAAACGAGGCGAAATTTCATTGTTGAGCTGCTGTGGTTATTGACAAATTAGAATAACGATTTGAAAAGATCTTCCTTAGAAATGAATTTTTAAATTAGCAAATTTTTCAACATTAAAAGAAAGAACGTCGAGAAAAGGTGTTTCTGTCGCTAACATCGGCAGGGTTGTTGAATGGTGATCGGAGGAGTGGTAATGTTAACCCGCACTTACGTTTATTGCGGGATAATGAGATGAAAATTTGTGTTCAATGTGGTGTCCGCAAAAGCACAGTTTTAATACGAGGAAATAAAGTAACATCCAAACCTGTTCTACTGCGGATATTTTAATCGTTACTCTAACCGTATATATCATGCACTTAATAAGGTACAAGAAGTTAGAGCTGTAGTCCTTGACATATCCACAACCTTTGGTAAAGTCTGGCATGAAGGGCTTCTTATGAAAATGATATCATATGGTATTTGTGGACGAATACTTCTTGACATAATCTAATCCTTCTAAGACAACAAAAGAATCTAGGTTGGGCTTGATGGCCGTACGTCCAAATGATATTATGCAGGTGTATCTCATGAGTCGATCTTTGGTCCTTTATTATTCCTGATATTCATAAACAACCTCCCTGATAAAATTGTGTCCGAGATAGATATATTCGCTAATGACACCACGCTTTATGATAGACATGGGGGCAAAACAAATGTACATATATTTTTTTTAAATGGTAGAAACCTTCGAAACGACTTTTAGTTTGTAGTAGAATTTGGTCGTAACATTTAATACTACTGAGATTTAGCTTCTTTCCTTTAACAACTACAAAAAATGTTCTCAACCACTGATTGCCATGACAAATAACACCTTATATGAGAGCCCATCGTTTTAACATTCACAGACAACAGGAATTGGAATAAATACATTAAGGACATTATTACTGCTTCTGCAAAGAAGGTGGGCTCCCTTTATCGTGTCTCACACTAGCGTGTATTCTTTATCTTTAAAAAGGCACAATTCGTCCATGCATGGAGTATTGTTGCTACATCGAAAAAGGTGCATCTACCACCATGAGTCTCTCACTTTTAGATGTGGTCCAAAATAAAAGTCACAAATAGATCCGTCACTATCAGCAAAGCTACAACTTCTGATGCATCGCCGAAATGTTGCATCCCTGCGCCTACTTTGCAAGTACTTTAATGGAATATGCTCTGACAAACTCATAGCTCGAGTTCCTTCTCAATTTGCAGACTAACCCGACAGTAGCAAAATCACACCCCTTCACTGTTGAGGTCCATAGATGCCGGAAAACCTTCTACTCTTTCTTTATTTGAACTGCTAGATTTTAGAATCCACTCCTCCTTCACTGACTGTGCTAACCTGAAGAAGTTGAAATGTGATGTGAATAAACACCTGCTCAACTTGCCACAGTTGCCTGTTAAACACGATCCGAAATAGTAGCTCTTTACATTCGAAGTGGCAATATGCCTTATTTGGTATGAAAAAGAGTAAAAAAAGATTTTACAAGCATCCATACCGATAAGGAAGGGGACATGCTTTGGTGCAAAATGAACGCAGTGTGCTTTAGGGTGAAGTGCATGTATAGTTCATCAGAGGCAACAGGTTGTGCGACATGAATGATGAGGGCGGCCTTAGAATTAGCTGAAGCACTGTAGGTGGGGTGGATACCTGGCTGATTAGCGCGATTAAGTGACGTGGGAATAATGCAAAAACAAAACGGTTTGTTGTGGAATTTTACTGAAACTAAAACATCATGCAACATCCGAAGAATTAGTACTGATTGGCTCAAATACTCAATTCTGATTGATTTCATATATCGGGATTTAACCAACCATAAACAATCTCTTCTGGAGTCGAACACCTGTTAAGAAATCTTATTTAAATAAACCTATACGCGATTTTCATTCAGATAGCCAGCGAGATAGCCAAGTTGACTAATGAACCTTTTTCACTCTGAACACCAACAACACTTCTTTTTGGCGGCCAAACAAACCCCGCCTGTAGCCTATAGCTATTGTTATCGGTACTTGGACTTAATTTCCTAAGATATCGACATCTCTGATCATGCACTTACTAATAATAATAACTATACGAACACTGCTAGTCTCATTAATTTCCTATTCTAACTTGTGTACATACGGTAATAATAACCATTCCCTCTCCAGACTCATGGAATTATAATAATCTCTTCCTTCTCTAGACTCATAAGAATACGAGGGACATTCCAAAAGTAATACATCCTATATTTTATTCTGCCTGAATGGATCAAAGGGAATGTGTGAGAGTCCAAGAAAGCAACCCCTGTCCTGCAAGTGCGTCTGAAGCAGAGATGTGTCATTGAATTCCATTTATGCAGAAAAAATTGAACCGATCAACATTTACCGACACCTATTTATGAAGCCGATGAAATTGATAACAGCACAGTTAAGAGATGGGTTCATGGATTTCAGACTGGCGACAGAGTTGTGAGTGACAAAGCGCACTCTAGACTTTACGATCGAGGCAAGGCTGGCAAAAGTGCATTGAGAATGGTGGTTACTATGTAGAAAAATAAATTCTGGAACACAAAAGGTCGCTCGTTTTAATGGTACCACTACGTCTTCGTAGCTCTTCAACGTTTGAGTCTTGGAGATAAAAAAAATAGGAAGCTTTACTTTTGGAGCGACTCTCGTATAGTGGCCTTTTGAACGTCCAAACTCATAGACTTATGATAATATTTTCTTTGTTCTGACTGAAGGATTTTTATCATAATACTTTCTCCGTCAAGACACGTGGACATTTCACCTCTTATTTACAAATACATTTACTTATTGAAAGATGATATGAAATAAAGTTAATAAATATTAGAATAAAACTTTGGCATTCCATTTACCTTTCGACTACGTATTTTGTTTTACAAATTGAGTCGGCCAGAAGCGACGTCACGAGAATAAAATAGTAGTGAACTTGTTACGTGAATAAAAATTGATTTTTGGTTTAAATAGTTGTCGCTTCTTCTTCATAAATATATCTGTCTCTTATATTAATCAAGATCTAACACCGTTTTTATTACAAACTGAAAATCGCTCCAGACAAGGCATGAAGCCACGATGTAATGAACTACAAGCCAATAAGTGTTGACAGATTTCTACTTAGAAAACGACGATTCTTTCGCCTTTGTCCGAAACATTCCTGGGACAGTATTACTACGCTTTAGCGATGATTAACAGCTAAACATGTGACAGAGACGCTGACGATGGTAGCTGCAGCGGTTAGCATATGCAAATGACCAAACTGGCCGCGCAATGTGACGTGACAGTAGAGGCAAAAGGACACACGTGAACCGAGAAAGGTTTGCGTGCCAGAGGGGTTCAAAGAAGCACGTGTTCGACATGGGGCTTTTCCGAAGAAAGACAAGTGTTTGCAAAACATGGTTGACATCACAGCTGAGACGAGAAATCATATGTTACCGGAGAAGGAGGAATAAGGGGGTGTTAAAAACTGAAATAGCGAGTTGAATTTCTTTTTCTTCTTCCTTTTTTTTCTGTTTCCTTGCGACGGAATCTACAACGTGTTGGTCCATTAAAATGTAACGACAATGTTAAAAAATAGGGTGTACAACGGTACAAACATAACAGTCGAAACAGTCGATTATAAAAAAGTATTGGTTGTGTAATTTCATAGTTATTTGGCTCACAGTTAAACATTTTTAGCCTAACATGAAAAGGTCAGAACTATTTGAACGTCGCACTCAGAATAAAGAAAATGTTATTTTTTTCTCATACCAGTGGAGCATTCATCAGCGATAACTATGCATATAAAAATCAAAATAACAAAATTCTCATCGACCTATAAATAGTCCCTCTCACCGACAGTCCGATACATTCACAATTGTATACGGTTTTTTTGCATATAGCCTATCATCATATGCTACGCGTTACATGCATAACATAATTCAGAATCATTTGTATAGATGGTTTAACATTTTACAGTACAACTATTTCAATAAATTAACTGACCTTTAATGATCATATTTCCGGTGTTATAAAATGAAGTGGGATATTATCAAAAGTAATTGAAAAGGATATGATTCTTCGTATGTAATCCGTGAAACACAAATAGCTCACACATTTTTCTAAGCGAACGTGATTGGACATTGATCATATGTTTCCTCTTTTTTGACGCCCACTCTTAGCTGTTGATTTTCTTAACGTAATTTCAGAGGTTAATTTCATTTTCTTCTCATAGATATTGTAAACGGCTTTTTCTTATGTGGAACAAGGCCATTCAATATTTTGCAAAAACATGAAGTAAGAAGTACTGTTTATCGATGCATAAAGTAATGCCATAACTCCAACGAGATTTGAACCCGATTAGGCTACGTCGGTAGGCATTACGATACTTCCCCCTCAATCATATTTGGTTATTTTATGCCAATAAAAAGCTATGTATTATGTAATTATGTAGCAGCAAGGTATGTACGACCTCTTTTGCTTTTTTTTATCTTCTACTGGACATTTTCTGATTTTCATATCTCTTTTTTCGCTCTTTTGGAATCCAGTCCAGTGGCTTTTTGAAATATCTTAAAGACACTCGGTAGGATAGTTTTGTGGTAGATTTGCACGCAGACATGCATGTCTACGATATGATGTAATTAGAATCCAGTGACGTTTAAAATGTTGCTATCAATAAAAAAAAAATGAGATGCTAAAAAACGATTCTAATTTTAAAATCTCATGCTAAAGGAAACCATGTGAATATGAAAATTTCGGAGGCATTTAACCCGTTTTCGCCGGCAGACATACTTTTCTCTCTAATACTATTATGAAGGTTCTAATAACAAATGCCCAGCTGAATTAAAGACCTTTTTCGGAGTATATATTTTTGTTGTGAGATTGAGTTGTATTGTTTCAAGACCCTGAAACTGGGATATTTTTAACTCTTCTGAATTAGTTTGCATAAGCTGTATCGGGTCCAGTGGACCGCAAATAACGCTTATTCTATTACTGATGATAAAACGAGTAAGCAATTCAAAGAAACTTACGGTTCTGAAGTTTTGAGATGGGAATTGTTTCTTCGTATTATTTCGATTATTCGGACTACTGTTCTTATCTTGAGTATCATTTTCACAAAATTTCGGTCGATATAACTTCCGATCTTCTTCAGGTATATCTTGTCGAACTCGGGACTCTTTCTGTCGAACTCGAAAATCTACACGGAATTTCGAACGCAACCCTTTATTTAATCCACATGGATAGCATGCTGTCGTTCCGTCAGCCATTATCCTAAGTAATTCGCAATTGTATTTTTGGGTCGTCTTCAATGAGGATAGAATACTTGATGAAATTCATTGTAGAAGTTACATTCCTGGAGATTACGGGTTCAATCCTAAGTGCGAGTGATCCAAAAATACAATTGTGAATTACTTAGGACTTCTACTCAGTCATGGCTGACGGAAGTTACTCGTTCGAAATTCCGTGAAGATTCCCAAGTTCGACAGAAAGTTTCCCTGAGTACGAAAGAAAGATTCTCGAGTTCCACAACATACACCTGAAGAAAGTTCGAAGGTTATATCGACCGAAATATTGTGAAACTAACGCTTAAGATAAGAACAGTAGTCCAAAGAATCTAAATAATATGAATAATCAAAGAAACTTTTTTTATTGTCTAATTTTATTTTGTTGCTTATTTTTATCGTCGTCGTTTCATGCATGACCGTCTCGTCTAGTGGGCAGCGATTATGTTTTAACTAAAAAGAATAAAACTTCTCATGCGGAAAAGACACGGGGGACGTTCGCTAAGTTTCTTCGAGGTTTTATTGAAGAGAATGGACTTAAAAAGAGAGAAGGAGATTAATTAACTAAATAATAATTTCATTCTTTCTAACTTAAGAAACGAGTGACACAAAGGAACAGAGGCATTGGTAACATTAATTGAGATTATCAATTTTCTCCATTATTTTGGCCATGTCTCGTCCGTATGGCTTCCTAAGAGAGACTGGTCTGAAAACTTATGCTCTAAAACGTAACGTCATGTCATCGTTCGACTCCTGCTTTGTCTACGGAGTTGGACCTTTTGACCGTGCTTTGTTTCCCATCTTTCGTTCAACTCTAACAAGGGTTCCCCTTTACAAATCTGAAATATCCTTATAAACACTAAGAGTAACCCTTGTTAAAATTCACACTAGTTTACTTAATCGCTACTTACTGACATATGATCTCTAATATGTATGACTTCATGTCAACTTTAGAGCAATAACCTGTGTAGTTTTGGAGAGTCTCCTGATAGGTGAAACAATGCTCAAATGTAATCTATATATAATACATGTTTCTTTTTTCTTTTCTTTTTTTTCAGAATCATATTCACCATGTTGTCCTTCAAGGCGAAATTCTTCGTCACCATTCTACTTTTTGCCACTGTTACTTCAGAAGAGACTTGCACTTGGTCTGATGATTCTGGTAAGTATATAACAATTGGTACTTATGCACTTATGTTACCGTGCTATTTTTTATTTAAACAAAAGTACTTTCAAATTAGATTTAAGTTACACGATATCTTTGTTATTAAATTGTTAGCTGAAAGTACAGAAAAATTACAAAACACCCTTCCCTCTCCCTGTTAAGAATAGCTTTCTAAATAATAACCGTATTATTTCAGCACGGTCACATAAGTGCATAAGTACCCAACAACTTTCGCTGTCAATGATGGATTTTGGGATTGTGGATTTCTATGTTTTCTACTCCGTGATTGTTTTAGTTATGAATATTGACGAATAAAAGTCAAGTTTGAGATGAAAATCGTGTATTTATCTCCGTATAAAGGTATGCATATACAGGTTAATCAAAACTCATGAACAGATACTTATTATTTTGAAATATATATTCGAGACAACATGGTGAATAACATGGGTACATTATTTGTTGTAAATATTATTATTTAGAAAGTGCATATATATAAAGCTGAAAGTCTGTGTGTGTGTGTGATCGTGAATAGGCTCCTATATGGTTGACTATTATAGAAAACTGATCACATATAATGATAGAAGATGTATCGAGACACAGGAATGGGTATAGCATGATGATGATTCATTAAAATTGTGGGGTCTGCGTATGCGCCTAGTCCACAAAGTATGAAAATAAAAAATTTAAAAATTCAAAAAAATCGTTTACAAGTGTTTTTGATATAAATGTACATAATAATACTTTGATAATTTTGTTTTAACTTAAATAGGGATGGTATAATAAAATTGTTGGGTCTGCGTTCGCGCCTGGCCTCCATAGAATGGAAATAGGCACAAGCTTTAATAAAGAGTTTTCATATCTATATGCGTAAATATACTTTGATAATTATGTTTCAGTTTAAAGGAATATGGTATAATAAAATAATGGGCTGTTCGTTCGCGCCTGACCTCCATAGAATGGAAATATGTCACAAAGTTTAACAAGGTTTTATAATATAGATCCACAGAATATTGTGATGTGTTTCAGTGTGAACAGGCATGGTATAATAAATTATGGGGTTTATCTATTTTATTTTTACTTTCATCATATTTCGCTTTGTTTTTGATACACCCAAATTCGAAGCTATCTCTTTATAACCCTTCCTTTTCGTAACCTATCATACTTTCATAAATCAGAGTCCATTTTCTGTAGGCTGTTTTTGAACCCAGTCAACGACGGGTACTTTTGCTAGTATATATATATATATATATATATATATATATATATATATATATATATATATATATATTAATTTATTTTTATTTCGGACTTCTAGTCTCATCTTTATTAGTTGCTGTTTTTCATCTTTTATTGGTTTGTTTATTCACAACGTTTCGGCCAACTATTCCTCTGGCCTTCGTCAAGTGGTAACCGCGACGGATAGGAACTTCGAATCTCCTAACTGCATTCTCAGCCATCACTGCCATCCGTAGTTGTTGTCGTCTCACCACATTTTGGCCAATTATCCTCTGGCACGCTTTGGGTGGGATTGAAACCGCTAGCTTCAGACAATGTTCATCTGGAACTGTAGAGATTCAACGTCTCTATCAACTGCGCCACGGGCCACGGATGGCAGTGATGGCTGAGAATGCAGTTAGGAGATTCGAAGTTCCTATCCGTTGCGGTTACCACCTGACGAAGGCCAGAGGAATTAGTTGGCCGAAACGTTGTGAATAAACAGACCAATAAAAGATGAAAAACAGCAACTAATAAAGATGAGACTAGTAGTCCGAAATAAAAATTAATTAATATATATAATGCTCATCTCAAAAATGAATTCCAATTAAGGAATAATATATATACCAATCGGTATATATATATATATATATATATATATATATATATATATATATATATATATATATATATATATATGTGTGTGTGTGTGTATATATATATATATACACTAGCATGGGGACCCGGTGTTGCCTGGGTTGATATGAAGTTCTGTTTGGAACACACCTGCAATACTAATCATTTTCATCATGGGCAACGTGGATACCCCCACAACAATTCCAAAAATGAAAGAACGGATAAAAACATGTAAATGTAATCGTCCAAAAAAGAAGTATGTGATACTCTCTGCACTATATATTTCAGCAGAAGGGATACAAAGAGAAGAAACTATTCTCCGGATATTGAGCACAGGAAAAAAATCCCCCCCCCCAAAAAAATAAATAATTAAAAATAACTCATTACAGTTTTTGTTTCAATAAAAATAGCAGCAAATGCCCGTGCGATCACAAAAAAAAATAGCCAAGTAGGCAGAACCCCTAAAAAAATGAAGATCTACCAAAAATTCATTCCAAAAACAATTAAATTTTTCGTCATGTTATGTTTCTAATGTAATCCTCTCCCCCCCCCCTCGCCAAAAAAAATTGAATTTGTCATATTTTGGGGTTCGTTTTGGTTATGAAATTGTTAGGTGAAAGTACAGAATGTTCTCATTAAATTAATTAAATTTATCATTATTTTATGTTTCAAATGTAATTCCCGCCCCCCCCCCCACCAATAAAAAAAACAAATTGTATTTGTCGTTTTGCACCCCGATCGCCAAACTTGGAAAAATGCTAGAGGTGACATGTTTCGTTAAATACTTGGTGGTTAAAAAGTGGGTGCTCATTTTACGTTCAATTTATATAAAAAAAGTAATCCCCCACTTTAAAATGTTAATTTTTTTCTTTTTTTTTCAAAATTTCTTCTTTCATATTATTTATAAAGGTTGTTTAAACGTACTAGGCCAAAAAAAGTAGATTTTCATTTTTTTTTTTTTTAAGGGTTAAAGGACGCTGGGTCACGTCGTAAAAATTTATCTTTTTTTTAATTAGAAAGTTAAGTTTGTAATCGATGAGATTACCTGAAAAAAGAAAAAATTTATAAATTGCGGAATTTATGGGGGGCGTAGATCTTCATATTTTAGGTGTTAAACGACGCTGGGTTACATCGTAAAAAGTTATCGATTTCTGTATAGACGTTTAAAGAATAATAAAAAAAAAACAAATGAAATCTTTTCAGTTTGTTTGTTTTTTTGTTTGAATATTTAAAAAAAACAATAAAAGCCAAACATTTTTCTATCTACATAGAATTATTTTTTCAAGCTAGTAACTTATTTTATTTTGGTGAATAGTTAGTTTGTTTATTCGCAGTTTCTAGGGGCAAATAACTTTAATAAAAAGTTTTTTTAATCGATGTTGGAATAATAATTCCAAATAAATAAAATTAAATATGTTACCAATATAATTATTGCTTAAAATTTATTCAATAACAATTTTAAATAGAACAATTAAAATCATTCTCTTGCTATAAACATTAACTAAGACACCGCTATTTAATAAAATCGATTTTTCTTAATGTATTATGCAAATGAGATGATCTCGTAATTGTATATTTTGCAAGAATCACACTATATATAGAAATAAATGAAAGAGTAAAGTAAGGAACCTTTTGTATATATTAATCAAATTTTGAACAAACAAACAAACAGACAGGAATACGAATTTATATATATATATATATATATATATATATATATATATATATATATATATATATATATATAAGTGAAAATGTCTGTGTGTGTGTTTTTCTATGTGCATACTTCCCTACACAAGGAGTATTGAGATTTGGGAAAATCTTTTTGATCGGTTTTCGACCAGAAATTTGGCTGTTAAGGGGTCAAAGTTTAACGATTTGACCTTTGGAACTCCTCCGCAAATTTTGGTTCTAAACACTTGAAATTTTAGATATAGGTTACTTGGACATGGATCTAACTTCATAATTTGATTTGAACCCAAAACTATAAATGTTAAGGGGTCATAATTGGGGTTAATGTTAACAAAATTGACGTCTGCGGTCTCTACCTCAGCCAATTTTTTTGTCTAAACATTTGAAATTTTACATAAAGTGTATTCAGACATAGGTCAAGCTTTTTATCGTTTTTTTTTTTTTTTGCTGAAAAATTGGCTTCCAAGGGGTTAATGTTAAAAAGATTTTACCTTTGCGATCTCTAGCAAACTATTCAGCCAATTTTGGGTCTAAACATTTGAAATTTTACATAAAACGTATTCAGACATGCAGCAAGCTTTTTAATCAGATTTTGGATGAAAATTTGGCTGGCAAGAGGTCAAAGTTTACAGAGTTGACCTTTGCAGACTCTACCAAACTCCTCCGTCAATTTTGGGTCTAAAGACTTGAATTTTTAAATGTAGTTTACTTGGACATGAGTCAAACATTTTAACTTGATTTGAGCCCAAAACAATAAATGTTAAAGGATCAAAATTGAGGTCAAAGTTTTTTAAAAGTTGACGTCTACTGTTTCTACCAACTTTTCTCTATGGTATGCCTTTTATATAGAAAGGCATTACAGTACATAATCACACTCTTTAATATATACGTATGCACATAAAGTTGTGAACAGTACATATGGCCCGAGCAAAGCCGGGCGGAATTGCTAGTATATATTAAACAAACAGTAAAAATATCTTATCATTGTATCACTAAAATAAATCAATAAATAAATAAATAAAAATATGGAGACTTTACCAGCAACAACGAGAACTACACCCTCGACATCAGAGATATGATTATGACTGTTTGTGACATGTAAAGATTGTGTTTGAATATGTTTCTCTTCATAAAGAGCTAGCTACATTCAATACAGTGATAATATTTTTACTGTTTGCTGAAGATTGCTAAGGAAACAGATCTGTAACATACACTCTTATGAGAAAATAAAAGAACATGTGTTTTCAAAAATTGTGAATTGAACTTCAAGAAATATATATATATATATATATATATATATATATATATATATATATATATATATATATATATGTACATTCTCTGAATATCATTGAGCATCAGACAAATGTATATTTGGTATTGTACTATTTATATTATATTATTGTTTCTCCTGCTATAATTGGAAAAACATTACTTTTGGAATATTTACAAGAAAACCATAAAAGTATATATATATATATATATATATATATATATATATATATATATATAAATACTTGGTGTCTAGCTGCACTGAGCTGTGAAACAGCGAAACATTACTGTATGTGGATATATATATATATATATATATATATATATATATATATATATATATATAAATTACAATAAATTTACCAAGGTAATCAAAATGGTAAACTTAAAATATATTATAAATATTAAAGAGTTAATATTTACAAGTAAAATAAACTCAGCCAGATGTAAAAGCTCAATAAAACCGAAAAGGAAATAGAGCTTATAATATGAACAAATGATTAATAAAACATGTTAAAAGACATCTTGAAAAAGAGTTAAAAACATATTTAATTTTAAAAAAGGAAACACAAGATAAGTGGATAGTCCTTAATCCGCGGAGTTTCGAAGAAATAGTCTCCTTCTCATCAGAGGGCAGGAATTAGCAAAATGCAGGATCGGATTTTGCATATAAAAGTATTTAATGAAACTACAAGTAAGTCACAGATCTTACTTGGTTAAAAAAAAGAGTGAGGTAAGGGGAACAGGAGGCAAAATAAAAATAAAAAGGTTTCACATGAATGGACAGTCCGGTGAAGGGTAAAAATCCAAAAATGGTAAAATCCAAAACGGTAGAATTTAAAATTTCAATCCAATAGGTAAATTCCAAATGGTCCAAAAAAATCTAAAAGGCAGAGTTCCTTGGAAAAAGCGCAAATGGAATTAATTCCAAATCATTAAAAGAAAAGTACTGGAGAGAATATTTAAAAACACGTCTGTCAAGGCTGGATGAATAATTTTTTTATTCATCCAGCCATCAGGGGAGATTATGGCTTTAGGTTTTTGCAGCTCTTGAATGCAGTTGTCTACGTCCTCCTACATACAGCGCCTGGTATTCCCAAATGGTCGTACATCTAGTACTAACCAGGCTCAACATTGCTTAACCTCAATGATCTAACAAGAACAGATATGTCAACCTGATTATACCGTAAATATTTGTGTCGATTAGTAATCTGTATCGGTGTCAAAAACAATAGGGAAATCCAACATATAGTTTTGTCTGCTAACAAACCTATGAGTTCATTTTTTTATTGCGCCAGAAATTGCCAGTACAAATGCTTAATCAACATATGATATTATAAAAAGAAATACTATTGAGCATTTTGTCCTTATTTCTCAATATACTGATGTTGCAGCAAAATCTTGAAGCCAGAGTTACACCAAAATCACCGGTGACATGAACTATCATAAGTCGACGATCTACCGAACGATCAACAACATTGGGCATTTCTCCTACCACAAGTACACTACATGCTCATCACGAATGCTTACAATAAGCCGAGGAAAGTCAAAGCAATTACTTTATTGAACAAGCTCGAGCACATGTCTGCCGGGTGCTGATATTCTTCTCTGACTAAAAGAATTTTCACCAGGAACAAACGTGCAACAAGCAGAACGAAAGGTGGATTTGCAAAGACATCGAGGATGTTCCCGTCGTGAAGCATGCGAAGTTTCCATCCTTTGTTAAAGTCCCTTTGCGTCATTACAATCGATTGGGGATGTTATGCCTCGGTTCTTCTTTCAAAACGTTCTAAGAATCATCGCTGAGATCTACTAGAAAGTGCCGTGGCGCATGGTGAAATCCTGGCTCGACGAACTCGCGACCAAACGCAGGCCTCTGCTCCTGCACACAAAGTCAAAAGGGCCCAGGCTTGGCTGCTCAACAATGTACCTCACCACTGGTCACCGGGTCTGTGGTCATCATTCTATTGCAACCTCCTTGACTATTTCTCCCATGACGTATCCGAGGCCAGGACTAACCAGCACGCTCATATTAATACTCAAGGCTGCCATCGTGGAGGAGTTCGCCGCTACAGGCAAGGACATGGTCGCCAAAGTGTGTAACATATTTCGTTTCCGCCTGGAGATGTTCGTCTCCGCCGGCGGCGATTACATTGAAAAATAATATAGTGTATAACTAACTGTTGCTAAATAAATTGAGGGATTTCTGCATATACAACTTCTGTTTTATTGCCTATTTCATTGGGGTTTTTTTTTGGGGGGGGGTCGTGTGTCAGATTTTCCCGCCCTGTACTATATATGCTCGTATATATAATGTTATACTTAGTTTCCTACTTTTCCTCTTTTTTATTATTTTTTGATATTATCATATATATTTTTATTTTTATCTGCATTTAAAATTAATCTGATGCTAGATTACAGATGTATTTTCATTTTTACCCAAGTTTTTACAAATGTTTTACTTAATTTTTTTATGTCGACAGAATCATCTTGTTGTGACATTAACGAATCATTGCGCGACAAATGGTACTTCCCCGATGACAACAAGACCACTTTTCTGCGCATTCGTCAGCGTGTTATGGTTACTCATGACGAGGCAAATGGCAAGGTCAGATACAGGTGCGTCGAGAAATACGGAAACATCTTTCTGATAAGGTAAGACATTTTCTCTTTCCCCCACCCTTTTCTCTTCGTTGTCCTTAATCATTGAAATGTTTTAAAACTAGCACAGATCGATTCTTACGATGCATCCATTTAATCTGCACGGTTCATGATGAAAATGATATTTTAAACCTAAATGTGACGGGCCAAAGAAAAGCGCAACTTTTAAATAACCTTAAAAATCTACAGCCCAACCCTCAATTTTAGACTTGCCAATTGTCATAAATATTGACTGTGGAGTTTTTATTATTTAAAAAGGGGGCGTGATAGAGCAACTAACAGATAAAAACAATTTTCCATAGAAGACGAAGACGCATCTAAAAAAACTATGATTAATTAGCATTCTACTAAGGTAAAATAACATTATGAATCAAATCGATATCACGCCGTGTATTAATATTTATTCTTTCCACTGAGAATAACCGTTTATCAATGACCGAGGACCACTTGAAGATAAAGGTTACATAGATTATCAGTTAAACGATGATCGCCACCACGGGATAATAGGGCGATTGGTTGTTTTGGTTTTGCGGCATATCAAACATTTTTGGGTTATTTAATGTCGAATTCAATCATTTGCGAAAAAAGTGCTATGCTTCAAATTCTTTAAATCTCTAAATATTTATTCATGGTATTTGGTTTGGTTGTTTTGTTTTGCGGTATATCAACTATATAGTTATTTAATACCGAATTCATTAATTTTCGAAAAAGTTTTTATGCTTCAAGTTCTCTATAGTTTCAAATGAAAACAGTGGGCGAAATGAACACAATGTTACGTTGTGAAGTTTGAGTTTGTGTACGTGTGTGATACTATAAAGTGGACCTGCGGTGGACTTGAGTCACTAAGTGCTGGGAAGGGGGGGGTCAATAGACAAAATATTGGGAAATGTCCTACAATAAACAATAAAATAGGAAGCAGCAAACAATGAATCTGTAGGTATTTTTAGATCAAGCCTACAGATGACAATGGAAGGTAGGCTTCCGGGTGGCCGGGGATGGGGACGGTTTCAGATACCAATGGGGAGAATACAGTCAGTTGACAACTAGATACCCTTCGCGGCGGATGGGAACTGACTGTAACAACAGTTGGACAGTTTTTAGAGTTGGCTACGAAACCGAAATAGAGACGAATTGCGACTGACAGACGAACGTAACATCGATAGAACGGGGAGAAGACACACACACACTCATAAGTCCAACTGTCAAATATATGTGAAACATTGACATTTGTGTTTTTCCTTTCTTTGTTTCACGTATTATTATATTTCTACTTTGTGAAACCACGTGTGTTCCCATCGACAGTCGCCAGCGAGAAAATGACGATCCGGTCACAAAAGGAATAGTCGAACGAAAAATCCACAGTACACGACGTTAGGAGTCGACGATCTGTCGGGGGCCACACACGTCTGGTCACACATGTACGTGTCACTATTCTCTATCTAGCGGCTCTTCACGATCTGAACCCTAAACTATCTTTGTCATCTATTTGAGTTTGTTCCGTGATCGTCTAAATGTTCATGTGTGTGTGTGTGTGTGTGTGTGTGTGTGTGTGTGTGTGTGTGTGTGTGTGTGTGTGTGTGTGTGTGTGTGTGTGTGATACATGTATTCGACATACCTTTTTCAACTGCATCTTTGATCTTGTGGTCCACCTGGGTTTTATCTGCTGTTGGGGGTGGGGGGAGCTGGAAACTGTTTGAACGAATGAATTTCAAAACGATGGTTAGTTTTATGTGTTTTTTTTATTCACTTTTTAGGTGTCGAACGCAGAAGAATGGAAAGTGAAGATCTTTGCTTGTGACTAATTCTAATCTTCAATTTGGAAATACGTCGTCTCCCTCGCTCTTCTTTATGTCCAAACTCCGCCTCTATGTTCAGCTACAATCACGTCCTTCTGGTCAGCATTTTTTAGAACTTCCGGTGCAACTTGTCCATTTTATACCTCAATAATGTTTTGACAACTTTATCAAAACATAGTTTCACATCTCATCTCTTGTTTACCTCGCCAGTTAGATAGATAGACAGATAGATAGATAGATAATTTCTTGTGTTCCCATCTACATAACAACAAGAATATTTGATTATCTAAAGAAAACGACTTAACAAGTATTTGTTTACATTAGACTTGAAGACGGACATTTTGTAATCGGCTGGGAAGCAGTCTCACAGTATTTTGTTCTGCATATAGATGTTCTAGAAAACAAAATTCATTCGTGGAACTTCTGTTTACTCTTTGGAACAGTGAGAGAAAAATAGTTCTTTGTCATTGTTGTAGTTAGGTGAGCTCTTGTTGTGAATATGTTACAAGGAGAATGCAAGGATTAGAGTATCTAACATGAGCATAACGAGAGAGCCCAGCAACATCTATTCTCTGTGAAAGATGTTGCAGGATAAGTTATTTCGCACGTAGGTAAACAAAGTTTGTCTTTTAAAATATATGTATTTTTAAGAGCTTATCTTGTTTTCTTTTATTTTCTCGTGTGACGTGGATTTTATAATGATTTTAAAGGATGACAGATCAACAGACAGTCATAATCTCTTATAAAGATACGTGGTCGTATATAAATCTATTTGCCCTATTGACAAAAATTCAGTTTTTTAGTGCAGATTTTTTTGGTTTGCTTTCTGTCATAGAGCTATAAAGTTTATTCGATGTAAACGATTTTCACCAGATGTTGCTAGTGTAAAGATACACTGCTAGTCGAAAGGTCTTCAGGAAAAATTAATTTCAACTATTATTGTATTTATAAAGTTTGTCTTGAAATAAAAGTTTAAAATAACACTTGTAATATGAGATCAAGTAATAAAAAAACTGTTAGCGCGGTGGTGTTTAAAAAAAGTACTACTTTAAAAAGTAAAATTTCTAATAGGTGATATCCTTTTCTCTTTCGTGCAACCCCTTTCTCATACAAGAGATGTTGCGAGTCTACTTCTTATCGATCGTTATTTTCATGGCAACTGCTCGACTCAGCTTCAGTCAATGGTCCTCCTACAAAACTTTCATAACAAGCAGTCGTCTAGTTACAACCAGTCAACAATTTTTCCTAAATTGTACCTAAATCTGAAAGTAAATTCAATAAACAAAGCTTCTTTTCTAGAAATGCTCGCCTGTGGAACGCCGTACCGCGTGTCTGCTTTTAAGCTGACAACAACATGGTCATCATCCATGTAAACAAGTTCTTATTGAGCTATACCCTTAAATGATCATAAAATGATCATATTCTACCCAATTTCCACCAAAAACGATCACTCTGCTGTTGCCTCATCTTATACTCATGAACCCTTATCCGCGAGTGGACTTCAGACCTTGATATATGGTGACTTCCTCGTAAAAGAAAAAACAATTAGCACGGTGTTAATACTAAAAAAAAAAAAAAAACACGTTGCTGACAGACAACTGCTAAGCGGCAAATAGATTTAATGAATCGAACCAGACTTGAATTATTTTTAAACGTATTATTTTAAATCTTAAAAATACCAATAACACTAATTATTTAAATTTTTAAACATTTTTTAGTACATTCTGCACCAAGATATTGTTTTATTTTATTTTTGTTTCTTGAAACGAAAACAAAAATCTATTTTTAAAATATTTTCGTTTATTTATGTTCTAATATATTTCAGTTAGTTTATGGACATAACCGATAATTGATCCTAGTGGCCCCAGATAAAATCGAGAAAAATTTCAATGGTGTCTTTCGATTCATTCAAATGATATCACTTTTAAGCTAATTTATTTGAATGTTTTAACCGTTAGCATTTCTTTAACATACAAACATTGACTTTTATATAGAGATACTATACCCTCTGGATTTAGACAGCTTTTCTATGATAAAAACGGGGATGAAAAAGACCTAAGAATTCGACAACGTTTCGCCCGTTTATGTCTCTTTTATGATCATATATTCTCTTGTCGAGACTGTGTTGTGTTTCGCCAATATATATCTGTCCACAGTCACGACATGGTATAGAGTATATACCAGTTTGGATCTTGAAATAAGATTTGGGTTTATGGATTATATCTCTGATTGTTAAGAGGGTTATTTCAGATATTTCAATACCTATTTGGTTTAGTTTTTATATATGTCGTTGCTTTTACTATTGGTAGGTAGGATAATACTTCCGTTAAGTGTTTTTGTAATTATGGAGCTGTCTTGATTGTGCTTAGAGATTGCTAGGGCTTATCTTGTAGCGTTTGGCAAGAAGTACGGCAGGTATTTTAATTCTTTAAATGTGCGTTCCACGTGTCAAAACTCTTCCTCTAAATGTTCATTACTGCATACTCTCACAACTCTGAGGTATGGTGCCTCTTTTCACTCTATTGTAGTGATGAGAGTAAAGGTGTATATAGTCACTCTTATTAATGTGTTTGTGATGGACTTTATACTTTAACTCATTATTATTATTTATTAAATAAATATTAAAAAACGATATGGATTCATTTTCTTCTTTTTCATATGTTTAATTCATAGTGGCTCAATTTTATTTAATTTTAAAGTAATGTCTTCTTTTTTGGATAACTTGGAAAGTAAAATGAAAATATCGTCTATGTATTTAAAGTAAGATGCATTTTTAGGCAATCTGTATTTAAGGGTCCAGTTTCTATAAACTCCAGAAATAGACATGCTAAGACTCCACTAAGGGGGTTACACATTGGTAGGCTAAACTTCTGTTCGTAGTAAAATTTGTCGGTGAAATATGTCATGTTGACGCATAAATTTATGATGCTAATTACGTTATCTTTTGGAGACGGGAAGCTAATGTTTATTTTCTTTAGATATTTTGAAAGTTGGTTGTGGCATTTTTGGTGGGGATATTGGTACAGGATAAGGGTTATTGCGTGTACAGTAATCAATGGGATAATATCGTAGTAATCGTTAGTAATGGAGATTTGAAAAAGTGTCTTATTTAAAGGGCGGTTTATCAGGAATTTGTTTATGTTGGACTTGAAGACATCCAAGTTGTAGTCAGATGGGGAACAGGAAAACGGAAGAGAGTTCCACAGGCGTGAACTTCTAAGAAAGAAGTTTTGTTCATGGAATCTTCGATTTGATTTAGGCACAGATAAAAAATGGGGGAAATTATTGACAGTGGTTTCAGCTAGACGGGTGTTTATCGTGAAAGATTGGCGAGGGGAGACCAGAGATTGGAGCTAAGACGAGTACTTTCCATGGAAATAACGATAAAGCAAAGACAGGCGCGCAACGTTTCTTCTGTGGGGGAGAGATTGCATGGAAGAGAAAAGGGCATCACCCACTAGCCGCAAAGTCTATTTTGTACTCTGTCAAGGCAGGATAGGCTGTTTTTAGCCGCTCCTGCCCAGATATGGCAGCAGTACTCCATCTTTGGACGTACTTGGCTTTTATATAGATAGAGAATTGCATCAGCGGTGAGATACCTTCTTGATCGGTAGAAGGATCCTACCCTTTTTCCAGCGACCTTTGCAACAGACTTGATGTACGTGTTCCATTTCATGTCAGGAGTAAAGGTCAAGCCCAGAAGCTTATCAAAATATGGAGCCTCCCCTAGACGAGAGCTATCCATTTCAATTGATGCCAGATGGGGATCAGAGCGTTGATGAGGTAAAGATAGGAGCTTGGTTTTAGATGCAATAAAAGTAACCAGCCACCTCTTCCCCCACTGTACTGTGCGCTCAAGATCAGCGGAGAGAGAATCAGAGAGAACTTTGTCATTTACAGTCTTTGATGTGCTGCCACAGATGGTAGTGTCATCAGCATAGATGTCAACGAATGATTTAAATATGTGTTTTGGGAGATTATTGATGTAGATCAGGAAGAGAGTTGGGCCCAGGATGGACCCCTGAGAGACTCCAGCATTAATAATGTGGGCCTCTGATTTCTGCCCATCAACCACTACTCTTATGAGCCTATCAGAGAGAAATGATTTAATAATTAAGAAAACATTTCCAGTTATACCATAGCTGGAAATCTTGTGAAGTAGGCCTTTATGCCATACCTTATCCAAGGTCTTTGATATGCCAAGAGCAATTGCCCTATAAAGGAAGCATCTGTCGAGAGATTCACTAATCCTATGAGTTATAACCGTTAGTACATCTGCTGTAGATCTAGCAGAACGGAAACGATATTGCATGTCAGTAAGAAGGTTATTTCTGCTGAGGTGGTTGACTATTCTTTATTTAATATGGATTCCAGCAACTTACTCATGACACATAGGAGACTTATTGGTCAGTACACTGAGAGGGGGATGAGTTATCACCTGAATTCTTAAATATAGGGCATACTGATGAGGTTTTCCATTGTATTGGGAAGCACTTCTCCTTAAGGCAACGCTTAAACAGTTTTGTAAGTATGGAGGCAAGTTCTGGTTGAAGCTTTTTCAACACTATAATTGGAATGCCGTCAGGGCCAGTTGCTTTACTGGAATCAAGGTTCTTGATTAGCTTGGCGACCTCACGCATAGATATTTGTATGTTGCATAGCGTGTTGTCTGTTATATGAGGAAATACGGGGGAGTTGATGGCCTTCGTCGCATAGGGTAGAATTAGCTGCAAAGTTCTTGGCAAATAGTTTGGCCTTGTCTGATGCTGACGAGATGACTTCAGGTCCATTGATTAGTGTTGTGATAGAACGCACCCTTTTGTTCAGGATCCTGTTTGCTATTTGCCAAAACTGATGGGAATCAAGCTGCTGCTCAGCTACTTTGGATTTAATGGACTGAGCATATAGCTCTCTTGCATTTTTATTACTCTTTTACAGTGGTTGCTAGCAGTCCTGAAAGCAGTTTTAGTCTCAGTACATCTATTACGTTGGTAGCAATAGAAAAGTGATTTCTTTTGGCAATGGCAGCAGCACATTCTGGGGAGAACCATGGCTGGCTGTTAGGTTTTTGTTGGAATTTTTTGGATAGTATGAATCGGTTTATGCCTACAATTAACCATTCAGTCAGGTCTGATACTATAGAGGACACATCCTTTTTAAACATGGAACGGAGAGGTAGATCAGATATAAATGTACGGAAGCTATCCCAGTCAGCCATAGAGTATCGATATACAGTACGGTGGAGAGGTACGTCTGAAGACTTATTACATTTCATTTTTATCTTAACTGATAAAGCCGAGTGGTCGGAAGATCCCAGAGGGGATAGAACGAAACATAAACATAGTTCAGGGGAAGTTGAGAGAAAAAGGTCTAGAAGGCTTGCATACTGACCGGTAGTATCAGGCACACGGGTGGGTTCGTGAACAATCTGGGTGAGGTCACAGGCAATGGCGAAATCATGACAGAACCTCCCCTCATCATCTGTCTTGCTCGAGTTGGTCAGCCATTCCACATTGTGAACATTGAAGTCATCACAAATATGAATGTTAGCCGAAGATATAATATATATTATTTTTATAGCTTTTTAGCCTTTTGCATATAATCAAAGTATAGTATATGTTCTTCTCAACGTCAACACCATTTGACACCAAAATTGTTTGTGCAAGTATCTCCCTTGAGAATGAAATGTTAAAAATATTTTAAAACGCTATCGTTTTTCTAATAAAATCTCTTTAAATAAAACAATAGTACTATGGATGAAATTATTACGTATATACAATGGCATTTGTTCATACTAATTATAAATATATATCACATAATAACGATTTATAAACAAAACATTCTAAGTACATATGCTAATGAGCCATATTCAGTTTTATCTGAAAGAGTTTGAGAATATGTATGTATACCGTATTTTAAATTATTTTATTAATTCTTCAATATTAAAGCATTGTTTTCCATTAGTAAAAGTTTAGATATTTGTTTACCAAAAATTCAAAATTCGGACAAACATACAAACAGAAAATGCCGCTTATTATATAAGTAGATGAAGCTGTGTAGAAGTCGAATAAAACTGTACTTATTTGAACTCCACACCTTGTACATGGTGCGGCAGAAAAACTTGATTATTTAAATATTTATTGATATTCCAAATAAGCAAGTTGCTCTGCCCCATCGTCTAGTAGAAGTCTTTTTTTTTTTTTCATTTATTTATTCTTATTTTTATCTTTTTCTGTTGTTGTTATTCAAACGGTTTGTTTCTATTTTTCTGTCAGGAAAAAAGTCTACCGACCAAACAGAGATGGCGTCATCTGCTTAGGTTTTAGTTACACAACAGACCATGATACTGAAATGAACCGTTTGATTCGATACAATGGTGAGTGATATGAAATGCTTGATCATTTTTTTTTTCGGCTTTTCTTTCTTTCGTTTTATGTTTTATAAATAGAAAATGCCCATCATTTGGCGGCTATTAGTCTGGCTTTCAGTAATCTTTTTTTAATATATAACCTCCATTACATTCTTTAATATAAATTTATTATGATTTTTTCTTTAATTCTATTTTTCATCAAATCACCTTTCTAAACGAAAATATCATTAAAAATCAGTTAATGAAAATATTTTTTAAAAACGGTTTTGGTAATTTAGTTTTTTATTATAAAATCACTTTAATTATTGTTAATATCGGCAGAACTATTGCACATCTATAATAAAATAGGACAATAAAATTACAAATTAATACCATTAAATATCAGTTTATCATTTAAAAAACAGGCAAACCGTATGTTTAGGTCTTTTTCTCTATTATATTTTCAGTTTTTCACATCACTATGTTTTATTATTCATTTAAATATTAGTAAATTGTTTTTATGGCAATATAAGTGTGATAAATAAAAAATATTGCCTTTATTCATTTATCAATCTAAAACAATGTCAAAAATTAAAGATCAAGTAAGTATGTGTGAATACGTGTGTATGAAATGCTGTGTGTGTAATTTTTCATTTCATATGATATTCATTTGTTAGTTATGTTAGCATTCATTTCCTCGATATCTTTCAAGTTAGAATTCTTTATAGAAGACATTGGGTGCAACGTGAAGAACCATGTGAAGGCTGCCAACATTCTTAACTAGAAGTGTTTCTCTGAAACGAACTGGGTTCGAACTTGATACACTCAGTTTGTCAGTCCGTGTCGTTGATCTTTGAGACACCGTCATCTTCTTATTGTGCTGGTTTGATTGGAAAATAAGAGCCATTAATTGTTTGGATTGACCAATAATTTTTATGATAGTTGGCTCAAAGTTCATTGGTTGGAATTTTGTATATAATTGACAAATTGGAATATGGAGTGGAAACGCTATTTCCGAAAAAATCATTTTTTGTAAAGAATTAATATTTGATCGCCAAAAACGAAGAAATAACTATTGCAAGCATCCCTCGTAACATCGCCATTTAAATCAAAAGGGGACTAAACATAATCGCCACTCACCCTAAAAAGTTTCATGGGAAAATGAATTTCACAAGCAATCCCCAGTCTCATGCCTCGCGTCAATTCGTTATAATTATGGAGGACGTTTTAGATTTACATCATTTTCGATAAAACGATAATTCATCCATGCAAAATGGCAGTGCGAAATGAATTCTAACAGTTCCAACAGTGAATATAGTTGGTCTTTGTAGAGAAGCATCACATCCCAAAAGTCGGAGGAGTTTGTGGCGAATACCTTTCGAGTCCAAAACGCTCGAAAAACTATGATGTCCAGTCAATCTTTGACAGTTCGTAGCCGTAAAGAAAAGCACTTATGATTTGTGCAACCAGTTTATTTTTAAGATTTTTTATACTAGTATTTCAGCTGCTCTTTAGCATGAAAAGAAAATAGCCATGCATAAATTCATGCATAAATTATTCAAATTCTACACAAAATTTTTACTCTTAGCTCGTGTAGTTACGGCCGTACTCGGAAGAATAACAACAACTTGATTTGTACATTATAACGACAGCGTTATTGTGTGTTTTGATGGTGGGCGACGATGAGTCCGATAAAGGGAAAGGATGGTGGGTTGGTAAGAGGGAGACGCGCACATAGACATTCGCTGACTAGCTCTTAGCCGCTACCTGTCAAAAGAAAACTAATTAATTTAGACCGCTTGTTATGTAACCGCCTGTGGCCTTTGACATCTGACCCCTCTCTCTCTCTCTCTCTCTCTCTCTCTCTCTCTCTCTCTCTCTCTCTCTCTCTCACTCACTCTCTCTCTCTCTCTCTCTCTCTCTCTCTCTCTCTCTCCAATCGATTCCGGGCCTCTTTGGCGTTCGATTGGTTTCCAAATGCCATTTCAAAATTTCAATTCTTATTTTTGACATTCACTTATTGTCAGCTGCCTCCTTCGGGGTTTTCACTACACACGACCTTGATTATTCAACAGCGCGTTAATAAATTTAAAAGTTTAAAGGATACAAAATATTTAAAAGTATTTGTAAGATTTAAGTTTTTAAATTTATAAGACGTCCTACTGATTTTGTAGCAAAAGCGATTGTTTATATTCCTTCGTTGAACTATATGTTTCTATTTATTGTAATAAGTTAACCAAGAGAAAAGACAAAAGCCGGAAGCGGGTCATTTAGTGAAACAAAATGAAAGTAAAAAGGCCCCCGGACAATGCTGGATAGGGTTAGCTAGTATCATATTAATCGAGCATTCTACGTAGATTTGTTTTGATTGCATCGATCTTTTGCATCTGAATTTGGATTCAGACGTTCGAAATGAGCTCATGAAGGATTTGGTTGTTATCACCAAATCAAAGCTGAGTAAGACATTAACTTCTTGAAAATTATGAAAAAATCTGGGGTATTTCAGTGACTGAACTAGGTTGACTAAACTGGGTTTTTTGCTCCAAGACGAAAAATATTACCAATCAATTATGTCAAGAATTCTGATTCTCCTGACTCGTTCACTTCAAACATCTGTCAGACATCACTGCCTGCAAGTCTTATTAAAAATCTATTTATGTCATGTTCATTGATTAGTTATCCTATTTATCCATTCAGGGTCTTGTGGATTGACCAACATGTAAACCAAACCTTCATCCTAAGAAGTTACGTGAACCAGCACTGAAAAGAGAAAAGGGCCGAGAACCTGCACTCTGGATTCCAAGCTCTTTTTCTTTTCAATCGCAGTAAGGCAATGGTTGACACCTCTGTGACAAACGCTCTCGTCAGCAATTGCTGAGAACCAACCCACTCTTTCTCTCCTAGCTACTACATCCTGGACAAGGGTGGACTACATTTTGACTAATTTTGAATGCAGCCATTACTCTTTTCCGGATAAACAACCTTAGTTGTTACTGCCTTGACTGCATTGCAACAGAAGCTTACAGTCCGACCAGAAAAACCTTTACTTCCACATGAAAAGAAAAGCCAGCAACGTTCAAAAAATTACTCGAACATTCTTAACCAGACAAGTTCTCATGTATAACTTATTCATAAACATAACCTTCTCGTTCTTTACAATCACCATTATATATATATATATATATATATATATATATATATATATATATATATATATATATATATATATATATATATATATACGAGCAAAAGTACCCGTCGTTGACTGGGTTCAAAAACAGCCTACAGAAAATGGACTCTGATTTATGAAAGTATGATAGGTTATGAAAAGGAAGGGTTGTAAAGAGATAGCTTCGAATTTGGGGTATCAAAACCAAAGCAAAATATGATGAAAGAAAAATAAAATAGATAAACCCCATAATTTATTATACCATACTTGTTCACACTGAAACACTTATCACAATATTCTGTGGATCTATATTAAAAAACCTTGTTAAACTTTGTGACATATTTCCATTCTACGGAGGTCAGGCACGAACGAACACCCCATAATTTTATTATACCATATTTCTTCAAACTGAAACATAATTATCAAAGTATACTTACGCAGATAGATATGAAAAGTCTTTAATAAAATTTGTGCGTATTTCCATTTTATGGAGGTCAGGCGCGAACGCAGACCCCACAATTTTATTATACCATCTCTATTTAAGTTAAAACATACTTATCAAAGTATTATTATGTACATCTATATCAGAAACACTTGTAAACGTTTTTTTTTAATTTTTAAATTTTTATTTCCATACTTTGTGGACCAGACCACACAATTTTAATGAATCATCATTATGCCAGGTCAAACATACCCATTCCTGTGTCTCGATACATCTTCTATCATTATATGTGATCAGTTTTCTATAATAGTCAACTATATAGGAGCCTATTCGTGACCAGACACACACACAGGTCACGAATAGGCTCCTATATAGTTGACTATTATAGAAAACTGATCACATATAATGATAGAAGATGTATCGAGACACAAATGTGGAGGACGGCATTCATTGCTCTAGTCAGGAAACGACTAAGCACTGGGCGTCTCTAATTAGTCCTTGCAGCTGCACCTCTGCTCCTGGTTAATAGGCAAAGAAGGAGTATGGAAGCCAGGCGATAGGCAGAACCTATCTACTCCTTAAGCATTTTAGGTGTGCAAACTAATGATTCGATCAAGTCACCATCTCTTGGGAGGTTGCCGTCCAGGACTGAGGAGGCATCCCTCTCCCGTTTGTTGCCAAGATGTATGAGGTCAGTGGCACAGATTTACAAATTGGAGTTTTCTTTCTCCTAAATGGATGGCCTGACCAGATCTACGGGACCATCAGCACCGAGAGGGTTTTCCCTGCGCCTGGTTTCAAATCCAGTTATTTCTATGCTCCTGCATGGATAGTTAGGATTAATAGAGTTAGTATCAAAGAATTAGTATCTGCTTTGAAGTTACACTCCTTAGAATAGGATTAAGATTGGAAGATGTGGTTACGTTTTTAAAGAAGGTATGTATGAGTATGGGGTATAGATTAAAGGTTAATATCTACTAGGGTTAAGAAAAGATCAAATATGGTTTGTGGATTAGTGACTAATTGGAAAATTATAGTATAAGGGTTAGGGTGCGTTCGAAATATGCTTTAGGTGTTAGTTTTCATGTAAAAATAATCACCAGTACTTTATCCCATCCAAGTGAAGATATACTTGCTAGTTAATATAGTTATCTATTTTATAGATATTCTATAAAGTATAAATATAGGTTAAGCTAATGCATACCTTAGCAATATAAATCTATAGATATTTATTATTTATCGATTTTTAAAAAGTTTGCCTACTAAAGTTTAGGACCGGAAGCTAAACCCCTCTCCCAAGGTATGTGTAAAGTATGTGATTTTATATCAGCTTGGGGAGAAGAGCAATTAGTTTTTGTCAAGTTAGAACAATAGAGATGATATAACTTACAAGAATACAGCATTAATATACGACATAAATATACAAGGATTTGGGTAGGATTTAGGAGTATAAGGATTTTAAATGTTTATCATGCAAAACAGACAGGCAAGCGTCTTGGAGGCAAAGTACTATCCATTTAAATCAGATATTTCGAAATAACATTTGTGCCAGTTATTTTAGTAACATACATCAGTAACAATATACATGTGGCCAGTATGGACCTTATATTTAAACATTACACTTAGTCATAGAATGATAAATTATGATTTTCAAAAAGAGGGAAGCAGTATAAGTAAATAAGAGCAGGAAAACAGGTTTGGTGAATAAACAATAACTTAATTATTTCCTAAGCAGTGGTTTGCACAATTTAGCAGTTTTTGTATGGTTTTGCTTTTATTTTTGGAGATATCATATTTTGTACTGTACTACAATGCTTCATCAAAATATTTTGGTCTATCCCTGCAAATCCTGTCTGGATAGCTGTTTCGTTTCGGTTGTGACGTCACACAGGATCAATGAAAGTTCTGTCTTTGAGTGGGATCACTGTGGATTACATTGGATAACAATCAGATTGTAATCTGATAGTTATCCAGTTCCTGAATCAAATGGAATTTGGCAATTGGATTAGTCCGGGATTGACCCGGAATTACAATCTTATCCCCCCACCCCAAAAGAAAAATAACGGGCATAAATCAATAAGAAGCAACCCATGGCACTAAAGCCTTTTATAGCTTTTTCCTTTTTTTTTTACATAGGAGTCAAGACCCAAAGGCCACTCAAGGATAAGTGTTAATAAATATACAGAAATCAATGGGAACGTATTGTAGTAATCGTTAGTAGTGGAAATTTGGTAAACTGGATTACTTAAGTGGATGGCTCATCAAAAATTTGTTTACGTTGAACTTGAATATGACCAAATTGTAATCAGCTGGAAAGCAGGCAAATGGAAGAGAGTTTCACAGGCATGCAGTTCTAAGAAAGAAGCTTTGTTCATAGAATCTACGTTTAGGTTTAGGCATAGATAAAGATTGGGGGAAATTATTGACAGTGGTTTCAGCTAGACGAGTGTTTTTTGTGAAAGTCAGGCTAGGCGGGACAATATTTGAGCTCAGACGAGCACTTGCCGAAAATAACGATAAAGCAGAGACAGGCTTGCAACATCTCTTCTGTAGGAAAGAGGTTCCAGGAAAAAGAAAAGGGCATCCCCCTCTAGGCTACGAAGGCAGAATAAGTTCCTGCCTAGATGTGGCAACAGTACTCCATCTTTGGATGGACCTGGCTCTTACATAGGTAGAGAAATGCATCAGCAGTGAGATATCTTCTGGAACACTAGAAGAATCCATTTTTCCAACAGCCTTGGCAACGGATTTGATGTGTGTGTTCCACTTCAGATCAGGAGTAAAGGTCAAGCCCAGAAGCTTGTCAAAACATGGAGCCTCCCTAAGACGAGGGCCATTCATTTCAATTGATGCCAGATGGGGATCAGAGCTTTGATTGTATAAAGATAGAAGCTTGGTTTTAGATGCATTAAAATTTATCAGCCACTTCTTCACCCATTGTACCACGTGCTCAAGATCAGAGGAGAGAGAATCAGAGAGAACTTGGTTATTTACAGCCTTTGATGTGTTGTCATAGATGGTAGTGTCATCAGCATCAATGTCTACGAATGATCTTGGGATGTGATTTGGAAGATCATTGATGTAGATCAGGAAAAGAGTTGGGCCCAGGATGGGCCCATGAAGGACTCTGGCATTAATACTGTGAGCTTCTGATTTCTGCCCATCAACCACTATTTTTATGAACCTATCAGAGAGAAGTGGTTTAATAATTGAGAAAACATTTCCAGTTATACCGTAGCTGGAGATCTTGTGAAGTAAGCCTTTATTCTATACCCTATCAAAGGGTTTTGATATGTCATGATTAATTGCCCTAGAAAGGAAGTATCCATTAAGAGATTTGCTAATCCTATGAGATATAACCGTTAGCACGTCTGCTGAACAGCTACGAGGGTCGTGCATAAGTAATGCCCCCTCAAAGCAGTAGAGCAACGAAACTTTGCACAGTTATTAGTCTTTCTCTACATAGGAACCACCCAGAGTTATGCATTTCTCCCATCGTTTGATGCAGCTCTGGAGACCGTTTTTGTAGAACACCCCAGGTCGGTCCTCCAACCACGACGTGACTTCAGAAATCAAGGCTGCATCATTTGGGAAACGCTTTCCTTTCAAAAACAACTTCATGGCTGGAAAGAGGTGAAAGTCAGAGGGTGCAAAGTCAGTAGAGTAGGGAGGATGGGGATGGGGGAGAATTTCATAACCACACACCCGTGCTTCTGATCTGGCGACATGCGAGTTGTGGACCGGAGCATTGTCCTGCAGGAGGAGGGTACCTTTGCTGATCTTGCCCCGCCTCTTGATTTTGATAGCTGCCCTTAATTTCCTCAAAAGTGAAGCATAATAGGCTCCTGTAATTGTGGTACCCTTTGCCAGGAAATCTGTCATCACTACTCCATCCTGGTCCTAGAAGACTATGAGCATGACTTTGCCAGCAGAGGGCTGCGCTCTTGCCTTCTTTGGAGGTGATGAGTCCAAGTGCTTTGGTCTCTGGATCATAGTGATGGACCCAGGTTTCATCCTGTGTAATCAGTCTTTTGAAAAACTTTGACTCATCTTCTTGGCACATCTCCAAATTCATCCTCGAGCACTCGATGTGTTCTCGTTTCTGGAATGGAATGAGCAACCTGGGAATCCATCTGGCAGACACCTTATGTATATGCAAATGGTCATGAATTATAGTTTCCACAAACCCTGTACTAATCTTGACATCTTGGACTATTTGGCGAATAGTAATGCGCCGATCTTCGAATATGGCAGCCTCAACTTGATGGACAGATGCCTCATCAATGGCAGGATGGGATGGGGGCGACCAGATCTGGGAGCTGTTTACACAGACTTCCGGCCATGTTTGAATTCCAGCGTTTTACAAGGTCATATGATGGGGCATTATCATCATAAGTTTCTTTCATTTCATCAAAAATCTCCTGTGGTGTGCGTCCTTCCAGATACAAAAACCGGATCACTGCTAGACATTCAACAGGCTCTATTTCACACCTGACTCAGTTCAAACACCTGTAAAACAGAAACCACAATTAGTTCAGAGCTGTAATTTGCCACATAACCCGTAGAGATATAAATCATTGCACATGCAAAATTTCAGCTAGATCAGACAACTTGAAGTGGGTCAGGGGCATTACTTATTGCACGCCCCTCGTAGCAGAACAGAAACCATATTGCATGTCACTAAGAAGGTTATTTTTGCTGAGGTGGTTAACTACTTCTCCATTTAACACAGATTCCAGAAACCTACTCATGATGCATAGGTATTGGTCTGTACTGAGAGGAAGATGATCGATCCCTGAATTCTTAAATACAGGGCAAACTGGTGAGGTTTTGAAGGGTGTTGGGAAGCAATTTTCTTTAAGACAACGCTTAAACAGTTTTGTAAGTATGGGAACTAGTTCTGGTTGAAGCTTTTTCAACACTATAATTGAAATGCCATCAGGGCCAGTTGCTTTACTGGAATCATGATTCTTGATTAGCTTGGCAACATCACACACAGATATTTGTATGTTGCATAGCATGTTTTCTGATAAAAGAGGAAATATGGGCGGAGGGTTGACGGCCTTGGTCGCATAGAGTATAATTAGTTGCAAAGTTCTAAGTAAAGAGTTTGGCTTTGTCTGATGCTGACGAGATTACCTCAGGTCCATTGATGATAGTTGAGATAGAGCACACGCTTCTATTCAGGATTCTGTTTGCTATTTGCCAAACTGGTGAGGACCAAGCTGCTGCTCAGCTACTTTGGACTTAACGGACTGAACATACAAGTCTCTCACATTCTTTATTACTCTTTTACAGTGGTTGCTGGCTTTAGTCTCAGTACAGATTCATGTTTTTCCTTTGATTCTCTTTCCATGAAAGCAATATTATCTTTTAAAAAATTTCTTCTCTGTATATGTGTCTTTACTCCCCTCTTCTGATGAGAAGCGTTTGGCTTCAAAATACCATGGCCTAAAGAGGTTTTCCTATCTCGAAATATTGTAGTTCCTTTTGAACTGATAGCATAATAAAATTTAATTGTAACTTTTTTATCTCTTTGTTATCTTAACTTATTCTATAAAATTAGTTCGTGTTTTTAAATGTATTTATACTGTATTTTTACTAGATTTCCAAACTCCCATTCTTATCTGAATTAATTTTAACTGGCAAGTCTACTCTCCATGTTATACAATAAAATACGATATTGAAATTTTGTAAGGGGGACTTGAATTTAAAAAAAAAAAGCTTTAAATCTATTCAAAATTTTAACCATCCCTTAATCTGACTTTATAATAGATAATACTAAGAAATTAATTTATTTTATTGTATTATTTTATTCCACTTTTTAAAACTACTTTCCCAGAATTTTCTTGCATTTTATTTGTTTGTAATATATAAGTAATAGTAAGTAATATATATACAAACAGAAAAATTGGAAATACGCATCTCTTTTCTAGCATTCATCGCCTTTGGTAAATGAGTTTGTATGTTTTAAATTATTAATAAAGAAATCAAAAATTATACCGTTTCAATTAAATAAAAGAAGGAAGTATTAAAATCAAAGCACAAATTTGACTCTTATGGCAGATCCTCCCTCCCTCTTACTGCTCTCAAATAAATGCTAATCTTTGCACCCCAATTCATTCCATATGGAGACACTGGTCTTTTAGCTACACCAACATGGGTCGCTCGAAGAATACCAAATTAAGTGCATCTATATATCCATATTGTGTGGAACCTCTTTATGTAGAGTTAGTTCCACCATTTCTTTTCTTTTCTTTGCTTTATATTCTCTTACATATTGTTTGGGCTGGTCTTGTCTGAGAGCTTATGGGTAACTGATTGACAGTTTGTCTGGCTGCTGTTTCCGACTAACAGTACAGGTCCCTAACTCTTTGGTAACGCTTACACCAGCTGCTCTATCATCAGTTGTATAATATCAGGATAGTTGTAGTGCCATGTCACGCATATCAAGGGACCCTGCTGCTATATCTGGTGGGCTTTCACGAGACCACAACTTCTAGACAGAACTCAGCTAATGGGCCACTGAGTGTATACTTGGCGTCAAAACCGGCCCACTTTGCTGAACACTCTTCCCCTAACCTGGCATTAAACAAAAACGTAATTAAATGACAACCCAAACAAATGTCATGATAAAACCAGACAACCACCCAAACAAAATTAATTCGCCTCCGTCTTGAGGTTCGCTTTCACAAATATCCGTGGGCTTAGAAGTAATAAAGATGATATAGAGGTTTACTTTTTAGTAAACTGCATTAAATGAAAAACGAACTTACACTCTTCAATCCTCTCTAACTACTTTAACATGACAGGATACCTCCCTCTTTGTCGTAAGAACTCGGATAGATATATGCACGGAGTTGGAATCTATATTCGTAGCAACCTGCCTTAAACTAGAGAGAAAAATCTTGAATCGGATAACCAGGCTTTTATGTGCTTTCGACTAACATTTCATCACAAGCGTTAGTTACTTCTATTTTCTCTACCGTTTTTCCTCAAGTCAGGATTGTACTCTAATTGGTCATGTCTCTGATAGTATAGATGCAGCACTCTCCTTAGATAGTAATGCCCAAATACATGCGTTTGGTAGCCCTTCATATATCGAAGGCCTTTGACAAAGTCTGGCACAAAGGGCTACTAATGAAAATTAAATTGTACATTATAACTGGACATATACTAAATATAATTAGACATCTTAGGCAATAGAAGCATACAGGTTGTCATTGATGGACGTACATCTAAGCAGCATAACATTAATGCAGGAGTGCCTCAGGGGTCGATCCTTGGACCATTATTATTCCTAATATTGATAAACGACCTCCCTGATAATATTGTGTCCAGGATGGGTATATTTACTGATGATACAACACTTTATAACATGTATGAAAGCAGAACGGATGTACATAAATCTAAGACAATGACCGCCAAACCATTATGGAATGGGGACGCAAATGAATGATAACATTTAATGCTAGTAAAACTAAGCTGCTCTCCTTTAACAATTACAAGACGCCTCTCCAACTGTCTATATTGATGACAAATAACACCCTACCTGAGAATTCTAACTTCTAACTTCAAACTCCTCAGCCAAACATCTGCGATAATATGAACTGGAACAAATACATAGAGGATATTGCAAAGACTGCTGCAAAATGGTGGGTTCCCTCCATCGAGCTAGAAGACTACTCACACCTAAGAGTATCCTGTACCTCTACAAGGCCACCATTCACCCATGCATGGAGAATTATTGCCACATCTAGGATGGTGCAACTACTACTAGCCTCTCCCTCTTAGATAGCATCCAAAAAAGAGTTGTCAATCTAATCGGTTCCACTTTATCAACTAAGCTCTAGCCTCTGTCCCATCACCGCAATGTTGCATCATTGTGCCTATTTTACAAATATTTTAATGGAATGTGTTCTGATGAACTCGTTGCACTTGTACTTCCTCGACATACATATCCCCCGACAAACCCGCTTAGCAATTAGATCTCACCCCTTCACTGCTGAGGTCCCTAGATGCCAGAAAGCGTTCTATTCTAATAGTCTCTTCCCTTGAACGGCTAGACTTTGGAATTTCCTTCCTGATACCTGCTTTCCTGGTCATACTGATATGCAGAAGTTTAAATGTAACATAAACTGACATCTTGTTAATGCTTTCCTAGACATGGTCTCAAATAGTGGCCTTTTACGTCAAAGTGATGATATGGCTTGTTATGAGTTAACGTTAAATAAATAAATAAATAAATAAATAGAGCTGGTAGAGTGTATATGTGAGTATATTCATCATACAAGTGAATGTTAAACATAAAAAAATGATATACATGAAAAGTAATAATAATATGTTTGTTGAATAGGTGTGGGAGGCTGGTATATGGATCTGCAGAATAGATTTTCACATAGGGGTCATGGAGTCGGGAGTCGGAGCCGGACTCGGGAGTCGGAGCCGGACTTGGGAGGCGGAGTCGGACTTGGGAGTCAGAGTCGGACTCGAGCCGGAGTCGGCATCCTAGGAATTCTAGGAGTCGGAGTCAGACTTTTACCATCCGACTCCGCAACCCTGGTTGTTACACTTCTGGAAAATATTAACCTGGAATTATACATGTGTGTGGGGGAGAGGGGGGGTCTTTATTGCTTGCCAAGTAAAAATGTTCAATTATATAGAGTTATTATCGTTTCTTCTCATAAAAGTACTTATCTTCAGGTTTCTTCCTTTTCACTTGTGGGAATTAAACTTTCGGATATAAAATAATCCCCATAACCAATTTAATCGTCTAAAAGTTCAAATATTCGTGGTAGCAATAATAACAGATCTGAACAGATAATCAACATAAACTGTGTTTTTTTTTTTTTGTTTTTTTTTTTTAGTTTTTTTTTGCGTTGTTGTTGTTGTGCTTTGTTTTGTTTGTTTGTTTGTTTTTTTGTTTCTGTTTTATTTTGTTGCATTTGTTTGTTTGTTTGTTTTGTCTCTGTTTTCTGTTTTTCAAGACAAAGAATCTTTAAGAGTTCTTTTACAAACGTATATTGTTGATATCTTCTTCTACATATTCAGGTCCTGGAGTAGGAAATCATCTACTAAGCCCTCAGTTGGTCAGACGTGACGAAATCGTGAGTATAAACACCACCTGTGATCTATTACGGACTGAACAGAAGAGGCCGTCAGCACGACTCACTCGATCACGTAAGTCAGGATTTTGTAAGTGTGAATGGGTGAGCGGAAAGGAGTGAATGCATGTCTCACAAGTTATACGCGTGTGCGCGATACTCACGAGGTAAATAATTCATCTTGCAAAATTATAGGCATCTATACTAATATGAGTATTTCACGTTAGTATTTATGTCATGTTTTCCGGGAACCAGCACGTTGTAATCTCAGTCATAAAGTAGACAAAGAATAGAAAAGGACTTCAACTCGCTTTTTGCAGTTGTATTGCTCATTGTCTCGTTACGGTTGTGACGTCTTTCACGTGATCGTTCTCTCGAACGTGCTCTCGAACGTCATCTACGCCTCTAAAGTGATCGTCTTCTCTAATGTGATCGTCTTTTCAAACTCTTTTTTATAGTCTTCTTTTTCATTACCGTGATGTCATTTTACTCACTGCTCGATATTTGCAGATAGCCGTTCACACTATGTTACATTTGTCTGTGTGTGTGTGTGTGTGTGTGTGTGTGTGTGTGTGTGTGTGTGTGTGTGTGTGTGTGTGTGTGTGTGTGTGTGTGTGTGTATGCTAAGAACTGTTAGGCTATTAGACCTGAGAACGTGTGATTTGGTAGAAATGAACCCCTATCTGTGCAGATTTTCCTTTGTTTCTTAGGAAAATGCCTCCCAAAAGAACATGAAGCGCTCCCTTCCCAAAAAAAAAAAAACATGTAACTTCTGATTTTAATAAGGCTTAATAGAATTAATACTTACTAGAATTGTGCGCATCCTCAAATTAGGAAGACCAAAGTTTATCTTCACAAAATGGTACTGATGTATTTGATCGGTCCTAATCTTGTGCCCTTCGAAAAATTTTGGTTACATGATAAATTGTAGACAGTGTAATCCTACAAAACGTAACCGCTATTTTATCAATAGATTTTTAAAAGAACAAAACAGTCGAATCCAAATTATATTGGACGAAATAAAAGAAAAGCATTTGTAAATGGAATCAGCAAATCAGAATTAACATGTCAAAAAAAGGGGGAAAAACATTTTAAAATCAGAAAACAAAGTTTTCATAAATAAATTGATGTATTACAAAAAATAAAGTATTTCAAAACAAACAATTTAAACTATATCTTTAATTAAATAATTTTTAAAAATAAAAATAATTATTTTCAATAAATTTACTTTTACAAAAAATGTGCTTCTACAATAAATTACTATGAAGAAAACACAGTTGGGTTCGCTTCTTTTTTTTTTTTTTTTTAATTACATTTTCACCCCAAATAAGGTACATTGCCACTTTGGTGTAGGGGGCTACTATCAGGGGCAACAACTACTGGGGCACTATATTGGGATTTGCGTAGCAAGATGTCAGTTCACGTTACACTTAAACTTCTGCATGTCAGTACAGTTAGGGAAGCAGGGACCTGGAATGGAATTCCAGAGTCTAGCGGTTCTGGGGAAGAAACTACTGGAGTAGAAAGATCTTTTACATCTAGGATCTCTACTGTGGGGGGGATTTAGCTGCCTGTCGTGTTTGTCGAGGGTGTCTACGTCGTGGGGGCACAAGTGTCTGCAGTTCGCCAGAGCATTCACCATTAAAATGCTTGTAGAACAGGCAGAGGGATGCAACGTTTCGTCGATGGGACAGAAGCTGAAGCTTAGATGCCAGTTCAGGGCCTATCAGATTGGTGACTCTCTTTTGAACCTTGTCTAAGAGCGAGAGACTAGCAGCAGATGCATCAGCCCAAATGTGACAACAATACTCCATACATGGGCGAATGGTGGCCTTATAGAAGTACAGGATACTTTCAGGTGTTAGTAGTTTTCTAGCACGGTAGAGAGAGCCCACCTTTCTTGCAGCGGCCCTGGCAATGTTTTCAATATAATTGTTCCAACTCATGTTTCCTGTGAACGTTAGGCCAAGCAGTTTGAAAGATGTACTCTCAGACAGGGAGTCACTGGCATTGCTATTGGTGGCAGAGAAGGTTTCTTATAATTATTGAAGGAAACCAGTTTAGTCTTGGCAGCATTGAATGTGACCATCCATTTATGTCCCCATTCCACTACAGATTGGAGGTCATCCTCCAGTGTTTTTGCCATTTCTTTAGATATGTGTTTATTTGTTTTCCTGTCATGCCTGTTATAGAGTGTGGTGTCATCAGCATATATACCCATCTCAGAGGCAGTTTTGTCGGGGAGGTTATTAATAGATATTAGGAACAATAGAGGTCCAAGGATAGACCCCTGAGGCACTCCTGCATTTATATCACACTGTTTAGATGTACGACCGTCGAGGAAAAACTGAATTTTTCTCTTATCTAAGAAGGATTTAATTATGTTTAGTATTCTACCAGTGATACCGTATGATTTAATTTTCCTGAGGAGACCCTTGTACCATACCCTACTAAAAGCCTTAGATATATCTAGAGCTACCGCTCTGCCCTCCCCCGCTTTGTCCAGTGAATGGTATATACATTCAGAGATTACAGTGAGGATGTCAGCTGTGGAACGGGCTTGTCTAAATCCATATTGTTTGTCAGTCAGAAGTTTAGCATCTGTAAGGTGCCGGACTAGAGCATGGTTAATTATGGTCTCACATATTTTGTCGAAAAGTGGGAGGAGGCTAATGGGGCGATAATTTGATGGGTCAGTTCTTTCGCCAGAATTCTTGAATACTGGTACCACAGAAGCAGTTTTCCAACAGCCCGGAAAGCATGATTCATTAAGGCATTTGTTGTAGAGTTTGGAGAGAACTGGAGCTACTTCAGCTGAGCATGTTTTAATAGCACAGCTGGGATGAGATCAGGTCCACATGCTTTTGAAGTGTCAAGGTTTTTTATGATAGCATGTACCTGAGCAGGGGTGATTTTTATATCGTCTAGCGTGGCGTCTGTCCGCAAAGGAAAGTCAGGCAGGGGGTGGTTGGAAGGATCCAGTGTGGAGTTCGAGGCAAACCGGCTGGCAAGCATATTAGCCTTGTCGGTTGCTGAGCAAACAACCTCGTGATTGTTGGTTAGTGGGGGAATTGTTGATTGCCCATTATTTACTACACTGTTGTAGATTTTCCAGAAGTCACGATTTCCTAATTTTTGTGCTTCTATGCGTTTTTTAGTGGTTTCAGTTAATTCTCTCTTAGCTGTCGCTATTTCTTTCTTAACGTTACTTCTAGCTTCTATATACTTTTCATACCTATAACTTTATTTCATTCACTTGATCAAATTGTGAAATGTGCGAAATTTTCACGGAATGAGAAATGAATTTAATCAACAAATATGTTTTGATAAAGCTGATATTTTTCTGGATAGTGCCAATAATATTTTTGGACAGAAAAATAATAACGCACAGCAAATATTAATTTACTAACATTTCTTTGAAAATTGTGTCCATTGTATTTCAAATATAAAACTGGACTAAATGAGATCCATTAATAAGTGCATATAAATACGCAGAAAGTAATATTGTGCTACATAGTTCAATAGAAATTATAAAATCACATTGCAAGAGACAATCTTTAATTTACTTATTCAGTCCAGTACCTCTTGGCAGGCAATGTTCTTTTTTATTTTGTTTTTTGTCCTGTTTCTTTCGAATTTCCCTTTTTTACAAAACGTTTCGCTGACTTCTGTCTTCGGTGAAGAACAACTGTACGTTGAAATTAAGACGTGTTCATTTCTCACACTGTCACAACAATGATAATCGAAAATGATGCGGCATTACAAACAGGTCACTCATATACTTGTCCAGGGTTGCAAGATTAACTTTTTAAAAGCTAAATCTCGCGAATTTGGCCTTTTGTAAAGCAGTTTGGCCTTTCAAAATTGTATTTGATTTTTTTTCAAAGCATAACGTACATACTGACCGAGGTAAAAAAATAAGCGGATTCTTATACAGATCAAAAGAGTCGCTATCAGAGCGACAGAATTGTTCTGTTGATAGAATATGACTTGATAATTTCAGACGAACTTACGTGCTATTATTTTATTTTGAATTATACCATCTACAAAATTTTCCAATGCCAGAACTTTGGAACTACTGAGAAACATCAGTACACACAAAATGTCCAAACCCATAAGTTAAGTTGTGTAAAGAAAATATTTAATAATTTTCTGAATACATATAAAAAAATGTAACTTTTCTCTTTCTCATAAAAAGTATATAAAAATTAATGCTTCTAGGCATGTAAATAGATGGAATTAGATAGGAGTTACATCTAAAGAACAAAGCTTTAAAAATCATTTTATATTCAAACTCATTTTGTTTGGACATGACACGATCACGACATGTTTGTTGCAACTTTCTTCATGCTCGAATGCTTCTTTTGTTTTAGATACAAATTGAGATTTTGACACGTCTTAAACTCGAAAAGCTAAGCCAATTGTCTCCGCTGATATTTTTAATAAGTGTTACCATAATGTTCCTATAGAATTTAAGAGGCACACAAGCCTCTTTACGAAACTGGATTTAAAGTCGGTCAATTTAACTCTTATGCGCAGATCATCATATAATGATTAGGTTACTCTGACAGACGTTAAAAAGCATTTTAAAAATATTTATATTCAACAGCATTTCTTGCGGTTAACGGTAGCCGATTGGATTAGGTCCTTACTAATGAAGCCAGGGATGACTTCTGTTGCCGGGTTCGAATTTATCGATTAGTGTTAATATATATATATATATATATATATATATATATATATATATATATATATATATATATAGAGAGAGAGAGAGAGAGAGAGAGAGAGAGAGAGAGAGAGAGTTATATTTATAGTTATTAAATAATATAGACAATTCCTGTCTATATATTTTGATCCTTTCTAGCTTTTTCATAGTTTTCTTGTTTATGACAAGAACTGACCGGTATAACTGGCACTGGCGATTATTACTCAAATGTTTTCAGATCCGTCCAGATCCATTTTCAGGGGGAAAAGTTAGGATTTAGTTATATATGTAGTTCTATATATAGTTATACACCGTACTTTGGGGTAAATGCGCCAAACCCGGGGGTAATTGAGCAACTAAAAAAGTGCTCTTTATATACGTGGTTGCCAAAAAAGCACTTTTAGCTAGTTGGCGTAATTACCCCGGACTTGGCACAATTACCCCAAAGTACGGTGTATATAATTATATACATACGTATATGTAGTTATATCTAGTTATATAGATAGAAAATCAGTTAGCCATATCACATTATAAATTTATTTCAACCTTACAAGTAGTAGAGGTCTATTATCAGTAGGATTGATTGTTTTTCTTCTTTTATGCAACTTTATGTGTGTGAGTTCGTTCCTTATAGACTCCGTGACGACTAAACATATTTTCTTTAAAATTTACAAAACTTTAGTCTATAAGTCTGGGAGCGATCTTAGTTAAGTTTTGTCTCAGAATAACCTCGATAATTACTGATAATCGATAATCGAGATCGTTATTTTAATTTATCTATCATCGATAAAGCCATTTTTCCATGTCGTCGCTTAGCAACAATGATAAGACAACGAGCCGTGAAAATTTTACTGTGGGTAAGTTGATAGCGTGTTTTTTTTTTTTTTTTTTTTTTTGTTTTTTGAGGAAGGGGGTTATGACATGATTGCATTTATATAATTGTCGAGATAATAAATAAATTATTATATACATAATAAATTATTATTTTATTTTTACATATATATCTATCATAAATTATTATCTTATCTATATAAATAAATAAATATAATAAATTATCTATCTAAATAAATAAATTTATTGTTTTAATAATAAATGATTATCTTAATAATAATAGGATAATTAATTATCTTAATAATAATTATTATCTTATTATTATCTTAATAATAAATTATTATCTTATATATAATTTAGACTGATTTATTATCTATAATATATTTATTATGTATAATTTAGACCGAGATTCATCTTCGTGAAACATCTATCAAATCCTCATGTTTAATTTTCATGTACCAAGTTCTAAAAGCAAATATAGAGAGATCTGTAGCTGTGGAATGTCTGTTTAATTCAGGGGTCTTTAAATTACGACCTTCGGGCCACATTTAATCCGCCAAAGTCTTTAATTCGTCCCGCGGAACTGTTATGGCAAACGTAAAAATATTCATAAAAAAATTTTAAATGGAAATGTGTGTAGAAATCAGGTTTGGGAGAACCAGTTTCACTAAAATGCAAAGCTAATGAGTATAAAACACACCCGGGTTATCTTTCTTTATTATTTTGGCCAGAATAGCTCTAAAAGAACAGCAATATGATCCTCCGTTCGGAAACTTTGGAGATCCTAAGTTTAGTCTATTGATTTTCTCAAATCCCGGTTGAATATTGGTCACAATCCAAAATTATATCTTGAATTCATTATATCTTCAGTTTTTGATGTTGAATGTCTGTTAATTTTGTTATGGAAGTTCCCTGTTTGCTTAATGAGCAGATTAAACACTTTTGAAGCCGCTCTTGAAACTGGCTTAATGCTGCATGTAATGGGTGTATGTTGGATCACACGGCATAATCACGTTGACACATCGGTTTCCATTAGCTCACCGAAGTTAAGCGATGTTGAGACTGGTCAGTAATAAAGTGCGTGATCATTTGATGATAACAGGTGCCATATGTGCTCTGAAGCTTGATGATATATGGTGACTGAAAATCATTTATATCTCCTTCTGATATATAGAAAACGATATTATCTATTCAGTAAGGATCGAACTCGCATGTACTAATTTTAGTTTACAAAACGTACGTCAACTCCTACATAACTTACGTAACCAACCAATTTTGATGTTGAATGTCGGTTAGCATTTCAACTTTAAGATCCACCAGTCAGATTGGTAGTTAAACCGACTTAATTTGAAAGTGCCGACAGCTACGATTGACTAATATGCATTTATTTCCTGCATTTTCCATTCGTTCGGAATCCTGTCGTCAGATGAATGATATTATGCCTAGGAATGTCCGATATTACATCATTTGCGTTCGCTCATCTATCTTCCGAAGGAAATGTCAGATCCTGGATTCATTTCGTCCATAAAGCCATCAAGACAGCTCCTCGATCATGTCTACAGCTGAGGACAACAGGTCGAGACATACGACGTATAAATGGGTTTTATGTTATCGCATTGATAGGAGAAATTGCTATTTTTCTTCTTTTTTTTTCTTTTTTCATAAACTAAAGCTGTTTTTTTATCTCCATTTAGACTCAAATGCATATGTTAGTTGTCCCATTGAACGCAACATTTTATGCAACATTTATCTTATAAAGGGTGTTTTTTTAGAAGCAACTAACTTTAAATTGACAACTATTTTCTTTAATTGCAAATTTAACAACTGTTGGTTAGTTTGAGTTCAGTTTGGTTTGGCAATTCATCATGAAGAGACTAACACTCGAGCAAGATTTACAAATTGCGAATGATACGATCAATTTACTGAGAGAAACATTTGATGAACGAATAATTTGACAAAATGAACCTGGTCATCGTGTTCGTGCGATTAGATTATTTAAACATTTATTTAAGTCCCATACCAATCCTGATAAACCAGACATAATAGACCACTTGGAAGATCACATTCGATATGTTTTGCAAAACACAGGCTATTTTAATGCGTAGTACTTATAAAAATTGGACCTCTAGATTATGCAATATATGCGCGAGCCTCGGGATCATATGCCTGAAATTTAATTAAATTATAAATGCTAAAAATCAATTTTTGGAATAAACCACATATTTGTATAATAAAAAAATATTTTTCTGTGATTTGTTGTAATTTAAAGTTCGTCACCTTTAAAAAAAACTATTTTTAAATTAAAGATGGTTTTCGTGATAAATATTTTTTACTACAAGTTACATAATTAAATCTGTTTTGCCAATTTTGTATGCCAAATATTTGTTCGAGTTGGTAAAGATAAAATAATATTTTCAATCGATTTCATCGAGTTTAACATTAAATCTTGTTGAATCCCTATTATTATTTTTTTATTATTTATATATATATATATATATATATATATATATATATATATAAAATGAACTCATTTTTCCCCTTCTGATTTTGTCTTTAATAGGATTAGAAATCAAGACATTTCATGCAAATGTAATATGCACAAACTGCAGCACAATATCTGAGGTGTGTTATAGGCTTATTACCTCTCCACTTCCTCGATGATCGTAGATTCCTATATTTTTCCTGTTGAGAGTTCACTGCCCAAATCGGTTAAAATCAATGGAAGTAGTAAAATCTTTTCTCTCTCTAATAAATTCTTCCTTCCCTCGCCAGCACTTACACCGTTGCGGAATCGTTCACAAGGAACAGTTAGGATGGAACACCGGTTTGGGTTTTCTTTACTCCGTAGTTGCTTAAAAAACTGGAATGGAATTTTAACGTTTTAACCTTTTCGTTCTATGCTTTCTACTGGGTGAAACGCACCATGTGTATATATATATATATATATATATATATATATATATATATATATATATATATATATAGCTATCGGTATTTACTCAGTGCTGTTTGTGTGGAGATGTATTGCGGAAATAATTTCAAATGCAGTCATGTGCACATTTTTTTCTTGAAAGAAAAATTAAAAATTAAGATTTGTAATATGAAGCCAAGTAATAGAAAAACTTTAGGGCGTCGATGTTTTATTTTAAAAAAACCGTATGTTATACAGACAGTTTTAATATAAACGACTTTAAAGAATCGAAACAAATTCACATATTTTAAATCTTAAACTAGAAATAAAAATAAGTATTTAGACGTTCACTGGGATATTTTAAATTTTACTGCGTGTTTTATGAACGAAGAAAATATATTTTTATAACATGGTTTCCGTAATATATTTTAGTTATTTTATGGACCTAACCGATCAGTATCCCTAGTAACCGCAAATTTAATCAAATTCAAATGTTAATGGTGTTTTTTTTTAGATTCTGTGAAGAATTTTAACCATTTTTTAAACTTATTTGAATATTCTGTTAATATCTTGGTTTCTCCAACACACAATCATTATATATAGACATGTAAGATAATAAGATGATGCTTTACTTAATCTTTTAGCTCCTGGTTGCCGCATTCCTACCGAAATTCGTGGTGAATGGAGATACACGCTCAAGATTGCCCGGCGCCTCATCGTCGATGTCAAGTATATGAGCCTTGTCCTCATGAACAACACCGTTATCAAACTGAACTGTGAAAGCCGTGACGGAAACATGTTTCTATTAAGGTATGAAAACATCCAGATCCGTATCAGGAATGAAATATGAAGTAGTATTTTATTGGTGACCGGTAGATTTTTATATCTCTTGAGGATGTTGTAAAGCTTTGCGAGGTCCCTTCTGAATTATATTAAGGAAATTCATGCCCCCACCCCTTAAAAAGAATCAAGCTAGTCAAAATATTGTACCTTGTTGGTCCGTACACATTGTTTTTGCCTTACTGGACACTTAGTTTGCCTTATTTGACCTTTTGGTTTGCTTTTACACTTTAAATTAAGCCAGAAAGCATTTCTTATTCGGCAGTAGAAAAACTTTAAAATTAATTTTGAATAATGAATGCATCATAGTTAACACCTGTTTACCATTTCTAAAATCTATTATAAAGAGCTGGTTTGGTTTATTATCGTGTGATTTTATCATTTGCAATTAATTTTAAAGATTTTAAAACATCTGAAAGTAACATCTGACTTTTATCTATAATATAAATCTCACCTGTCTGTTTAAATATATGTATGTATGTATGTATGTCTCGCAAAAACTTTCGACAAAGGCAACGGCGAGTATCCCCACCACCGCTACTACCATTTTTTTTTTACCCTCCTCTCCACCCGGTTTGCCGACTGCTGTTTTGATCCCTATCTCCGCTACTACCACTTTTTTTCACACCTCTCTCCACCCGGACTTCCTACTGTTATTTTACACACACACACACTCACACACACACACACACCTCCACACCCGGGCAGCGCCGGGTACTCTCGCTAGTCTATATAAATCTCACTTGTCTGTTTAAATGTATTATGTATGTATGCTTGTATGCCTGCTAAAATTTTCAACAGAGGCGACGGATTTTCACGAGATCGATATCGTTTTGAAAGCTGACCCTTCGCTCAACAAATATCGAAAAATTGGCTAAAAACATTAATTCCTTCACCCTCAACTGGGCACTTTTCTACAACGAGGGGTCGCTTTTTTCGACGATATTTTCGAATCATCCCTTCTTTTCGATTGACTAGACTTAATTTAAACGTTCGCCACTTCCAGTTTGACGATGGACGCAACGGCGAAGGCGTCACGTTTTTTTTTTTCTTTTTGTTTTTTTGGGGTTTTGGTTCACGTTCTTTTCCTCATTCGCGGTACGGTTTCGAGCCTGCCTTCCTACTACCACTTTTTTTTCTTTTTTTTTTTTTTTTTTTTTTGCTCAACACACACCTCCAAACACCCGGCCAACGCCGGGCACCCAGTCTTGTTAAAATATAAAACACAAAAATAAACTAATGTATTTCCGAGTTACATAAGACGCGTTTTTCTATAAATCTATATAAATAAAACAGTACGTGTATTATGTCTATTTGTCTATTTAACTGATAAACTCTTAAATTACTAGTCACATAACACTGGAATTAACTGGAAGTAGTAATCATACACCAAGGATGGTTTATAATGAGTAAAATCTTTGTTTGGATGGATGAATAACGCGTACAGACATATCAGCAAGTTTAAATGCAAACTGTTCATTTCAACTTGCAGACATATGCTTACTTCTTTCTGCGCATGTCCAAATTCAAGTCGTTTAATATTATATCTTTCTTACCTATCTTTCGATAGCTACATAGGAGACGTGGTTGGAGTGCTAATTTTTGGTTTCGATTCTAGCTGATAGCACCCAAGTCATTTTTTTTTTTAAATCACTATTACGTACAATATAATATTTAATAGAGAATTGGCTTTGTAATGATGAATACGAAATCTGCATGAATAATACGTATTTTACGAACCGTCAAAACCAAGCCAACCTCTCGCTAGTAAATAAATAACAAAATAATTTTAAAAATAGTTGGGGGGTTTTAAATTTAGAAAACCGCTACACTTTATGATAGATTTGCGCATTACGGTGATGATTCGAAATGTCGCTAAACAAACTTGTATGTATGACACACATAAGCATATCCAACTCCTAACAACGTCTTAGAAAGAAACCAAACTACGACTATATAAGGCTGAATGACCGCTTTCTTGTTGGCATAGATGTTTCCCTTTGGAAAACGGCTGCCCAAGAACAGAAATGGGGCGATCAAAACCTGCCATGGTCATATAGGTTTACAAAACTGGTCTAGTCATTTGCGAATGTAAATGTAGAGATCAGGATCGCATGGGGAAGCAGTGCTTTATGTCTTTTAGTAATCACTGTGTGCAGCTTAAAATAGTTTAATGATCATGCAAAGGACTAACAAACCGGAATTACAGCATTATATATTTATATTGATTATCATATTTGATAGTTTTTATTGCCTACTCCGATAAATTGTTTATTCAATAAATATTCGCTTTACTTTATTCTTGGCTCGTAGTTCTATTGTTTGAACGGTAGAAATGTATTTTCCACAGGAATGGAGCTTATCGTTCGCTTGGTGCGCTGTTTTTAAGTTTGTCATTTAATCTAAATGTGACAAATATGATTACGATAACAATCTTTGACTAAGAGTCTTCAGAAACTGTATTGAGAAAATTACATAATGTTCATTCATTTGCAGAAAACTCGTACAAAAAATATCGAACAACATGGGTGTTCTTGTTATTTGTCTTTGTTTTATTTTATTTTATTTTCTAAAGATCATAAAATATCATCTTTTTCTTTGCAGGGTCAAGAACTATGAACCCGGTAAACACGATGCCCTGATGTGCTTGAAAATCGAACGGATTGACTTCGATCCGCATTACACTTATAAATTATCTCGACTCAACAGTAAATATCTATCGGATTTTCTTCTCTGCTCAAATGTTTTGTTATTTGTAGATGCAGCTTCGAATATCTGCAAGAGGCTTTGCCTTCCATTGTGTCGGTCCATTCGCTTGACAGTCGGTCATTTCGTCAGCTGGTCTGTCATGCTTGAGTTTAAGATATCATTTCCTCTGAAGGTCAAAGTGCTTATTTGAATTAACATTTTCGACTGTTTTTCTTGGTTAAGTTTGAAACGGGATTTCCGTTTGTCGGTCGATCATTTGTAATTAAGTAATTCGGCTAGTAAAGAGTATATCGCATTCAGATGGTAAATGCCACAGTATAGTTGGGTATATCGCACTCTAGTGATAAATTGCACAGTATACAAGCGTATATCGCATTCGAGCGGTAAATGGTACAGTACAGAGTGGAACGATAAAGTTGTCGCCCTAAAGAAAACACACTACAGCTTTATTTTAAAACTTTTATTGAAAAAATCAATTCAGGTAACTTGATAATGTAGTAGACATTTATTCAATGTAGCCACCTTCAGCCTCAATCACCACCTCGATATGAGTTGGAACTGGGAGTATGCCTTTTTCACAAGCGCCGGCGAGAACTCGGTGGATACTCAGCAGATGGCAGCGATCAGGTTGGCTTTGGTGTTGTGGGAGGTCATGTTGGTGATGCTCTAGATATATGATCAAACGAAGTAGTCCAGCGGGTTCAGGTCGGGGGAGGAGGGGGGGCAGTGAGAGAAGGGTACAAAGTTGTAGCACTCCTTCTGAAGTCAAGCCTGGGTCTTTTTGGATTTCTGGACCGGCACAAAGTTCTGCTGTCACACCCAGGGTCTGCCAACTGCCAACTGATTGCACAAGGGGATCACCACACTCTTTACACATTTTGCTGTTGACTTTCAAGCCGACTTCGAAGACGTGAGGTGGCAGGATGTGCCAGTCACTTTAAACCACACTAAAACAATAATCGTGGTCGAAAACTTTGTTTTCATCACTCTGGGCACATCCATGTTATTCGTTGCAATCCAGCGATGCATTTTGAGGGTGCTGTCAATGGTCCTGTTGTCATAACTTTAATCTGTAGAGAGCATGTTGTACAGGGGCGCATTTCCGATCTTGGTCGTTAAACATTGTGTCACTTTCAGACATGATAGAAGGCTCCTATCGCTCTTGGGATTTGTACACAACTGACAAACTAGTAGATGGTCTGCAATAAAAAAAGAAACTGGTTTTGATCAAATGGAAATGGAATCATGTCGTCTTTTCTAGGGCGACAATTTCATTGTTTCACCTTGTATGATAGCGTATATCAAATATTACAGTATAAAGTATGGTAGGATATATTGCATTCGGGTGATAAATGGTACAGCATAATAGCTAGGGTTATGACAACAGAATATTCTTATCATTGTTTACACTATATATATATTTACTGATATCTTATATGTTTTTATATAGTGATTTCCGACTCAGTTAGAAACAGTTAATCAACCGAGAACCACATCACTATATAAAAACATCTAAGATATCAACGAATATATACTCGAGAGTTAAAACAATGAAAAAATATTCTGTTGTCCTATTCAATAATAGCGTACATCGCACTCGGCAGGTAAATGGTACAGTAGAGTAGCGTGTATCTCATTCGAGTGGTAAACCACACACACATATATAGAATTTGCCTGGTAAACCGTACATTATAGTAACGTACTTAATATTCGGTTAGTAACTCACACACTTTCGTAACATTGATAAACGTCAGTATATAGTAATGCAGATCACATACAGATGAATTTCACACTAAGTAACGTACATCACATTTGGTTTACACATAAAAAAATATAATGACGGAGAGAACTTGAATGCCTACTAGACACTATCCTCGAGTGTTTAAGGTCTCACTCTACAGGGGTTTGTCAGGACAACCTGACATGAAAATACTTTTCCCTTCAAGTAAACCCTGACTAAATATTCAAAATCACAAATAAGATCTCATCAGTATGGTTAACCCACGTGAGCTTTTACAATGAATGGTGCATTTTCTCCAAGTGAGGTTACATAAAGTAACGTTACTAATTTGGATACTCCACCAGATTAGATAAATTCTTGTCCTGGAATCCAATAAGAACAAGAGACCACAAGAAAAATATAACACGTTTAAATGACCAATTGGGGAGAAGGAAATAATGTTCTCAACATCTTTACTCGGTGTTTGAAAGGTAAAGAAGAACTTTGATAGAATAATTGAATATTTATGCATCTCACACAGAAATCAAGTGTTAGCCCCATGAAAAGGGCCCCTGGATTTCTGAGAACTTCGAACTGAAATAAAATGAAACAAAAACGGAGATCACATTTTTCTAGGAGACTTTTTGTTGTAACAACATTAGGCCATATTCGGCTATTACATTACGGCATAATCACGTCGACACACCGGTTTCCGCTGGATCATCGAAATTAAGCAACGTTGAACCGGGGCGACCATTTGGGACTTCTAGGTGCTTATCTCGGCATTGTTTCCAATCATCGTGGACTTCTTGCCACTGGATTCAAACATTCAGGAGAGGTGTGGTTGAAGATTGCGCAACCACTGCCTTACAATTACACGCTCAGCTTCCCCTACAGGAAGTATTCTTTGTCTTTCGAGACTGGACGGGGGCATCGATTCGGCTAGTATCTCTCTATAGCAACCTGTTTCACATTTGGCCTGTATATAGCAATATAATTGTGTAGATTATATTCCATTAATACATCAAATCTTTTGATAACGTATGTTACATTCAACTATTGATTACACTATATAGTAGGTTATTTCACATTTGGTTAATCGGTTAGTCACTATAACAGTGTACATCACATTTGATTGTACGCTATAATAACATATATTACATTCGACTAGTAAGTTACACTATAGAAACATTGTTTATATACAATTTGTAAATTATGCATAATCGTACATAGATCTCATTTGTCAAGTAACACAGATCACATTCGGCATGTACGCACATTGAATATTAACTTACATAACATATGTTACAAATTATAATAGTGTGAAGATGCACATTGCTCCAGGCCAATGCCGTCGATCCGATCTGCGATGAAGATTCCTCATACCGAGCAAAACTAGAATTCCGTTTATAAACAAATAATTAGTTTGCTTGTTTTTTTAGTTTACACTACTAAGGTGACTTGCAGCATTGAATCTTTACTTGACTTACGTTCCTGAATTTTTTAGATGAGGGTCGATTATTCGTATTATTTGGATTCTTCGGACTACTATTCTCATCTTGAGTGTGATTTGCGGACCGTAGAGCAGTGATCAGAGTACTTAGAAAAACTAGTTGTAAAAGTGATATTTTCCTGAAGGTTTAAGGATCGATTCTCAGTATGAGCCACCGAAAAATACAATTGCGAATTTACTTATGACCTCTATCCAGTCATGAATGATGGAACGAGAGCATGTTACCCCCTCCTTGAAGCGAATAAAAGTTTCCATTTGAAATTCCGTGCAGATTCCTGAATTAGACAACATATACCTGGCGAAGGCATATCTTTCGTCGAAATGTTGTGAGAATGATATTCAAGATGAAAATAGTTGTTCGAAGAATCAATCATCATCAAAAAATTTAGAAACAGTTGACTTGTTAATCATTGATAGGGTCGTTCCAATGGTAAGGCCTCCTACTTTTTAACTAAAAAATCAAAAGGTTAAAGAGTTACAAAGATGAGAGTAGTGGCATTAAAACGTGCGACTTTTTGAGCTCCAGAATTTATTTTTCTACATAGTCACCGCCATTTACAATGACATTTAAAATGTCACCCACATCTCTCTCTGAAATTGATGAACGCATCTCCAAATTGTACTGACATCAACTGTATAGGTTTCGTAAACATTCAACAGGCGCCGATGAATGTTGATCGGTTCAATTTTTCTGCGTGGAAGAATTCAATTACGCATATCTGCTTTTGATGCACGCCCATAACAGGGGTTGCTTTCTTAGTTTTGCGCCGTCAATATCTGCAACCGAACGATGAAACTTTCAAGTTAAAAATGGATAGGTTCAATCACCATAACAATGCAGTTTGTAATCTTTGCTGATCCATGCAAGCGGAATCAAAAAATAGGAGGCATTTCGTCTCTCGTAGTATATATGACAATCACCTCATTTAGATAAAATTATAGCACTGCATATCTTGTTCGAGCGTAAATTGAATTCAACTAGTAAATAATGACTTATAGAGGTGAATGCGTGTGTGTGTGTGTGTGTGTGTGTGTGTGTGTGTGTGTGTGTGTGTGTGTGTGAGTGTGTGTGTGTGTGTGTGTGTGTGTGTGTGTGTGTGTGTGTGTGTGTGTGTGTGTGTGTGTGTGTGTGTGTGTGTGTGAAAAAACGAATGTAATATATATAGGATAATCCACATATTATTGAAACTCCTTAACTGTTCACGCCGATGCGAAAAGCAAATCAAGTGTTGACAAAGCAAGAAAGTATCAGAGACATTTTTCAAGACAGACTCGTGCTGTCTTTATCATGGGAATGGAGAGAGAAAAAAGGAAATTATTTTTAATGTCGAATATTTTAAGCTAGTATTGCTTTGTTGTGTTAAGGGAGCCTTAGTGGATTATCTTTACGCTGTGTCCTTTTAAGGCATTCTTGGAAAGAAAACTATTTAAAAGTTACACGGAGGATTAAGTGGAATTAACTAGAATAAAATATTTTACAACAAAATGGATGATAAATGACATTGAAAAGAATGGTAAAATCTATATTATACAGAAAAAGGTGAAAATATGAAAAAAGGTGATGGAGAAAAATACGTTGTTTTCCCATTTCCGACACATTACCTTCCCTTGTAGAAAACTGTCGTGAGTCAGTTCGTATGTGTGTGTGGGTTGAGAGAAAGAGAGGGAGAGAGAGAGAGAGAGAAAGAGAGAGAGAGAGAGAGAATTAAAGAAACTGTAAAATGATCAAACCAAGATATATACACAAAGAGAAGTTGAGAGCCTAAAATATTTATTAGTTTGTACATTTATTTATGGATACGCAAATCAAGTTATAAAATAATTCAATAGAGCTTTAACAACAAAAAATGTTTTCGATTTTAAAATGTGATCACGAGGCGCCATGTTGCTTTAAACAAATTTCGCTTTGAATTATTTAGCATTTTCTTGTGTTCAGACAGTGCGTTGATTTAAAAAATTGGATGATTCATTTTTGTTCGGTTTTTTGTTGTTTTTTTTTTGTTTTTGTTTTTTGTGTTCGTGACTTTAATACGGATGTAGTTGTAGTCGTTGCGTGCAGGCTGTAATACAAGGGTAGCAAGTATAATCCGCATGAACGTGTCTATTTGTCTGTTAAAATAAAAATAAGTTTATGAATATGTCTATGCTACATGTATTTATTGTTAAAATAACACTGTTTCTTTAGTTATGGAAGGCCTTAAAAGTTTCTAACCCAAGGGTGTAGCTGAGAAGGATCAAGGAAAAGTCCAAACTTTTGTAGCAAATCTTTTACAAAATATGTTTCGTTCATTTTGTTTCGTTCGTTTGTTATTATAATTAAGACAACGTTTGTTATTATAATTAAGACAAAATTGTAAGTAATGCTCATTAAATGTTCTTATAACGTGAAATTTAAATATTTTGATTGATTTATGAAATTTTTTATATAATAACTTTGTTAAATTACTCAACCTGATTAATAAATGCAAATTCTGAGTTGTCCTAATTATAACTTTTTATGTTTCATAGTTTTTTAGTTTTTTTTTTTTTTGTTTTTTTTTTAGCCTTATTACCTTTTGCCACCTTCTGATTATAATTAAATACTAACAATGTACGAAGCAAAATAAAAATAAATGAAACATTACGAAAAGGTTCGTTTCGATTTCGTGCCAAAAAATGAAAATAAATTCTTTAATATTTTGAACGAAACGGTATGAAACGAAACGAATCCAATCCTGCAAAAATTACCCTATAGTTAGGTAAGCTTTGAGGTGTTATTGAGTGAGGCGAAATCGAATCGCAAGCACTAAATAATTTTTCCATTGTGAGGTAAATTATTTACAAGACAAATGCCTGCCTGGCTACCTATCTGGCTGCCATACAGGGCGCTTTAAATTAGGGAAAAAATTTCGGTTGACTTCTCCGAGAGGTGGGGGTCCAAAAAGCACGAAAAGCACGGCTGGCTACGTCTTTGTTCTAACTATTTAAGGCTCTAATAGCTTTTAACCAAGTTCGTTTTTCAAACTAATAGAATATTAAGTCATTGATTACAATGGCATGTTGTTACGGATTTGTCACATGATGTGATACGCCTCTGCAAAATACAAAATATGAATCGGCAGATTCCAGAGAATAACCAAGAATAGGTTATGTTGGGAGTCTGTAATGCCGCTCTTAGCTACAGATCATGTATTTTGGCGATAGTAGCGTTTTGAAAAGTACCAAGGACGGTGCTAATAATAAATGCACATATAGTTTAATTGGCGAAAAAGATGGAAAAAATGTGGAGGTTGTGAATGAGTCAACAGTTAACAAGTGCTAACTAAATAATGGGAACTTGGGAATGAAAACGGGAAAGCATGAATCAACAAAGAAAATAGTTTTATATCAACAATTTCCCAGAGATGTAGAATATACTTTGAAAGACCAAAGTTTGTTGAAAACTTTTAAAGTTCTTGAATAAGAAGTAGATAAAAGTGTCAGAAAGTTCGTTTCATAGTACTGTTGGTTGTGTGTGTCTAAATGGCTGTGTTCGCTGAAGGTATATGAGCAGGTTTACAGGAATTTCGGCGTAGCGATTCCAATTTTCTAAGATGGGCGTTGTTGGTGTTGAGAGTCGAGGCGCGTCACGTCGCAGATGTCCGCCCGGAAGAACTCTGATTTGAGTGGCTTATATTTGCTCGTTGGTCTTGCCCATCAATTTCTAATCTTCCACAAGTCCTTCTCAAAACTTGGAGGAAGAGAATAGTTGATGAATAATGTAAAGAATTACAAATGTTATAGGTTCAAAAATATAATATTTATTTAAAGGAAAGAAATATACATATATAAAACAAGGAACGTAAGATGTAAAATGTACGTAAAAATAATTCGATTGTGAGTAAAAGGTGTCGAACTTACGAAAACCTTAAGAAAAAAAAACATGAGCGCAAAACTTAAAGTTCTTAAATGGAAATCAAACGGATGAACGTTCATAAATAATCTTGTATAAGTTTATGGAATCCTGCGATATTACTCTGGGTCTCTTTTTCAGGGGAGATAAATGTTTGAATGAATGAAGCATGAAATTAGTATTAAAACGTTGCAAAAATTGTAATAAACAACAAGCTTGCCGACGATATTCCTTTTTTCCTTTCTTTCTTTTTTACTCTTTAGCAAGACATATTGCCACTTGAAATGTAAGTGGCTACTATTTATGATTTTGTCTAATAGAGGACTGTGGGGAGTTGAGCAGCAAGATTCCTGTTTACATTAAATTAAAACTTCTCCGGGTTACTTCAGTCAGGGAAACAGAGGGGGATTTCAGAGTTTAGCAGTCTTAGGGAAATAAACTATTAGAATATAAGGCTTTCCGGCATCTAAGGATCTCAATAGTGAAGGGGTGAGATTTTTGTTGATTATTGGGTTAGTCGGGGTATTTACGTCGAGGGAGAGAACACAAGTGCTATGAGTTCATCAGAGCACATTCCATTAAAATACTTGTAAAACAGGCATAGGGATGCGATATTGCGGCGATGCGACAGACCTATTAGATTTTAGACTCTTTTTTTAACCCTGTATAAGAGTAAAATCCTAGTCGTAAATGTACCAGCCCAGATGTGGCAACAATATTTCATGCAAGGGCGAATCGTGGTTTTGTCTCGACAATCTTACTGTCATTCTATAGTTACTTTCACCCTATTGTTGAGTTTTGAGGTCTCGGAATATCATTAATCGTTGGAAATTTTGCGAAACACAAAGATGTTAGTATTAACCCTTTCCTAATATAAAACATATATGTTTAAATTGGAAGTCTGTAGCAATAGAAAAAACATAGAATGTTCGTGAATATTTTAGAGTCCTTGTAAAATAAGAGGGATTCATTAGTTGAGATATCGAAGTAGTCATCTACGATAGTTTATGGGTCGAGCATGGGTCAGAAAATCGTAATCAAAACTTTTCTGCTCAAATATATAAATTATATTTCATCAAAAGTTGTTAATAAGAGTCAATATTCATTGTTTTTATATTAGAAAGACAATTCAGTCATAAAGATAAATAATATTTCACTGGATAAATGGTTATAAGTGAACAGACGACAACTAAAGGATGTAAGCAGTCTGTGTGTGTGTGTGTGTGTGTGTGTGTGTGTGTGTGTGTGTGTGTGTGTGTGTGTGTGTGATTACGTGGAGACATATATTAGCATTGTCTGTTTTATTTGAATGGAAGGGGAGGTCTCAACTGTTTATTGAAAGAAAATCTAGCTTTTCAAAAGATCGCAGTGGCTCACAGAAAAACTATTTCGAATAAATTCAGAAAATTTTTTTGATTGATCCAAAATATAATTTTATTTTATTAATTCAGACCTGCGCGAATTCGATGCACAGAAACAAGTTTATGCATTTTGATTTTGGACTCTTAAGGGTAAACTACGATGCTACACGTTCATATTCCCGCTTCATTCTCACTACTGGTTTAGCATTGTTAAACTAGACTAATCTTCATGAGAGATGAAGATAAAATGTATGTTATTTGGGCCATCCGTAACTATAAAGTTTGACAATTAAGCGCAAATATATACGAATATAAATCGAAATAAAATGCGCAGCGTATACGTCGTTTTTGCCATGGAAAAAGTAGAAGTTAGCACTAAAATATAGAAATCCGTTTGTGTATGGAAATCGTTTATTCAAATAAGAGACAAACGTGAAGTGAATACCGACGTGATGTGACAACCTAGACGTGTCAAGTTCGAATTCTGTTAGTTCTATAGCATTATTATGGATGTTGGAAACCTTCATGTGATGTCAAAGAAAAGAGAGAACAACACTACCAACAATTGAATCTACCCACGAATTTGCTTTTAATTCCTGAATTGTATTTAAGGTTTGTTTTTTTTTTCCATAAAATACTGTGTTCGTCTGTCGGTCACGCATTTTTAGATGTCTGCACATCTTTACGATGTTTTATCTGTCCATTTATCTGTTCGTCACTTTTTATCGTGCTTAAGTTTAAAATAGCATTTTTAGACATACTCGTGTATCAACTATCCTATTAAATAAATTGGGAACAAGGAAAGTAAAAATTAAGATAACATTTTAGAACACCTCTGTTTTTCTCCCCTATGTACAATCACCTATTTACACTAATTAATTATTGTTTTGCTTAATTACAATGACGGGCATATGAAGGGAATGCCATGCAATTAATATAGTGAAACATTTGTCATGAAATCTATTATTCTTGGAGAATAGAAAAGTGAATCAGCTTCATCCAACTAATTAGAAGTTTTATATGTTTGAAAATTGCGTTTGTTTAAACAACGGTCATGCAGAAAGTTACGTGGAGCTGGATAACAGTTAAATACATTTTTTTAATAAAAACCAGAGACAATGTAAATAATGACGTCAGAGACGCGCAATTCGCTTAAATCCAAAAGAAAACGGACATTTGTCATCATTTCCGGACGAGAACTTCAACATGCGTAGAAAATCAAAAATTGTATGTAATGTACGCTGATGAATGCGTCCAGTTTGTTCACATATTTCGTATTAATATGTACGGCGGTTTAATAATAGGAGTGTTGCCTTAACTACAATACTTTCTTCGCTAAATTGAAATCTCCCATGAGATTACAGAACAAAATAGAATGTTTTATTAAAATCGCGATAATTTCTCGAGTGTTCCTCGTCAATCACGATCTTCGAATATGTACTCAATCATAAAAGAGTTCCGGAAGTCAACAGATGACGGACAGTCGTGCGTACTAATGAGAAATAAATTAGTATCTCGCCAAGCGATTCAATTTCAATTTGATTGTGGACTTATGATATTTAACGAATATCTTACCAATAACGCGACGATTTTATTTTCTATTTCAGTTCTGATAAGTTTGTGACGGGAGCGCGCGACAAAGAAGACGATTTCCAGTCGTCCAGCATAGCATGAGTCACGCTAAGCATGACTAACAAGAATAAATACAAATGCGCTTGATGATACAACGGATACATTTGTTGTTGTTGTTGTTGTTGTTGTTGTTGTTGTTGTTGTTGCTGCTGCTACAGCCTGGAGCTGATGCTGATGTTGATTTTGGTTCTCACTTGCATGGCGAAATATCGCAGAATGTTCTTACCATTGCTCATTGTAGATGATTTAATGTTGGCTATGCTGATGATTTGTGATAGCGTAGCGAACGTAAGAAGGTATTATTTCCTCTAGTTGATATCGTTTGGACGGAAAAGTACGATATTTAAGTGCCTATAAATGCCAAATCAGCGGGCATACATAATAAACAGCCATTTTGGAAGTCGGAATGTTGTATTTGTACTAAAGTTGACCACTTTTTCTTAATTCCCTAAAGAGAGCTCAAGTTTAATTTCTTTAAGATTTTTAAATAAATACTTACAATTATTTTTATACATACAAACTGTTTTATGCTTACACACTCTTCAGTGTAGAATGCTATAATGACTGTTAGTTGATAGATTCGAACTCAGTCACAAAGTTACCCTTGAACTTCGTATGCTAATATTTTACCTCAAGGTCACCGGCACTTAGCACAAGATTTGTGTGGAAGTTTGTTAATCTCAAATAATCAGTACTTAAGGAGATATTAAAGTATTTTGTGCAAGTCCAGAATTTCACTATGGCGATAAATAAAAATTAAAGAAGGTTTTATCGTGTACTTACACAGAATAAAGATGGCATATTTCAAAAATCACGAAAATTGATTAAGTAGTTTGTTTTTTATTTAAGAAATTCAAATTTTACGCTTTTTAACAATAACTTATTGTCACAGTCATTTTTCTGCAATGTATCCCTTGTAATTTTCTCCAGATTTTGTTGTAAACTTATATAAACTGACACTTCTAAAAATGTTGTCTTAATTTATATATTTTATTTTCTGAAAAGAATGTTGTCTATTAAAAACAACACGTTGTGTTAATAAATTAATATTTTGTTTTAATTCGTATGTTTAGGCTGTCTTTAAAAAATAAAATAAAGAATAAAGGTTATCTGCCCTTAAAAACAGAAGTTAAAAGTCGGTTATCTGCCCTTGTCAATGGCAGCTAATTTTTCTCTCTTATCGAAAACTAGTAAAATTTGATTTTCTATTTAAAAAAAAAATTAAGAAAAATAATAAAATTTGATTTTCTGTTTAAAAAAAAAACACTAATTTTATCAAATTACATGATTTTTGGAATATTTGATCTTCATTCTGGAACGTACATCATACAGACTTTTCTGTATTTTCGGTACTTTTAATTGCCGCTATAAGTATAATTCTGGTCTTGGATTTATTGATTTTTAATGTTTTATGCTCTTCAAATATGCGATCTACCGAACCTTTTTAATCTACCCATTAGCTACCCGAAACAGGATTTAAGTAGTTTAGAGTAGATTCAAAAAAAAAAAAAAAAAGCAGGTCATAGATTGTTTTTGTTTGTTTTGTTTTTTTTTGTTTTGTTTTTTATCCGAGACAATATTTTAAAAAATAAATAAATAAAAGCAGTGAAAAATCCATGTACTACTTAAAATCATAATTTGAGTAGTTAATGGGTGGATCACATATTGAATTAAAAACCATGCGGTAGATAGCTTATTGGAAGTTTGGGTTTGTATTACAATCCACAGGGGTTGGGAAAAGTTGTCAAAAAAACAAATATATAACAAATAATATACTTTTCTGCCTAAATGAGTACTTTTTAGTGTTTTTATTTAATGTAAAATGTTTATTCAGTTCGAAAAACACGTAATATTGAACGCTACCAAACAACAATAAAACGAATGCCGCGATATCCCTTCAAAATAAGAAATAAAATAAGATGGTGGAAGAAACTCACCCAATAAATATTACTGTGACATTTATTAGGTGGTTTTCTACCACCATTTTGCTTTTCTTTTTTGAAGAGATTATCGAGACTTAAAAGATGGGAAAAGACACTGCGGCCATTTTTTTTTTTTTTTTTTTTGTTCTCCGATAGCGTTGAATATTACTTGTTTTTCGAACCGGATAAACATTTTACATTAAATAAAAACACTAAAACTTATTCGATTAAGTAGAAAAGTAACTTATCTTGCTTGTAATAATATTTATTTGTTATACAATCGTTTATGTTTGTTTGTTTTTTTTGTTGTTTTTTTTGTTGTTTTTTTGTTTTGTTTTATTTATTTATTTATTTTTTTGTTTGTTTCTTTTTTACAACATTTTCATACCTCTGTGGATTGTAATACAAACCCGGAAGTTTGGTGAACACTTGATCCTAGGTTTTGAGGGGGTTTTTTTACGTTATGCACTTACTTTTTTCTTCTTTTCTTTCTTATTAGGTGGGAACGTGCTTCATAATCAACTTCGTCTTTTGAAACCGAATGAAGAATTACATCTGCACACTCACTGCGACTGGATCGAAAGCCCAGGAATCGCTGAATATCTTTACCCATTCTAAAATGAATAAATAAATAAGCACCGAAAACAATTCCTTCTATTCCCCTTCCCTCCCTCATGTACACACTTTCTAATTATTTTATCCCTTTTTTCCACTACCCCACCTCCTGGCCCACTCACACTTGTCTGCCTTAATCCCTCAACCCACGTACGTCTGCTCGTGGAGAATACCATTTCCTTTTTATTTCAAATTATTTTTTTTTAAATCTTTCAGAATAATAAAAAAAAAGATATCACCTCTTGGTTTATTTCTGTATCATATACAGATATTTTTAAAACAGGATCTGGATTCTTTAGTACGACAGAGACACGTGAGAAAAGCAATGTTTTCCTGTAGTGTAGGGGTGGAGGCATATAGACCGTACTTAACTTCTATTCTATCGACTTTCGTACTCGACAGAAATTACTTTCTATTCGACAGCTTAAAAGGCTTCAAAATTACCATCGAATTTCGAGTTACTGAGATACTAAAAACATATCGACCATTCGGTTAATACTACGTTAAAATGGTTGACTTGTTTTTTACTCTTGTGGCTTTTCGAAATTCGAAAATAATTGTGTAGTCTTTAAAATACCAAAGAGAAAATCCTGGTCAACAGTCAAGTATTATGTTCCGTGTGGAAAATGGACATCACTTATCCGACTGTCCTACAAGAAACGTTCGTGCCTATCTTCGTCTTAGGGAATTGGCAATTTTTTCTTGGATATTATCGTGCTTCGAAAGAGTATTAACTGACGCCATCTGCAATCTTTTTCAAGTCTCCATTATTCTCCTTAGTATTCTCAACGAATTATTATCATTGTTTTATTTTATTACTAATCATCAGTTCTAGTATACGAAAGGGGAGCATGAAAATTAATCTTTCCTTGGGTTTAGAAACACAAATGGACTTCAATATTTGATTTGCCTTTAAAACCTAATTCAAGTCAGGATTAAAACTCTAAAATACTGTCGAATTCAAAGATTCACAAAACAAGCAAACGTAAGTCAACATTTTTAATCTATGACTAATAACTTTTAAAATGGCTGACGTATTTAACGAATTATTGTAGAGCCGAAAATAAATTTGAGATTTTTCAACTGATAAAATAAAATTTGCGTCACATTAGAAGAGTTTTAAAAGCAGAACACTTTCATTTAAAACAAAACGAACATTGAAAGACGCGTGTGCGTGTTTGTGTAAAAAAAAAAAATGGAAAGGCGAAAAACAAAAGTGGCATCTCAACGTTTTGCCTTCATGTAGCGAAGGCTTTTTCTAAGAGTGACAAGAAATGCCGAAAAAGTAACAACAGAAATCTTCTCGTACATGGGGGTGAAACGTTAGGATGTCACTTTGCATTTTCGTTTTTTTACCTCTTCTCGTGAGATTTATTTTACACACACACACACACACACACACACACACACACACACATATATATATATATATATATATATATATATATATATCTGTATGTGTGAGAATAATTTTAAAATTTTATATATCTATACATATAATTGGAGAATATATAAAATACTTTTATAGACATGCCTAAATAGACAAGCATATATATATATATATATATATATATATATATATATATATATATATATATATATATATATATGATTTAAAAATTGAATCTTTGATTTGATTTATTAAACCTGTTGTTCCCAACTAGGTTCTATGAATTGGCCATTATTTTGCCAATGTATTACTTTTTTCTAACTTTTTATTATTTTATTTGCACAATCAGTAGATTGTTAGTCTTTTGTTGACTTGTATTTCTATTGAGTAGTATGCTTGATATGATAATGTATTATTTCCATTAAACCATTAAACTACTTTTGTCAAATGAGTTTCATGTTGTTGTTGTTGTTGTTGTTGTTGTCTAACTAACCTATTTTTCTTATTTTAATTGCGGGTTAACGTTAATCAAAACCCTTAAGCCAATATAGGATAAGGGTTAATGACTATTAGGTTGTGGGGCTAACTCAGCTATTTAGCACAAACAAGGTGTTTTTTTTATTTAATTCAATATCTTGGGACTTTACTAATCATCTTTGAAATAAACGCAGAAAACTAATATTTATCTCTAAAAAGGATTTTTACAATGAATTTATTTAACTTCAAAATTTAGCTGAATTGGTTAGCTCGCCGTGAAAATATTTTTCATGGCTTTTTTTTTCTCTCGTGTACAAATATTTTTTTTTTCCTTTGTGAAATTAAGTTTTGTCCTTAATCTTTCAAATACAATTAAAAGTTGTCGGAAACCCACAAAAAAATTATGATAAATCGGCTTTCAAAACTAGGTCCCCCTATTCTTATTCGTTTATTTTTGCTCGTATCTAAAAAATGGATATTAGCAGCAAATCGACCATTGTGCATCATCTTTTTACTATTCAGGAAATTAAAGATTCAATTAGATTCCTATTTCAGTCACTTAAATTATTTAGTGTGAAATGAGTTTAGGAATTTATATCCAAACCTAATTATTTTTACTTAAAAAAATACCATTAATACACTAAGTTAGAGAAAATTTGCATAGAATGCTCTGCTTTACGGTTGTTGTAAAAATGGAACGGAAATTTAAATTTCGTTCCCTTTTAAATTCGGTACACTTTTACATTACGTCTAACTCATCGTTCACGTTCGACATGCCAACTTTTATAGGTTTTCGGGTATGCTGACAAGGTTAGGGGTGCCTATTCCTAAAACCGTTCTTAACATGGGTAGATTGGAGTGTTTATTCGTTGTAAACGTACCCGACAACCTATAAATGTCGACATTTCAAATGTGAACCGTAAGTTGGACTTATGTAAAAAATAACACAAAGATATACCAAACTGACTTTTTCGTTTAAAAATGGAATTATTTCCCTTTCGTTAATAACTTCTTTTTTTTTTAAATATTTTGTGTTTTATATACATAAAGTACAATTGTTGAATGTTATTTTTTGGTTATATTCGTTTGGGGGGGCACAATTAAAAATAGATTAAAACGGAGCGAAATTTAAGTTTCCGTTCCATTTTTACAACAACCGTAAAACAGCACATACTCAGCAAGTTTTATCGTAAGCTATAAACATCTAGATCTGCTTACATTATATTAAAAACCGAGCGATCCATAAAAATCTGGTAGCTGAGTGTTAAATCTTCTTAAAATGTTGAAAAAAAAAGGAAAAAATAGAACCTCTCTCAAACATACTGGCAATAATTAGGTTTCGTCCTTCCCTTGAGTGTTTCCAATAACGGGGGATTGATTTACTAGGATTTGTATTAGAAGCTGATCACTTTTTTAAATTATTTAATTGTTGAATTTGCATTTTGGTTAAATTTGTTAGTTTGCAATCGCTGATAGCCCACTCAAAAAATTGAACAAAAGACGAAATTAAAAAGAATGGCACTCATGCAGAAATTGAACCCCCCACCCACCCGGATTCCAATTATGGTTAGGGTTCGATCGGCAATCACCAGATTCAACCGAGCGTTGTTCAAATGTTGAAACACTAAATCAACATTTTATTTTTTTGCATAATTAATTAATTAATGATGGGAGTATTTTTTCTGTTTATTTTCTTAACATCTGTTAACAAAAAATAATTTGTACATTCTCTTGAAAAAAAATTCAAACTTTCCTCTACTTTCACCTAACTATTTACAGTATTCATATAGAGCATTCATCTGTTCTTTTTATAATAAAGATTTCATTTTCAAAAAGAAACGTTTACTGCCAACTTTCTTTTAAAAGAAGTGCAAGTTTTCCTAGAAAAAAAAACATTCGCCTAACAATTTATGGTAAAAAATTAATCTTTTTGTGGAAAAAAAGAATTTTTCTTGATAAAAAAAATTGCGAAATATAATAAAAGTAAATAAACAATACAAAATACAATTTTTCTTGAGGAATGTGTTCCATTTTAAAAAACTGAGCCACAGCAATGCGTGGCCGGGTATATATATATATATATATATATATATATATATATATATATATATATATATATATATATATATATATTACACAGGTACATTTTTTCACTCCGGAAAAAAGCGTAGGTTTGCAACCGCAGATGCCACATATAAATTCATTAGGATCAGACTACTAACCACTACCTTACGTAGGTTTTTCGTATATTTGTAGTTGCATTCATCCGTTATAATAAAACATTATATTAATTCTTAGGGGCGCTTATGTCTAAATTTACGATGGTAGCAAAAATTTTACCCCCTAATTAATATCTCCTTCCACAATCCTCATCATAACACGGAATTTTTCAAAATTCGTTACAAGTTTGATCCGATCACTATCCCTATTTATTTATTACATAGATACATTTCACATTAGTTTATTCATTTTCCGTTGTTAAAATAATGATCGTTCCTTAATAATAGTTCCGCCGCTTCCATTATTTGTCCGTTTGTGTTTCTTGGAATGCGGGAATATCAGTTTCTGCTATTTACCGAACAGTTAAACACAATGAAAGATGGCGTCACTAATAACAGAAAAAGAATCATCCTATTCCTTTACTGATGAATTATGAGTCCAACAGTTTCGCAATCTTTATCTACGCCGATCCAAGCACATTCTCACACAGGTAAAGACCTGATTAATTTTTACTAAACTTCTATTTTTATGATGTTTCTGAATTTTGGAGATGAGGATTGGTTATTCGTATTATTTGAATTCATCTTGAGTGTGATTTTCACAACATTTCGGTTGATAAAACCTGCGGCCTTCTTCATGTGTATCTTGTCGAACTCAGGAATGTTTCTGTTGAACTCGTGAATTTGGACAGAATTTCAGACGGAACCCTTTATTTATTCTTCTCTGTCCATAATTCACAAATGTGAGACATGTATGACCCAACCATGCACGGTGAAACGAGATTACTCCAGAACGAGGGGTTACGGAGAGCTGATATTTAGAGCTATGGTTGAAAATTGTCCTAAAAAGGAGCCAGCGAAAGAGGAATTAGAGCCTTTTTACTTTAATGGCAGGTCCGGAAAAACAGCAGATCACCCTGCCAGTGAAAAGAGAGATGGCGTTGTCGCCGATGTGAAATACATTTTTCTTGTAACGGAAAAACAAAATCGAATTGATGAAACAATAAACCCTAAAAGTGATTATTTGGAGGTATCTACCGGATTGCTTAGGCTAGAGTTTTAACCCTGTTCTGTTGAAAATTACCTGATTTGGATATGGAGGACAAATAGCTGATTATCCAATCAGGACGAACCAAGGTGTGACGAATTAGACGATGAGTGGTTAGTTGGAACACCCCGGTATGTTCCGACCCACACAAACCCGATATACATAATCCGGTACAGACCAAGAAAATTCAGTTTGCAGCGAGTTCTGAAGTAAGTCCGGAGTAAGTTTGAACTCGAGGGGGGGGTCCACTGCCTTCACACCCTACCGTTCGAGAAGCACTCGTCCTTTGACTGATCAAAAGCAAGAAATCGGTTGTTGAAAACTAGACTAAGTTCCCGTTCATCGATTATCACGACTACCAGGAAAATGAGACTTGAAATCGATATTTTATCTCTCTTATTTTTGATTCTCCTGTGAAAAACTGTACATACTTATTATTTTTTTGTGAATAATTAATTACATACGAAAACTACATCCATAGTCAACGTTGTTTATTGTTGCTAATACTTACACGTGAACTTAAGAAAAAAGAAACAACCAAGTTAAATTATTTTTCTTTTCAGCGCAAGAAAGAGGATTAAGGAAACCATCAACTGCTGCGTCCAACGTCATATCAACCCTGTCTTCGTGAAAGTGACTGGAACTACGTCGCAGGAGCTTGGTGGATGTTCGAGCCGAACCGCCTCTGACTGCACTTGTAACTGTGTGGACACTGTGGTCTGCTCCGTGTTTCATCTTAACCGAGGGAGGTCGAGTGGTCAACAAACGTTATACATGTCGTTCACTAAAAGTATGATTAGAAGAACATCGAAAATCTGTAATACTTGGAGAGATTGAAAAGTCGAGTATAGCTTACCATATCTGGAGGGGAAAGGGAAGCCATCTTCCATTATGGGACGAAGTGAAAATTATAGACTATAAAATTATAGATAGAATAAACGACTCAAAGAAGCAGCAGCACATATGCTGGGAGACAACGAATTACTTAGTAAACATGGTATAGAATTTAATATGATATGGGAATATTTAATTATAAATAATAGATAATATATACACTAATAAGTAAAAACAATAATATATATTAATTTATTTATTGCGGACTATTATCCTCATCTTTCTTAGTTGTTGTTCCACGACGTGAAAGATCAGATAATAAATAAACGTGGATTTATAAGAACAAAAAAATCTATGGCGCAGTTGATAGAGACGTTGAATCTCTACGGTTTCAAGTGAGAATTGTCTGTCGATAGTGGTTTCAATCCTACCCAAAGCCGACCAGAGGCTTACTTGGCCAAAAACGTGGTGAGACGACAACAACTATGGATGGCAGTAATTGCTGAGAATGCAGTTAGGAAATTCGGAGTTCCTATCCCGTCGCGGTTACCATCTGACGAAGGCCAGAGGAATAGTAGCCGAAACGTTGTGAAACAACAACTAAGAAAGATGAGGATAATAGTCCGCAATAAATAAATGAATAAATAATACTCATCTTAATGAATTCCAATTAAAATTACATAATATATATATATATATATATATATATATATATATATATATATATATATATATAGTGATATCTACAACTAGAAATAAAAATAGGTTTAAGGCTCCTAAAATTCGTACTAGAATTGTCCGCAGCACAGTGGTTAGAGTACTTGGAAAAATTAATTGTAAAAATGATATTTTCTTGGAGGTTCAATTCTCAACGTGAGTGACCGAAAAATACAATTGCGAGTTACTTAGAACCTCTATCCAGTCATGGCTGACGGAACAAGAATATGCTATCCCTGTGAAATAAATAAACGGTTCCATTCGAAATTCTGCTCAAATTCTCGAGTTGGGCATGATACACCTGAAGAAGGTCAGAGGTTACATCGACCGAAACGTGAAAATCACATTCAAGATGAGAACAGTAGTTCAATGAATCCAAATAATACGAATTTCATTTTTATATTTACTCTTTGTTTACACGCGTAGTGTGTTTGCTGCAAACACTATTAACCCGTATTTCCAATCAGCTGACGTTCCAATTACCAATTCGCACATACGGAACCTGATATCGACCTAAATACACATTTTCTGATCCATAGGTTTCCCTCATCTAAAACACTTTACAGCCCCATTTTTTATCGCCATCTGGCCATCCGTACACAGACCAAATAGAATTGGTACTATTATTACTATTCTTTTTATTTTGATTACATTTTCGATTATTGCAGGAAAACCGGACACTTCATTTAAGAGCGGTCTAATGGAAGCAGAAAACAATCATGGCCGCCACTGACCGACACTACAGCATTAATTAATGATTTTATTTCATCGCAGTTAACTGAAGTCCAACATTGGTCATGGTCAACATTTACATAAAAACCTAATGCAAACGCTATTATCCACCTCAATTTCATTTAAGAACAGTCCAATGGAAGCAGAAAACGCTCTAAGCAACCACTGACCGACACTATACGCCGAGAATTGTCTGTGGTAGTTTTACAAACGGTCAAGTTCCACCAGTAGAAGACTGTAAATGCCTCGATACAGCATTAACTGTCAGTGATCATCAACTGGAGGCTGATATTGCTCATGAACGCCACTGACGGAGACTGTACTTCAGGAAATGATTGTTACAGTTGTATCGATAGTCAAGATTCACTGTACACGCCTCTATATAGCACTAACTGTCAATTCCTTCCAACAGAGTCTGACGCTTATCATGGCTTCCAATGAGTTCTAATTGCAAAAACAGCCAGTATCTACTATTATACGCAAGTAATCGCCCCAAAACAGCACTAATATGGCCCTCACTAACAATCGTACTTTATTTTTTTTTTTTCGGGGGAGGAATCCTTTACCGAGTCTGTTTTAGTTTTGTGATATGCTTTCACCAGACAACACGGGTACACGGGTCCTGCTAGTATATACATATATAAGTGAGAATGAAAAATCAATTGAACAATAAATTTTAAAATAAATATTAACTTTCTGTTCTCTCTCTCTCTCTCTCTCTCTCTCTCTCTCTCTCTCTCTCTCTCTCTCTCTCTCTCTCTCTCTCTCTCTCTCTGTATATATATATGTATATATATATGTGTATATATATATATATGTATATATATATATGTATATATATATATATATATATATATATATATATATATATATATATATATATATATATATATACAGTATATATACCTCGGTTATCGAACGTTTCAGTGTTCGAACCAAAAATTGGAGATTTCCTGGCTTCGGTAGTCGAACGAAATTTCGGAAAGCAAATATTATTAAATGCAAGGGAGACACTTTGCTTTATGATTTTTTTTTTTTTAATTTTTCGATTTTTCATATAACTTTTTTGTATCAAAATCAAAAATATTAATAAAAGTTCTATAATTGTTGCTGTCACGAGCGCTTTCAATTCGTCCACGAATAATCATCAGGTGTTGAAGTAAAAGTGCGAAGGGGCAAAAATGAGAATTAAAAGTGAAAACTAAAATATACAGCGGCGATAAGTTAAAATATATAAAGTCGATGAAAAGTCGATTAAAAATATAGGTCAATTAAAAATATAGGTCGATTAAAAATTCGAATATTGAAATCAGCAGGTTAATGGACGTCCACGAACCTGCTGATTTTTATTAAAATACTTTATTTCATTATTTAATTTATTTTGCATTTTCACTTTTTCCGGATTCAAACAATGGATGAACCAAGTATATATATATATAAGAACATGGATTTAATAAAATATGTTCAGAAACGCCTTAGTAAGAGTTAAAGCATATTTATTATTATGAAAGGGAACACAAATAGAGGTGAAAGTCCTTAATCCGCGGTGTTTCAAAGAAATACTTTCTTTCTCATCAGAGGAGTCAGTAAAATGTGTAAAGAAATTTTGCTTATAAAGCATTTGATGAAACTTGGTATGAAATGAAAATGAAAATAAAGTAGAAATAATGAAAAAGATGCAGTGGGGTAAAACGAAAAAATAATTTTCACGAGAGTTGTTCTAAAAATAAAGTCTCTCGTTATTTTTAACTTTAAGCTATTTAGACGAGAGCGATGCTATTAAAACGAGCTATCTTTTGTGCTCCAGATTTTTTTTTTTTTTTTTTTTTTACATAGTCTCAATGCCACTTTTGCCAGTGATGAACGATAGCTGTGCATGCGCGCTTGGAGGACGGTTTGTTATGTGGGATTCGTTCTAAAAGTAAAGCCTCCTAGTTTTTAATTCAAAAAGTGCTACAAAGACGGGAGTGGGACCATTAAAACAAGCGACCTTTTGTGCTACAGAATTTGCTTGTTTCTTGTTTGTTTGTTTGTTTGTTTGTTTGTTTGTTTTATTTTTACATAGTCACCACCACTTTAAATGCACTTTTGCCAAGAATTCAATGACGCACGTCCATAACAAGGGGTGTTTTCTTAGAGTCTTACCTCGTTAATATCTGTAATAGAGAAATGAAACTTTAAGATAATGAATGCACAAGTTCAGTCATCATAGCATAAACCAAACAGCCAAGTAGAGTCAAGGAGAAAGGAAAGTTTGGTTTGAAATTCGATAGAGAACTTATTAAATATGTTTAATAATAAATAACAGTATATCTACACATATACGTATAAATATACATTCATACACACACATATATATAAGTCTACATACATATGCTCACATATATATATAAACATAAACATATATAGATACATACATATATACACATATATATACACATAAACATATATACATAAGTACATATATACATATATATACATATGAATATATATATGAAGATGATGATGATTGCTGCATCTTTCCAGACGATCGCCGTCACATTGAGTTCTCCTGTGACACGCCTTCCGTGGTGAGGTCAAACAACTGACCCCTGATTGTCTTCGGACTTTGGCTCATGATGTCTAGTTCTCCAAGAGGCTATCACATTAAGTCCTGAACGCCTCGGTGTAGAATTCTCTGGAAGCGGAAAAACAAAAGCTGCATTCCCCAGTAAGAAAAATAGACAATTTGATTCTATTCTACTAAAAATTAATTTCACAAAAATTACAAACTTTTACAGATATGTAAACTTCAGTTCTTAGCACATTTTTAAAGTCAGTTCTTAAGACGTTTTTAAAGTCTCAAATCTCCCTTCTTCGTAGATGGCAAAATGGCGGAATGGAGAGAGGGTCAGGTGTTGGGAGCTGGTTATTATCTCGAGATTCCATGCAAATCTGTTTCCGATCTAAAATATCGTTAGAAAACTTGGACTCTTAGGTTTATGTTTATTTTATTATTGCATTTTCACCCCAAACCAGACAAATTGCCACTTTGTTGTAGGGGGCTACTATCAGGTACATAAGCATCAGGGGTACTTCGTAGGGAGTTGGGCAGCAAGATGTCGGTTCACGTTGCACTTGAACTTCTGCATGTCAGTACAGTTGGGGAAGCAGGGACCTGGAAGGGAATTCCAAAGTCTAGCGGTTCTGGGGAAGAAACTACTGGAGTAAAAGGCTCTCTTACATCTAGGGATCTCTACCATGAAGGGGTGGGATTTTGCTGCTTGTCGGGTTTGTTGGGTATTTACGTCGAGGGGGCACAAGTGCTTGCAGTTCGTCAGAGCATTATATAATAAGGTCAGGTGTGGGGTAGATGATCTCCCTCAACCAAGCAGAGCACTCTACGTGTCCGGGGATTCACAGATCTAAATTGCGTGTGTGCAGTTCAGCCATAGTCCAGAGTTTTGAAACCTGGGATCAAAAATGATATCTGTTCCCATGACCTTAGAGGTTAATCCTTGTCATTCAGAATACCTGGATGTTCTTCAGGCCAGAAGAATGTCATCATTATTATTCTAACATTTCCTGTTATTGAATTTTTAAACAACAAAATATATAATAAAACAATATATCTGATTTTGGAAATAAAACAAAATATATATCTGTATCTTCTAATTCAAGTCTTTTTGGTATCCGCTGTCGTCCGGGACTAATTTAACGATTTTAGTATATTTACCCGATCTTTCTTAGGTCCCAGAGGGTCTCAACCTCCTCAATGGGGAGCAAATCGCTCCCTCGAGTCGATCACGTTATACTCCCAATCTTGTTGTCCATGCCATCTCAGATTATTCTGCACTCCCGCCGCAGATTTGCACATCTTGAAGCAGATGTGATATACAAATTGAGCAATTTCCATCGAGTTTGAAGGGTATTCCTATGAACAAACACGTCTTCTCAGACCAGCAGTAGACTTGCAAACTTTGCTGCATGTTATATATATCTATATATATATATATATATATATATATATATATATATATATATATATATATATATATGCAAACATACATACATGTGTTCTCAAACCAGCAGTAGACTTGCAAACTTTGATGAATGTTTAACAGATCGTTTGGTTTGGACCAATAGGTGCAAAGTTGATATGTGCGTTGTTGTTTTGTGCGACTTAAGGTGTTTGACGTAGCCAGCTTTTGACAAAAGCACTCATTCACAAGTGTCGAATTTCCAGCTCTGTGTGTCATGGTTAAGACCATCAATTAAACCTTTGCGAAGCTCTTGCTTCAGATTGTTGTGGGCCTGCTTTCTTTTCTCTAGAGCATCACAACTTTCATGTACAGGCTTTCGCCACTTCAGCCTTTGCAGAGTAAGTTCTTCCCAAGTGTCGATGTCGATTGGTAAGACTTTCAAATTATTCTTTATAGAGTCTCTGAACCTCTTCTTAGGCTTGTGTTGAGGGCGCTTGCCATTTTCCAGCTCCCCGTAAAAAATTTGTTTTGGAAGCCTACAATCTTTCATTCGAACCAAGTGGCTCACCCAACGCATGTGAGATCTGATTACAAGGGTCTCAGCACTAGAGAAACATGCTCTCACAAGAACTTCAGTATCGGGTACTTGTGCTTGTCACTTGATGCTTAAGATACGTCTCAAGCATTTTTGGTGAAATCGTTCAAGCCATTTAATGTGCCTTTGATGCAATGTCCATGTCTCCGATGAATACAACAGTGTGGTTAGCACACATGTCTTGTAAACGCAGATCTTAGTCGTCTGTGATGCCACGATCAGAACACGATCTCTTCTCCAACCTTTCAAAAGCTACAGATGCCTTCTGAATTCGCCTGTGAATTTCAGTGTTGAGACATCCATCCCTCGACAGAGAACTACCAAGGTACACAAATGAATCAACTACTCCCAGTCTAGCACCACAGACTATGATGTTTGGCTCCACGTATGACTGGCCCGGTGCAGGAGTGAACATTATCTTTGATTTAGACAGACTGATCCTCAGACCAAAAGCAGTGCAGGAGTCAGCAAAGATATCCATTATATGTTGCATATCAGTCTCAGTGTGCGACAAAAAAAAACAGCATCGTCCGCATACAGTAGCTCCTAAATATATATACATACATATACACAAATATGTATGCAAACATCTATACAAATATATATATACAAATATATATACATACATATAAATATATATACAAATATATATACATACATATGTATAAGTATATATGCATACATATGTATAAATGTATATACATGTATATAAATATATATACATACACATATATAAATATATATACATATATATAAATATATATACATATATATAAATATATATACATACACATATATAAATATATATGCACACATATATATAAATATATATGCATACATATATATAAATATATATGCATACATATATAAATATATATGCATACATTCATATATATATAAATATGTATACATACATATATATAAATATGTATATATACATATAAATATATATACATACATACATATAAATATATATATACATATAAATATATATACATACATACATATAAATATATATATACATATAAATATATATATACATACATATAAATATATATATGCATACATATATATATATACATACATACATATAAATATATATATGCATACATATATATACATATATATATATATGCATACATATATATACATATATATACATACATATTTATAAATATATATATATATATATATATATATATATACATATATAGAACTGGCACGTTCTCCCGTTTCCCATGATACTAACTTCTCATCGCCACCAACAGACTTACTGACCCTCACTCGAACTTTTGCTTGTAATCCCACTACTATTTGAATAAATCTACCCATAATTCCCACCGAGCCTCTCACACAAATTCCTAAAGATGTGTAAATAAGTACACAAAAAGTTTAAAAAAATTTTAAAGTTTTAAAAAAACCGCGGACACTTTGAGAAAAAAAAATGTTTTGACCATACATCCATACTTTCGACGTATATAAAAAAAAATACGAAAAATTGAAAAAATATAAAATTGTATTACAAAACAGAAGCTTTCTGTTGTCTTTAACAACGTCTGTTTAAATGAGAAAATTGTGCCTTAATATACGCAATTCAAACTACATGACCCAGCAGCGCAACAAGATACCACAACCCAAGAGTTTCGATTCAACTTAATCAAAAGGCAAATGAAAAAATTTGGAAACAGACCCGCTAACTGGATGAACGAACAAAAACTCGACACAGAATTCCAGCACTGAATAAACGATATAACACTCCTATTGAATCAAAATTCATTAAAAAATTAAACTTCTTTTACAAAGGAACTATCGTACTCCCAAACCACGTACAACACTACATCAACCTATCGGACTACGACCTCACCAAGCACCAAAAATAATTTTTAAACCGCGGACCAAACGGCCACCTCTTTAATTCGTTAAAACACCAAAACAAAAAAGTGGAAATCGAATTATTATATGAAAACCTTACCCAACTCGAAACTGACCAAAAAATCACCAACCACCCCGATTTACGCTTCTAAAAGCTGAATCTTCTAAAAGCTGAATCTATTAAAAACCGACACAACAAACAAAATTGTAACTCAATATTAACCCCTAGCCTTTAAAAAAAAAGTCGCTCTAGAACTCCGCAACCACCCCCAACATCAAGATTAAAAAAGCCGACAAAAAATTATATGTTTAGTATGAAATCAATTCGACTACCATGAAAATCTTCAAACCATCCTCGACGACCGCACAAAATTTTTTAAAAAATCAACAACAACCCAATGAACGCAGTAAAAAAAAAAAATCAACCGACTCATCAAAACAATACTTCTAGTTTGCACCACCGGAATACCCTTCTACGATCACAAGGAGAATATTTACACCCAAATAGATGACCCATATTCAGTGAAATCTACATGAGTTACCTCGAAAACCTGATGCTTAACAACACCAATAAACCCTCTATTTATGTAAGGTTTGTAGACGATATCCTCCTCCTTGCTAATAACAACTAACACATTTTACACTAAAGACTCAAATTCACTGTAGAATTAAATGTTAATAACAAAATTCCTTTCCTCGACGTCCTTATTGATACTTCTAATAACACTTTTAGCACTTTCAACTACAAAAAATCTACTTGCTAAAATTCCTACTTTCTAAATTTCACTCTCTTCCAACAAAATAAAAATACTACTCATCGAACTGAAAAATATTAAACAAGCCCTTGTCAACAACGGATTCACAAATTATATTGTTGACCAACACACACTCCATGCCCCAGAAGTTAAACAACATCCCCACTAACAGTAATACACGACAACATCATAACTCTAATTCAATCAGCTAATTCTACTGCATCCAGAATTTAAGTTAAAAGAAATAGCTATAAAAAAGCATCATCCATAGATACATCTCACCGCAACAACAAAAACATTAGATTCATCATTCACTATGAAAAATTTTAAACCCAAAACTTAGTTATTAAAAACAATCCCTGTCCTCCTTGAATCACTTCAACTTGAACGCACCAACGTCATCTATCAGTTTAAATGCCCCTTGAGAGAATGTAACTCCTATAACAAAAAGGCCACTAATAGTTACGTCGGACATATCACTACCACATTATCCCATCGCTTACATAAAATAGATCACTGCCCCCCCTCGAATTCAGAGAAATTTTAATCAACAACACAAAAATACTACACCACGAAACAAATGTTAAGAAACTAAAAATCCTTGAAGCTATTTATATAAAAACACAAAAACCTACCCTTAATCAGGTCACCTGCTAAAATAGTACCACCATACTTAAATGCCTTGGATAATTTCCCCCTCAAACTAAACCCGCCAATCTTGCAACGGACCCTAGAACCCGTAATGAGTACACGAAAAGTTAAAAGTTAGAAAATAAATTAATTAAAAAAAGTTTTTTAAAAAAAAAACGTGAACACTTTGAGAAGAAAAAAATGCTTGGACCATACATTCATACTTTCAACGTACATACAAAAAAGATAATATGAAAAATTGAAAAAATAAAAAATTTATTACAAAACATAAGCTTTCTGTTGTCTTTAACAATGTCTGTTTAAATATATATATATATATATATATATATATATATATATATATATATATATATATATATATATATATATATTCAGCCACTCTGATGAGTCGTGGACGACGAAACAAGTGTCAGTGGATAATTATATTTTAAAAATAAATATACATACATACATACGTATATATATATATAAATATGTATACATACATACATATACATGCATGCATACACATAATATATACATTTGATGCATATATCTATATCTATATATATATATATATATATATATATATATATATATATATATACTAGCAGGACCCGTTAACCGGCGTTGCCCGGTGGAAGCATATCCCCCCTCCTCGCATTAAAAAAAATAAAGTACGCTTGTTCGTGGTGGCCACCACCCCTCAACCTCCCCATGTTAAGAACGGTTTTCGGAATAGATCCTCCCAACCTCCCCTTGGTAAGAACGGCTGTCGGAATAGACACCTTCAACCTGTGCAAGTGAATTACAGTGCAGAATGCAGATATTTATATCTTGAAAAGTATCTGTCTATGCCAAATATAAATGACCTTGCCTTAATGAGTATACTGAATAACTTATAAAACTTGTCATTCTCAAGGAAATTGAGCAGTTGGATATAAAGTAAAAAAAACTCCCCCGTCCTGCCAAAATAAAAATTTTAAAAAAAAACGTTGTAGAAGCCGAAAAGTGTAAGACGTTGTAGAAGCCGAAAAGTGGAAATAAAAAAAAGAAACATAGCCGCCCCCCCCTCCCAAAAAATAGGTTCCCGTAAACTAGGTACGGGCAAAATGAATGGCGATACTCAAAATGTATAATCATTTTGACCCCTCCCTTTACTTAAAAAATCACCAAAAATCAGGAAATTAATCAATTTTAATGAAATTTTCAGTATTTATCAAATGATGATCGTGGAATATAATGAACTAATTATTTTTATTTAAATCCTAGTGGAAATGTATTATTTTGTTTAAACAAAAAATACCTTTATTAAAGTTATGGTTTTCAGTAGTAAATAAAAAACGCAAGACTTTATTTTTGCTTTTTTATATAAATAAAGTATCGTAATTTGTAGCAATAAAAATAAAACAAAATAATTTTCATAGAAACATTACGAAAAAAGCCCCTAAATCCGTATTAATAAATTCGATATAACTCGAAGAAAAATTAATTTCTCGAACTACCGATATTATCATTCAATTAAATATTGCTTGTTTAATATTTTCACACACAAAAATTATAATTGCAAAAAATATTTCTACTTTTTTTTTTTAAATTATGGGTTTCGCATAATTTTTATATGCAAGATTTTAATAATTTCCTTGCTCACAATAATGTGAAACTTTCGATGTAACATATTTTTATATAATATTGAACAATAATTAAGAAAAAAAATTAATTTAAAAATAGGAACATAGAAAAATAATTAAATTAAAAAATGCAAAAATTAATACAAACATTCAAAAAAGGAATGTACGGATGCGCGACTGGAAAAAAAAGAATTTCCTCCCTTTTAATTACATGACGTCATTTTCATAGTCTTTCGACTGCCTGAAATTTTGGGCCTTTGTAATTTTCGTGTTTACAAAATTTTAGTTTGTTGCGTTTTGCGAACACCAGAATCACTCGGTTTGGGAGTTAATTAATTTATCGTTTGTACAAACAAGGTGTTTTTTTAATTTAATTCAATATCTTAGGACTTTACTAATTATCTTTGAAATAGACCCAGAAAGCTAATATTTATCTTTTAAAAGATGTTTTACAATGAATTTATTTAATTTCAAAATTTAGCTGAATTGGGTAGCTCGCCGTGAAAACATTTTCATAACTTCTTTTTTCACGTGTACATTTTTTTTTTCCTTTTGGAAATTAAGTCTAGTCTCTAATCTTTCAAATAAAATTAAAAAATTAAGTTTAGTCTCTAGTCTTTCAAATAAAATTAAAAAATTAACTTTAGTCTCTAATCTTTCAAATACAATCAAAAAGTAGTCGGAAACCTACAAAAAAAATTATGATAAATCGGCTTTCAAAACTATGTCCCCCATTTTTGTCCGTCCATTTTTGCCCGTACCCACCGTAAACTTAATTATGCATTATTCCCCTCTCTCCCTAAAGGAACCCTGAGCAGACGGTATGGAGTTCTTTTTTTTACGTTCTTCCTTGGTAGTGATCAATATGTGTTACTTAAGTATATAAGAAAACACACGCAATCATTGTTGAGAGAGAGAGAGTGAGAGAGAGAGTAAGAGATAGAGAGCGTCTTGTTTGTTTTGTGGGGGCTTTTTTTTTTACTTGTTTCCCTACGAGGGCAGAGTTAGACATGCGGTCGGTTTTTAATCTGGGGGTGAACCAGCTCCTCCAAAAAAGGGGCACTCTGTTTAGTAACAAAAATAAAAAATATATCAATCATGAAGGATTTCTCCTCCATTAACTGAGACCAAAAAATGAGCGCAACGCAACCGCCCCACCGTCTCAAATACAAAAAAAAAAAAACTTTGAAAACGATTTGTGTATGTATTTAGTTCATAATAACCGTAAGTTAAAAAAAAGTGCTTATACAGTTTAATCAATGCATAGAAAAATGTGAATAGTGGAAAAAAGATATATTGAATGTACCCCTTATGGTATGGTAATTTGATAATGATATCATAACAATTTTTTCGATGTATTAAAAAAAACTACTTGATCAAATTAAGTGTAATTTTTTTTTCAGAGAACTTTATTCCATGGCAGATAAGTACAATATAACATTTATTCGACATTTTTATTTTTTAATGTCTTGATTAACCTGTATAAGGAATATTTCGTCAGGTCTTTTTTAAGAGTGAGAGAAAAGAGAGAGGGGGGGAACAGTACCTCGTGTTTGTTGCGTGTTATAGCAGCTGGCGCAAAATCAACGCCCCACTCTCTAAAATAAAAGTATGAAAAAGACAAAAGTTATGGTTGAATATGAGAACGATTAAAAGGAATGTTTTTATTTTAAAGAAAGAGCACAGCGCTGAAAAGAATAATGTGTGTAGTCTTTTTAGAAGTAGATAGAGTGACAGAGTGAAAGAGAGTAGATGGCAAACTAAATGCAAAGTAAACTGTAGTCAATCGGTAAGTTTTTAATGGGGGAGTTGTTAAAATATATGCGAGTGGCCAGATAGTAAATAATTTACATGTAATGTCGGTGTCGTGTGTTTATATGGGTGTTGCAGACGCCATGTTGTGTGCAATACGTGTGCGTTCGTTTTTTTTTTTTTTTGTGGAAGGTTTAAATTTTGAAATAAGAGAATTACAGCTGGCAGCCAATGAGTAAGGGTGGAATTTACGAAGGGAGAAATCATTATTTTCTGAATCTGCAAATTGTAAATGAAAACGGTAAGTCAAAAACATAATAAATCCGCTTTAAAGATGATAATTAGAGAAAATACTACCCCCTCCAAAAGACACATTGAAAAGTTCTAAAGCCACCGGCAAGATTAAGATCGTGAATTTTCGATTCCAAAATTGGACAAATTTGCAATAAAATTTGAAAATACCTATTTATAAAAGATATATAAAATAGTGTTGGCCATAGGAATTAAAAAATAATGTTTATAGAATAGTTAAATATGAAACTATCGTTAGTTTGGAAGGTTACTACACATTGTGTGCTCCGTATGATTTAGTTTTCCCCATAGTCTTTATGTAAGTAACCCCCCAAACTAATATGGAATTTATAACAGATAGTATAAATTCTACCAAAAATAAACTTAAAATTGCACACAATTATATTTATTTCCTGAATTTTGTAATTAAATTATCGTTATCTCATTCACGATCAATTATTTGTTTTTACAAGAAACAAAAAATAAAATCCAAAGGCCATAATTCTGAATAAAACATTGGAGCAACCCCTCCCCCCTTCTTCTACCTTTTTTTTCATTATTCATTTCCACTACTTTTTACTTCAAAAAGAAGAAAAAAGGAGAATCTTTTTACTCATTGTCAGTAATTTCCATTTCAGAATCCGTATGTGTAAATTGCTGGATCATCTACAATCACCCCCCTCCTCCGGAATAATTACCTAAGGAATAAAGAGATATTTTATATATTTCTCCCCTTATTAGTTATTTCTGCCACTATTCTTCCTTTCCCCGACATATATTTATTAGACCGCACCTTCACAAAATAGTGTCAACATTGATATATCATTTAATCCAAATCTTCCTTTATAAATTGCTTAAAGACCAATCCGTTTTTTCTGAAAATATTGAGCGTTATATTTAGATACTTCAAATGCATAGTTAATAACCGATATACAGAATGAGAAATATATTTAATTAACAAATATGTTTTGATAAAGCTGATATTTTCTTGGATAGCGAAAAAATTAGTTTTTTTGGGCAAAAAAAAAACAGTAACACACAGCAAATATTAGTTTATTAACATTTCTATAAAAATAGTATCTATTATATTTCAAATATAAAACTGCCCCAAATTAAATAAATTAAGAAGTACTAATAAACACTAAGAAAGTAATATTGTGCCACATAGTTCAATAAAAATAACAAAATCACATTGTAAGAAACAATCATCAATTTACACCTTCAGTTCAGCATTTCTTGGCAGACAATATTCTTTTTTTTTGCTGTTTCTTTAAAATGCTTCCTTTTTTATGTAACATTTTGCTGACTTTCTTTCTCATGTGAAGGATTAGTACACGTCAAAATTGCCACAAATTCCTTTCTCACACCATTCCAACAATGGTCTTATATTATTATAATATTCGAAAATGAGCTTACAGAAGAGGGGAGGGGTCTCATATTCTTGTTCAGGGTTGCCAGATTTACCTTTTTTAAAAACCAAATTTCACGAATTTGGACTTTTCTTTAAGTAGTTTGGCTTTCAAAAGTTTTATTTGGCTTTTTTCAAAGTGTACGAACTGACTAAAGAAGGAACGAGCAGAGTATTATATAAATGGATGGACTTTTTTTTTATTATTATTATATAAATGGATGGACTTTTTTTTATTATATAAATGGATGGACTTCTTTTTTTTATTATATAAATGGATGGACTTTTTTTTTTATTATATAAATGGATGGACTTTTTTATTATATAAATGGATGGACTTTTTTATTATATAAATGGATGGACTTTTTTTATTATATAAATGGATGGACTTTTTTTTATTATATAAATGGATGGACTTTTTTTTTATTAGATAAATGGATGGACTTTTTACATAAAAGTAAACGGAGATCCAAATAAAGACAATATCTATCTTCGTTTGTTGTATATCTGTTTACTTTTATATAAAAAGCCCATCCATTATTAACTATGCATCCAAATTATCTAAAACCCTCTATAATATACTAGCCTGGGTGCCCGGCGTTTCCCGGGTATTCGTAGGTGTGTGTTGAGTAAAAAAAAAGTTGTAGTAGGCAGGCAGGCAGGCAGGCTCGAATCCATGACACGAAGGCGGAAAAGAAAGTGGAGGTGTGTGTATGAGTGTTGGTTGAGCAAAAAAAAAAATGGGAAAATTGCAAGCGCAAAAAAAAAGAAAAAATAGGAGTAGTAAACGCTTCTATCAAAAGTTTAAAACATACATACATACATACATACATACATACATGCATTTAAACAGACAGATGAGATTTATATAATAAACTAGCTGTACCCTGCCACGCGTTACTGTGGCTCAATTTGGTGTAATGGAAAAATTTAATAAAAAGAGAAAATGCATGTTTCTTATATTCTTAGTACAGCAATCCACTCAAAAAAAAAAAAATGGTACTTTTGCAGAATTGGATCCGGATCCTCGGGAGTTACTGTCAATCATGGCTTAGGTTCGACCAACAATCAGTGGATTAAGCCGAACGTTGCTAAAATGTTGAAATGCTAAATCGAGTTTGTTTTTTTTGTATTAAAAAATGAGTTTTTAATTAATATTTGTGTGAGCGTGGAGGTACTATACACAGATTCGAAAAAGTTATCCAAAAACAAATAAATGAAAGCAAAGGTAAGGTAAATTACGTTTCTATCTAACTGGATAATTTTTTAGTGTTTTTATTAAATGTAAAATGTTTAATCGGCTCGAAAAACACAGTGCTTATCGATGTATTTGAAAAAAACAAATGGTTGCAAACTCTGTTGAATACGTTAAGTTTGAGAAAATCAGTTTAAAAAACTAAAAAAAAATATACAAAACAGTGTAAGACACCCACCGATGGTTATCGTGACGAAGGCTGGCATATTCGGTGGGTTTCTGACAGTATTTTGTATAGATTTTTAATTTTAACTCATTTTCCCAAACTTAACGTAATCAACAGTGTCCGTCACCATTTGTATTTTTCAAATACACCGATAAACACTGTGTTTCGAGCCGACTAAACGTTACATTAAATAAAACGGGTTTGTATTACTACACACAGATACAAAAAAGTTGTCGAAAAATAAGTATAACAAATAAATGTTATCAAAGGCAAGATAAGTTACTTTTCTACCTAACTGGATAAGATTTTAGTGTTTTTATTTAATGTAAAATGTTTAATTGGTTCGAAAACATGCAGTGTTTATCAGTATATTTGAAAAATACAAATGGCAGCAGACTTTGTTGAAAACGTTAAGTTTGGGAAAATAAGTTAAAACTAAAAAACTATACAGAATACTGTCAGGAACTCACTCAATATATCTTACCATGAAATAGGCTGACATATATTCGGTGGTTTTTAACAGTATTTTGTATAGTTTAACTTAACGTGTTTAACCCAGAGTCTGCCGCCATTTGTAATTTTCAAATATAGCGGTAAGCGCTGTGTTTTTCGAGCCAAATAAACATTTTACATTAAAAAAACTGAAAAATTATCCATTTTGGTAATAAAGTAACATATCTTGCCTTTGATAATACTTGTTATACATTTGTTTTTTGACAACTTTTTCGAATCTATATGTACAGTAGTACAAATCCAATAAAAACACTAAAAATTATTCAATTAGGTAGAAAAGTTACTTATCTTGCCTTTGAAAATATTTACTTGCTATATATTTGTTTTTGTTGACAACTTTTTCAAATCTTTGTGCAAGTACAAACCTGAAGGGGGTATTTTTCTGGCTAATTTTATTTTTGGTACCGCGCTATTTTAAAATAGTTTTTCCAAATTAAATTTAAATTTCACAATATCATTTTTTTTTTGGGGGGGGGTATTATTTTTACATTAGGTCCACCTACACAATTTTCTTTAAAATGGCTAATTTTTGAGGTTTTCGATTATGCTGAATAAAAAAATCTCATTTAAAATTTGCAGAGGCAAGTAGTTTTCGAGATATAAAGACCTGTACTATGCACTATAATTCACTCGCGGCCATGAATAAACACTACCAACCTCCTCATGTTAAGAACGGCTTTCGGAATAAACACCCCTAACTTCCCCAGGTTAAAAACGGCTTTTGGAATAAATACCACCATTCTCCCCATGTTAAGAATGGCTTTCAGAATAAACACCCCCAACCTACCCATGTTAAAAATTGTGGAGGTGGACCTAATGTGAAAATATACCTTTTATTTTTTTAATAAGTTGTTAGTTGAAAGCACAGAATAGTGAAAAAACACCATCCCCTCTCTATGGTAAGAATGGCCAGAAAAAAAAAGGTACTCATGCACCGTGCTGAAATAATAACGTTATTATTTAAAAAGCCATTCTTAACATGGAGAGGGGAGGGTGTTTTGTACCTATTATGTACTTTAACCTTACAATTGAATAAAAAAAAACATATCATAAAACTTTAATTAAACTTGGAAATATGATTTAAAAAATAGCACGGATCAGTAAGTGCATTAGCACAAAAAAAATAAATAAATAAAATAAAAATATTATTTAAGCACGTTACCAAACCGTAAATTTTCTTTGAAAAAAACTGTACTTTCACCTAACAAGTTATAGTTTTAATGATAAAAAAAAGTTACTATTTTCTTATATCGAAAACAACTGTTTAAAAAAACAAAAAACAAATAAAATCAAAAAAACCTGTACTGCCAATTTTGTTAAAAAATGATTTTTACAACTTCGACTTTTATGTTTCAACTAAAAACGCACCTTTTGGCGAGCAATTTTTTTTTTTTTTTTTTTAGCGGAGTTGTACAACCATCACCCCCTTGTGTGATTTCTATACTGATAGGTTTTTTGAAATTTTTTACTGGATTATTATTGATTCGATACTAATTAGTCAGATTATGAAAAAGAATTGAAAAAAAAATAATAATAATTTGAACATTTGAAAGGGGGTGCTCACTTTTTAGTTACAATGTTCTGGTAAATCGGTCACCCATTTTTTTTTTTTTTTTTTCTAAATATGGAAGTGTCTTCGGGAGATATGAAATGGTCCCATGTTGACGAAGCAATGTATCAGGAGGCGTACGATATGAATATTGACAACGGGATGGAAAATTATGAAACATTTCTCCAGCATGTTAGTGAAATTTATAATACTCAAAAAAAATTTTTTTTTAAACACATGCTACATTAAATAAAAACACTAAAAACATATCCAGTTAGGTAAAAAAGTAACTTATATTGCTTTTGATAACATTTATTTTTTATATATTTGTTTTTTGACAACTTTTTCGAATCTGTGCACAGTACAGTAATATAAATCCCAAAAACTAAATATGTTAAAAAAAAAAAAAAAAAAAAAACACAAAACTTTATTTTCATAAAAAAACAATGAAAAAAAAGTCATGTTCATTCTATCTTTTTTTTTTTTTTCTTTGAGAAACAAAAATATTTCTGACTTACAGATGCGGTAGGCTTACATCATTTTTACTTTCTACGGTTTTGATATACCCACGTTTTTATTGGTTACAAAATGGGTGACTGATTTGCCAGAACATTGTAACTAAAAAGTGAGCACCCCTTTCAAATATCGAAATAATGATCATTTTCAAATTTTTTTTTTTTCATAATCTAGTTAATTAGTGTCCAATCAATAATAATCCAGTGAAAAATTTCAAAAAACCTATCAGTATACAAATTATGCAGGGGTATGATGATTGTACAACTCCACCTTTTTTTTTTGCCTGATATAACAAAGAAAACATTTTTAAATTAAAAAATTTGGAAGATAAACAAATGAATTCAAATTTTTTAAATAGGGGATGTTTTTTTTTACTTATCGAGTAAACAGAAAATGAAATCTTGTAATTCGTCTCGTCAAATCGTGGTGTATGAAATGAATTGAAACGGAAGTTCAGTTCTACCAGAAAATAGTCCCGCAGAACAGGCTTACGAAAAATATTTTTATTTTATTTAATATTTTTATAATATGCGATGTTAATTTATTTAATAACATAAAAACATCCCTCGATTCTAAAGATAGATTGTCTGAAAATTTCAAATAAATTGTTAATGTAGAAATATGGTTTCATTGATAAAGAACGAACCAAGAATTACATTTTTATATATATAGACTAGCGTGGGTGCCCTGCGTTGCCCAGGTGTTTGTAGGTGTGTGTTGAGCAAAAAAAAAAAGTTGTAATAGGCAGGCAGGTTCGAACCCGTGACATGAAGGCAGAAAAGAAAGTGGAGGTGTGTGGGTTAGGGTGTTGGTTGAGCAAAAAAAAAAGGAAAATTGTGAGTGCAAAAAAAATAGGAGTAGTAAGCAGGCTCGAATCTGTACCGCGAAGGAGGAAAAGAAAGTGAAAAAAAATGTGACATGTTTGCTGTTGCGCCCATCACCAAACCGAAAGGTTTAAATTAAGGCTAGTCAATCGAAAAGAGGAGAAATAAGCGACTCCTCCGTGTAGAAAAGTGCCCAGTTGAGGGTGAGGAAATCAATGTTTTTAGCCAAGTTTTTGATACTTGTCATCCCAAGGGTCGAGCTTCAAAACAATACTGATCTTATGAAAATCCGTCGCCTCTGTCGAAATTTTAGGCAGACATACAAACATACATACTTACATACATTTAAACAGACAGGTGAGATTTATATTATAGATAGAAGATGATTTAATGAAGATATTTCTCTACTTAATGGAACATAAATCAAGACTTCGTATCCCTCTCAAATTATTAGTTTCATATATATATATATATATATATATATATGTGTGTGTGTGTGTGTGTGTGTGTGTGTGTGTGTGTTATGAAGGGACAGACCCCAGTAAGTAAGAAGGCAAACTAGATAAGTTTCAAAATTAGATTTGGAAAATAATACATATTGAAATCCTAGGAATGCAGAACGATTGTCATTGTTCTCGCAAATAACTAAATATTATTTATGTCAGAGATAGATATTTAATTTAGGAATTCAGTCGATTGTTCATCCTTTTAGAAATAACTCGATATTAAATATGTCAGTTAAAATAATGAACAATACGAGTTTAGAAATAATGATAAAAAATAGGTTAGATATTGAACAATTAAAATTGGGAATTCTTTGTTTGCCAAAAGTGTGTTTGGACAGACATAGGTAAAATCTGTTGTCGTCTGTCGTCATTCCACCCAAAAAGGAAAAGGTAAATGTGTTTTTTCTATTATCATTTTAACTGAACTTTGTATAACCCCCTTCAAGTATTAATTGTCTGTCCCCTCCTCCATTATCAGTAATGATTCTCCCCCTCTGATGTAAAAGAGCTGTATTACACATTCCTCTCCAATAATAAATTCGCATCTCCTATTTGTTAAAAATATGAACTGTATGTGTAATCTATATAAATGTCATTATCATCCTTGTTCTGAGTCCCTGTATTATATGTCTCCGATATGAACCCTCAACCCAACTACACAATATATATATATATATATATATATATATATATATATATATATATGCACACACACACACACACACACACACACACTTGTTCACCCGAAAATTCTATTAAAGTATTTGTAAAATAGGCACAGAGATGTAACATTACAGTGATGAGACAGAGGTTGGAACTTGGTTGATCATGCGAAATCTACTAAGTTGGAGATTTTTTTGCACCCTGTATAATGAAAGAGAGAGACTATTGTTGGATGCATCAGCCAAGATGTGGCAACAATATTCCATGCATAGGCGAATGATGGCTTAGTAGAGTTACAGGATATTCTCAACTGTGAGTAATTTTCTAACAGGGTAGAGGTAACCCCTCTTCTTTTCAGCAGCTTTTGCAATGTCCTCAATATATTTGTTCTAGTTCATGTTTCGTGTGAATGTTAAGCCAAGAAGTTTGAACGATTAGCTCTCAAATAGAGTGTTATTAGTTATGGCTATTGGTGGTTGAGAAGGTTTCTTGTTAATATTAAAGGAAATAAGCTTAGTCTTAGTGTGCTGAGACAATGTCAGATAATCCAGATCAATTATTATTATTAATATTTTTACATTGTTCAAGTAGAGGAAAATATTCAGAGAAAATGTTTTAATCACAGAAAGGAATGTTATAGAGCAAAATATGTCGGTTAGGAATTTCAGCTGGCACTTATTTTTTAGATAAACAAATTGCATCAGTTGATTTTGATTATTTGGTTACGTGAGTGGTGACGTAATGAGATAAAGAAAGGGTTTAGATGTACACATAAGCTTAGTTGAGAATCAGAATTTGAGAGAAACAGTCGGGAGACAGACAGAGAGTCAAACCAACTGGTCATAATAGTTCAGCACACTCAGCGGAGCAGGACATTCATCGCCTCTCAAATGTAGGTCAGCGTGCAACTTTGCAATGGGGAAACAGCCAGAATAAAGTTGCTGGAAATACAACCGAGACTCCTGGTTTTTTGGGGATCAATTTTCTTGCAGTTTTTCCTTAGACTGCCAAAACAAGACCAAGAGGGACCAGATATGTTTCTCTATTGGTCGATGCTAAATCTCCTGAGAACTGTTATCCGTCCTTTTTTGTTGTAAATGTTATATGTCCATTGAACTGTATCTGTGAATATATCTGCATGTATAAACAAGAACATTAAACGGTCATAGAAACACTCATAAATATATACACATTATATAGTCCTCACATAAATATACTTGCATTATACACATTCGTTTATATACAACTGCAAAACATTACATTAGTAGCATTAACTGTTACCATCTATTTATAGCCTCCATTTCACTATGGTCAGGAAGTTGTATTCTTAAGGATTCTGCCTTAGGTATATGTACATCTGTTTTTTCCTTATGCTTATTATAGAGTGTTGTATCATCGATAAATATTCCCATCTCAAACACAATGTTATAAGGGAGGTCATTAATGGATATTAGGACTAATAACGGTCCAAGGATCGATTTCTGAGGCACTCTCGCATTAATATTATGCTATTCTGATGTACATCCGTCGAGGACAACCTAACTGTTCCTCTTGTCTAAGCAGGATCTAATTATATTTAGCAAAACTTAGCATTCATCCAGTAATGCAGTATGATTTCATTTTCATTTGGAGCCCTTCATGCCAGACTACTCTACATTTTCTAAGATTTCTGCTATATGTGTACATTCATTTTTCCCTCATGCTCACATTATACGCACTCATTTATATACAACCACACAATATTACATTAATCTCTCTCTCAGGCAGTGCGTCGATTTTGACGATGACGCGGAGATCGGTTAGAGTCCGTGTCGAAGGTGCAATGTGAGTTCAATCGGAGCTCTGAAACCCTGGCTGCAGATGTGACACCTGATGGCAGGAAATCCAGGTAGTGGCACCCATAGTTGCGCTCTTTTTGCTTCCCAAGCAGCAATGCTTTGATCTCTAATGGCATCGGCTGCATATGATAGCACACTTCTCCAAACTATCCGATCTTCAGCTTTTCTTCTCCAGTCATTGAGTTCGTTTGTGTTTTTCAAATGTCTCTTGAACACATCTTTATAGTGTAGTTTCGATGCGCCTATGGGTCGTGTACCTTCTTTGAGCTCACTAAAGAAAACTGCTTTTGATAGTCTGTTGTCTGACATTCACGTGACATGTCCTGTCCATCTCAGTGGGTTTGTTACAATTATTTCTACAGCACTGGACATTTTCGCCTTTTCTAGTACTTCAAAATTTGATACATGGTCTTTCCAAGAGATATCCATTAGATGACGGAGGTGCCTTTGTTGTATCAGGTTTAATCTCGAAGTGGCATCTGTAGAGAGTCCAGGTTTCTGAGCTGTAGAGGAGTGATGGTAGGACAATAGCTCTGTACACTTTCATTTTGGTCATTAATCTGATTCCTCTCTGATTCTACAGACGGTCTCTCAATTTTCCGAAGGCTGATGCAGCCGCTTGGATCCGTTTTGACAGTTATTCATCGATATTTCCAGTGTTCGTAATGGTTCTGCCCAGGTAGGTGAACTGTTCAACTTCTGCCAATGGAGTACTTCTCCGAGGTTAATCTTTGTGTCACGGGTGTCTTGAATCAAAACTTCTTGATGTTGACTGTCAGTTTAAATTTCTTGGATGCCTCGTCAAATGCTATCACTAAATCTTGCATTGCTTGGAGGCTGTGGGTCACAAGTGCTGAATCATCAGCAAAGAGTAGTTCCTTGATCACTAACTCATGTGTCCTGGTTTTTGCTCTCAAGCATCTGAGGTTGAAAAGGTCACCATCACTTCTGGTCCGGATGTAGAGATCACCAAGTTCTTCAGGCATGCTTTTCAGGACAGCAGCAAGGAAGATTCTAAACAGAGTTGGCGCGAGGACACAGCCTTGCTTGACGCCGTGTCCAATGCTAAAGAAGTCTGAGCATCCGTCACCCCTACAAACACAAGCAGTCATGCCATCATTGAAATTGCGCAGTACTCTTGTGAATGTCTGTGGGCAACCATAGCATCTCAGTAACTTCCAAAGCATGTCTCTATCAACTGTGTCAAAGGCCTTGCTAAAATCTACAAAGGTGACAATGAGAGGTTGACGTTGTTCAATCGACTTTTCCTGTAATTGTCGGAGAGCAAAGATCATATCTTGTGTGGATCTGTTGGCCCTGAATCCACATTGGCTCTCCGGTAGAATGTCTTCAACCAAGGTCTGTAGTCGATACTGTAGGATTTTGGCCATAATTTTCCCAGCAACAGACAGAAGGGAGATTCCTCTGTGGTTCCCGCATTCCGCCCTGTCCTCTTTTCTCTTATACACTGTCACAATGTTGGCATCTTTGAAATCCTGGGGAACTTCTGCTGTTGATGTCCAGATGTTGTGGAAAAGTTGTAGCAATTGACTTCTCAGGGCTGCTCCACCATGCTTCCAAACATCTGGTGGTATATTGTCTGGTCCTGCAGCCTATCCATTCTTTGTCCTCTTCATGGCCATGTCAAGTTCATCTGCTGTTGGTAAATCATCCATTTGGTGTCTAATAGGCAGTTGAGGTATGTTATCAGCTCCATCTTCAGCGCGTTGAGGTGAAAGTCCTGTGGCGATGGAGTGAGGATATACCGGTAGGTTTGATGGACTGGAAGCTGCTGCGTGATCTCTGCACTCAGGCGATTGGAGTATGATGGTTGTGCTCTTGCTGAAGAGCAACAGCATTGCAAGGCAGCAGCTCCGGTGACCGGGCAGCTCTATTCAGAGGTGCACTACCTTCCTCAGTCTGGGGAGGGTCCTAGAAAAGGTGGACTAAAAAAATTAGCATTAAATGTTACCACTACAGACAAGGGGCTGTTTTCTTAAGAATTCTTAGATATGTGTACATCCATTTTCCCTTATGCCTATTATAGAGCAATTTATCATCAGCAAATATACTCACTTCAGACACAATTTCACCAAAAAGGGCGTTAATGAATATTAGGAATAATAAAGGTCCAAGAACTTCCACATCAATATCATGTTGTTTTGATGTACATCTGTGAGGTCTTGAGAATGGCCTAAAAATCGGAAATCAAACAAAGATATAACTCATAACTTTTACTTGTCGGACGAAAGTTCTGTGTTCCACGAGCTACATTTCTATCTAATTTCTGATTTTGAGGTGATTTAAAGCCTCACATGGTCACACACCCCCCCTTTGTTTTTTTTGGAGGGGGGGTTTAATTCTAAAGTGGCGTCTTCAAAACCATTTTTTATTGAAGTAAAATAAACTTTTAAATAAGTTACAACACCCAAAAATATTAATCTTACTAGGAATTGGCCTGGTTTCTCTACTTACACAGATGCAAAGCACATAGTTTTTCTATATCTTATTCCCTATCACAGACAGTTACGTTTCTGACATGTTTCCCAGACCAGCAACCTCACTTTTAGATCTATTTCTGATCGATGATTGTGTAGCCCATAGTCCACTTGGGAATGCTGATCACACTGTGATAATGGTTGAAATCGCCTTAAACTCTCAACCCAAAGCTGAAGAGCCATTACTCAAAATGACAAAGTATTATAAAAAGGCTGACTGGGAATATCTTTTCTCTTCCTGCAGAACAGTGCACAAATGAGACAACTGAATGGTTCAAAGCAGCAATTGAAGCTCAGGTTTCCATGTGGAAGTTCTGTAGTAAACCCCATTCTCTCCAATGGTTTACTTCTACGTGCAGCTACCATTGCTCAAAGGCAGCATGTATAACACAGATTCCACCACTATCCAACTCTACATTGGACCCAGTAAAGCACTCCCTCCATGATTTTCCTTTGAGGACTGACACCACACTAGATGATATGAAAATCACAATATCATAAAAAAACTAGACACCTCAAAACTCAGCTGTACTATTAAAAAAATGTTTCTTGAGGTTGCTCCAGTCCTCTCCAAACTTTACAACAAATGCCTTAACGAATCTGGCTTTCCTGACTGCTTGAAAACAGCTTCTGTGGTACCAGTTTACAAGAATTCTGGCGAAAGAACTGACCCATTAAATTATCGCCCCATTAGCCTCCTCCTTCTATTTGCCAAAATATGAGTCCATAATTAATCAAACTCTAGTCCATCACTTTACAGTTGCTAAATTTCTGACTGACCATCAACATGGATTTAGGCAAGCCTGTTCCACTACAAATATCCTAATCTCTCAACATATATACCATACACGTGACAAAGCAGAGGAGGGTAGGGCAGTAGCCCAAGATATATCTAAGTCTTTTGACAGGGTATGGAACGATGGTCTTATCAGGAAAATCAGATCATACAGTATCACTGGACGAATACTTAACATAATTAAATCCTTCTTAAATAAGAGAATCCAGGTTGTCCTTAACAGGCGTACATCTAAAACAATATGGTATAAATGCAGGTGTACCTCAGGGGTCTATCCTTGGACCTTTATTATTCCTAATTCATAAATGACCTCCCTGATAAAATTGTCTCTGAGATGGATATATTTGCTGATGACACTATGCTCTATAACAGGCACGAGGGGAAAACGAATGCACATATCTAAAGCAATGGCAGAAACACTTTGTAGTGTAATTACAGGAAACTTTCTCAACCACCAATAGCCATGGCTAAAGATACATTACTTGAAAGTACTTCTTTTAAACTCCTCAGTTTAACGTTCACAGGGAACAAGAGTTGGAACAAATACATTGAGAGCATTCCCAAAGCTGCTGTGAAGAAGATGGGTTCTCTCTCTCTCTACCATGCTAGAAAGTTACTTACACCTGAAAGTATCCTGTACCTCTTCAAGGCCACCATTCACCCATGTATGAAATATTGTTGTCACATCTGCTACTGGTCTCTCACTCCTGGACAGGGTTCAAAAGAGAGTCGCCAACCTGATAGGTTCTGAACTGTCACCTAAGCTTCAACCTCTGTCCCACCGATGAAATGTTGCATCCCTCTACCTGTTTTTCAAATATTTTAATGGTGGATGCTCCGACGAACTACAAGCCCTTGTACTCTGTCAAGCAGCAAAATCCCATCCCTACACAGAGATCACTAGATGTAAGAAAGCTTTCTACTTTAATAGTTTCTTCCTAGAACTGCTAGACTCTAGCATTCCTTCCTGGATTCCCCAATTGTGCTGACATGCAGAAGTTCAAGTGTAATATGAACAGAAATCTTGCTGCTCAACTCCCTACATAGTATTCCTGCAACTTATGTCCCTGATAGTAGCCCCCGACATCAAAGCGGCACTGTGCCTGATTTTGGGTGAAAATGTAAAAATAAATAAATAAAAATTTATGCCTGAGAGTATCCTGTACTTCTACAAGGCCACAATTCGTCCATGCATGGAGTATTGTTCCCACATATGGGCTGGTGCATCTGTTACTGGTCTCATTCTTAGATAGGGTTCAAAAGAGAGTTGCCAACCTAATAGGTCCTGCACTGTCAGCTAGGCTTTAATCTGTCCCATCAACAAAATGTTGCATCCCTCTGTTTTATAAGTATTTTATTGGTAGGTGCTCCGACTAACTACAAGCCCCCATGACATAAATATACCCAAAAAAGCAGCTAAATCTCACTCCTACACAGTCAAGATCCCTAGATCATAGAAAACCTTCTACTCTAATAGATTTTCCCCTTGGATTGCTAGATTATGGAATTCCCTATCGGGTCCCTACTTCCCTGACTGTATTGGCATGCAAAAGTTAAAGTAAATAGACATCTTGCTGTTAACCTCCCTCCATAGTACTCCTGCAAATTATGTTCCTACACCAAAGTGGTACTGTGCCTTGTTTGGGGCAAAAATGCAATAAAAATAATAAAATTTCCACTGCCTTAGCAGTACTATTTTCATGTATACCTTTAAACAATATTAGCTTAAGAGGTTTTGTTCACAAATTTCTGATTAAACTCATCCAATTTATGATCGTGTGATGAAACTTTTCTTGAATTGTGCATTAAGTCTAGGAAAATAGTATTATTACTTCAAAAAAAAAAAAAATTATATATATAATGGCCCTTTATATATGGTAATCATTTCTTCATCTTCAGTAGCAAATGTTTCTAAATTGTTTCCTTTTTAGTAAAACCTGGGGTTTTGGGGATTTTTTTTTTTTAAATATCTCAAATATCTTCATTAGCTTTGGTAAAAATGCAAAATTCCAGTTGAAATTTTTCTACTATGAACACATGGTCCATTTTATATTTAGTTGCACAGGCACATCCTAAATTTGACATTTTGTTTTGCTTTATAAATCAAAAAAATTAGCGAAATAGTTGAAAGAGCTTAAATATTAAATTCCCATAGTCTATAGGAATTTATGCCAATTCTATATTAATCAACCAACGGCATGTGCAAAAATACACAAACCTTGCCCAAAAAAAAAAAAAAAAAAAAAAAAGCAAAAGAAATTTCACTTTTCACACATACCAAAGAAAAAAAGATTTAAGAAAAAAAAAAAAGTAATGGTTGTCGCATGAGGGTTTTAAACTATGTTTTCTGGGCAAATTTTTATATTATAAACTGTTACAAAAAAAAAAAAAAGAAAAAAAATCGAAATTTTAATAACATTTCCAATTTCCCTGCAACTATACTTTTAAAAAAATTCTTAGTCAATGAGTTATTTCCCTTATTTTACACAAGCATTGGCTTTCTATACATGTTCAAAAGGAAAACCAAATTATTGCCCTTAGATTTGTTAATATAAGTTCCTATTTACATGCCTGTTGAAGAGGACAGTTAGACTAGACAAAACAGCATCATAATCATAAATGCCAGTATGTTAAAAACGGACATTAAAATCGCATGCAGTGATAGATATCGTTTTTTGTTGCTGGGGATAATCCTACCAAACGTCAGACATTCAGATATTTATGAGACTGGGATCTCGTTAACATTCTAACCGTTCATTTAAAGGCCATTGTTTGGATCACTTGGTTCACCATGTATAATCACCAGTTTTTGGAAATTATTTTTTCGTGAATCTGGTACCTTCTATGATTACTGGAATGGAGATTTCAATTTCTTTTCAAGTTATTTTCTCTGTTATATTGTCAGGTTTTAACGGTTTTTAAATAAAACCAATATGCTTTTTCAGGAAGATTATTTAAATGAATTTTGGATGAAAAAGTTTGGCTATAAAACACAATATCTTATTTATATGTATAAAAAAAATAAAAATTCAAGAATTAATATTTGAGAAATTGATTAATTGGAGAGGGGATTCGTCTATGATTAAATTCATCTCTAGAAAGAAACATTCAATAAAATAAAATATTTAAAGATATTACAAAATCATGAGGGCAAAGTTTGGATCAGAAAATTAAAAACATAGTAACTACTGACATCTAAAAATGTTCTGAATCAAAATTAGATTAAAAGGTGGCCATTTAATCTACACATTTAGTCATAAAAATACCTTTTCAAACTACAAGCATGACAGATCTCTACATGAGCATATTATGAAAAACATTAACATGAATTTGAAAAAATATTTTGTCCAACTTTTGCTCACATCCCCCAATTAAAAATGTTGATATAAAAGGCACTTTTATATTAAGAGTAGCAATACACTTGAGAACAATTGAAATGGTTGCAAATATCTCAATAATGGCTTACATAGAAAGAGTTTGAGCCAAGAGTGAATCTTTAAATTTTAAAATCTGATTAAAATTAAGGAAGTTATGACTATTTTTGTGCCTCGCATATTTGGATATTTTTTCCTCTTTAAGACCATATGCGTTTCGTCACATTTTTTATACTACCTTTTTCAGTAAAAATGTTATCTTTTTAAAAAAGATTAAGCAATAAAATGTGGCATATAGGTCTATTTTTGTGCATAGAATCAAAATATGCCACTGAAAATCTCCAGAAATTAATGGTTTCCAAATTGCAGTAAATGCACATAAATAAGCTACAATTTTTTAAAAAGGCCATGTTTATCCTCCTCCCTATATATATAAAATGAACTCATTCCCCCCCCCCGATTTTGACCTTAATAGGATTAAAAATCAAGACATTTCATGCAAATGTAATATGCATAAACTGCAGCACAATATCTGAGGTGTGTTATAGGCCTATTACCTCTCCACTTCCTCGAAAATCGTAGATTCCTATATGTTTTCTGGTGAGAGTTCACTGCCAAAATCAATGGAAGTGGTAAAATCTTTTCTCTCTAATAAATTCCTCCACCACCACTTAACACCGTTGTGGGATCATTCACAAGGGATAGTTACGAAGGAACACCGGTTTGGGTTTTCTTTACTTCGTAGTTACTTAAAAAAACTGGAATGGAATTTTAACAAATCAAAGGGTTATTTAAACAATTGTTTATTTTTTTTCGCTTTTCGCTATGTTTTTTTGTTTTTCCGAACACGTCCATCATTTTTTCCCTGATTTATGTTTTTCCGATTTCTTTTTTAAAGAAGTTTTACATTTGTTTGCTGTTTTTTTTTTTTTCTTGGTTTTGCCGATAATTTAAAGAAGTTTAACATCGTTTTTTTTTTAATATTTATTACTTTGCTTATTCTTTACTTCATCCCCACCCCTTACACACACACACCTCCAAACAACCGAGCAACACCGGGTAACCCTGCTAGTATTCTAAAAAAAAAAAAAAAAAAAATTCAGTTCAATTGTAATGCATTTTATATACAAGAAACTGAAATCTAAATCTAGGACTATTAAAAAAATGAATATATTGCAATATTGTTTCGATATTATTGTGGATTAATACCTTCCATTAAATCCCTCATTCCATGTGACTACTTCTCCAAATTCTGACTCTACTTCTTTTTAGGAAATTGTGTGAGTACCCCGAAAAACTTTAATGCAAGATAAAAAATTGTTTTAGAATTTAATGTAAAATGATTCCTCATTTTGGGCCATTCTAGCATTTTATGGTGGTTAATTTTTTTTCTAAAGGAGATAAATCCTGTGCATTGTTTTTAAAAGATGTGTGGTTTTAAGAGTGTTTTTGTGCAATTATGGGAAGATGGAGGCTTGCCACTAACTTGTGGTTAATAGTAGGGCTAAGAGAAATTATGTGAACATCCTGAAGAATTGACAGAAACAAAACTAAAACAATTTTAGAATTTAGAAAGGGGGGGGGTCATATAAATTTAATGTAAAATAATTCACTATTTCAAAACCACTCTAGCGTTTTAGGACAGTTAACCAATTAATTTTTATAGGAAACTAGCTGCCCGATCATACAATATGCTTAAACGGGATATTTTAATTTATGCAGATTGCATATATATTATAGAATCAATCCTCTGATTATTATACATTACAAAAAATAATTTACCCAGTGGACTAATTCGCAAAAAAGATTTAAATAATAATGATAATGTCATTTATCAAAATCCGTTTGCATTTGTTTACAATATCACGTCACCTGAATGGTGAACACCCTGGAAAAGTCACTTCTAATTAATGTTTAGTTTTAAAATATACAAGCAAAAATGATTTGCAGCGTTTTTAAATAGAACTTTTATCGTAAATTGCACTCATTAATAAGAAAAAAAATTAAAATAAAATGTCGGTCTTGAACAGATCATTCGATCTGTAGTCGAATGCTTTACCACTGAACTATATCTCCAGCTGACAATAAATGTATTTTTTTTTTTTTTTTAAAGAAATGATTTGCTGAGATTTTATTTCTCTTGACCAGTGTAGCTTAAAATATTCCCTTGTAAAAATTATTTTTTTATCTAAGAAAAATTATTTTTAAGATCGGATTTTTCCAGTAAGATCAGATGAATTTCTGTACAAAGCCTATCTAAGAACACTGCCAGACATAAATTACCTTTGTGTGAAATTTGCAAAAGATAGGCTCAGCCATTTCAGAATCTATGAGGAAGCAACTAACAAAAAGTTACTTTTATATAATAATAGAGATAAACCATGTACATTTTTCTTTAAAGGAGAAAGGCTTTTTTTTTTTGCTTTTTTAAAAGATGATTTGTAAGTTTTGTTTGGTGTGGAGCTTGCCACTCAAACTTAGCGTTTGTTAGGTATCTTTTAAATCGCTAACTACAAGTAGGTATCCCAAACTAGCCTAGTTTAGAATGCGAAAACTGGTAAATAAAGTTAAATTTCCCTTAACTTAAAACTTGCGATATCTCGTTTATTTTTTGGGTTATTTTGATAAAGTTTTGATTAAATAAAATTTAATCTTTTTGCTTTATAGATATATAATTTTTTTTTCTTGTGTTTTTTAATAGTTTTTTTTTTCCAGGTTACTTCAAGTTATGTCACTAATTTTCGTGAACGGCGCTTTATTTCTTTTTTTTTCCACAATAAAGAAAAAAATTGTTTTTCAAATTTGGTGCACGCGATATTGAGTCTACGTTTAAAAAAAATAGTACCATTTTAAAGAAAAAAAGGTCACTTATCAATATGGTGATTGGTGAGCTTAAAAAAGGGTGTTAAATTGTTTTTCAAAAAAAAAAAAATCCAACTTGAAAACTTCAGTGAAAGAAATGTGAAAGAAATTCAATTGAAAAAATCCCGAAAATGGCACCGTTTTGTAGAGAAATATCCCCTCTTTATAATCTGCTGGTGTCATATTACTACACTCATAAATCAAGGAGCGCCACTAATAAAAGTTACTGTACCTACACATGGAGATTTACAATTTAATGCCAAGTTACCTAAGTCAGACGTATCATCACGAAAATCAACTGTCAGAACCTTGCTTCACTAATATCAAAGTTCTTAGGCGAGTTTTTGTTTATTTAAAAGTTATTGTTTAAAATAATATTTTTAGTGCGTCAAAAGAAATGAAAATTTACAATTTAAAAAATGTCAGTTGTTTATTTTCTATATCTTCTTTCAAATTTTCATATGTTCTTTGCTTTATCTTCTTTGGGTTGGATAAACTTCAGCATTGTTAAATTATCTCTTAAAAATTAAACTGGGTACATTTTAAACCAAAAAACATTTAGTTGCGTGTGACTGATGGAAAAAAAATGTTTTTTCATTTTAAAAAATGTGCCTCATTTTTTTGTTTACTTATTTAATTCTCTTATGTTCTGTCGGGCGTTTTTGGGTACTGGTAGCGGTTTTAGTTCCATGCCGAACACCATAAAAAAAACTGAGGTCTCCCTCTCCCTACGCATGTGCAAAGAACATGTTTTAGTTGCCATAGTAACTAAACGATCATGAATTTTTATCGACTTTTTTTTTATAAGTTTTACTGTTTATGAATATTGAAATAAATGAAACTACTACACATTTATTAGTAATAATTTTTTTTTTATATTTACATTTATTTTAAATGAAAAGAAAAAGCCGATAAAAGTGAGACAATTTTTTTTCTTTTAATATTCATAAACAGTAAAACGTCGTTATTTAAAAAGAAAATGCTATTTAAAAAAAAAAAGAAAAGAAAAAGTCGATACTGTTTATGAATATTGAAATAAATGAAATTACTACACATTTATTAATTATAATTTTATCGACTTTTTAAAAATTACTAAACATTTAATAAAAAAAAAATGGGTGCTAGTGCACTTATGATCCGCACTATATTTTAAATCGTATTTCTAAGTTTAATTAAAGTTTAATGTTTTTTTATTCAATTGTAAGGTTAAAGTAAAGAATAGGTACAAAACACCCTCCTCATGTTAAGAATGGCTTTTTAAATAATAACGTTATTTCAGCATGGATCAATAAGTGCACTAGTACCACAAAATGGTGATAGAATAATAAATTTACTTACGTTTGTTTATTTAATCAATGTTATTTTCGCACCATTCAAAATTTATAAATTATAAAATTAAAATAAATTAAAAAGAAAAGTAACTAAACAATTTTTTGATAATCTGAAACATTGATTAAATAAACCAACGTAATCTCATAGGATTAGCGAATCTCTCGACAAAGGCTTCATTTCTAGGGCAATTGCTCTCGATATATCAAAGGCCTTCGATAAGGTTTGGCATAAAGGCCTACTACACAAGATTTACAGCTACGGTATAACTGGAAATGTTTTCTCTATCATTAAGTCATTTCTCTCAGATAGGCTCATAAGAGTAGTTGTTGATGGGCAGAAATCAGAGGCCCACAGTATTAATGCTGGAGTCCCTCAGGGGTCCATACTGGGCCCAACTCTCTTCCTGATTTACATCAATGATCTCTCAAAACACATACTAAAATCTTTCGTTGACATCTATGCTAATGACACTACCATCTATAGCAACACATCAAAGGCCGTAAATGATGATGTTCTCTCTGATTCTCTCTCCTCTGATCTTGAGCGCGTGGTACAGTGGGGAAAGAGGTGGTTGGTTACCTTTAATGCATCTAAGACCAAGCTCCTATCTCTACATCATAAACGCTCTGATCCCCATCTGGCATCAATTGAAATGGATGGCTCTCATATAAGGGAGGCCCCAGGATTTGATAAGCTCCTGGGTTTGACCTTCACACCTGATCTTAAATGGAACACATACATCAAGTCTGTGGCCAAGGTCGCTGGGAAAATGATGGGATCCTTCTACCGCTCCAGAGATATCTCACTAATGATGCAATTCTCTATCTATATAAGAGCCAAGTACGTCCAAAGATGGAGTACTGCTGCCACATCTGGGCAGGGGCTGCAAAAAACAGCCTATACTGCCTTGACGGAGTACAAAATAGATTCCGTGGCTTGGTGGGGGATGCCCTTTTCTCTACCCTGCAACCTCTTTCCCACAGAAGAGACGTAGCGAACCTGTAATTGTTCTATCATTATTTCCATGGCAGGTGCTCGTCTGAGCTCCATTCTCTGGTCCCCCCTCGCCAATCTTTCTCAAAAAACACCCGACTAGCTGAAACCACCGTCAATAATTTTCCCCACTCCCTATCTGTGCCTAAATCCAAACGTAGATACCATGAACAAAGCTTCTTTCTTAGAACTGCACGCCTGTGGAACTGTTCCACTTGCCTGTTTCCCTCCCGACTTCAACCTGGATGTCTTCAAGTCCAACACAAACAAATTCCTGATGAACCGACCCCCCCCAAGTAATGACACCTTACCAATTCTCCAATACTATTGCTACACTATCCCTTTGATTACTGTACACACAATAACCCTTATCCCTGAGTGGCCATTGGGCCTTGATAAGTGGTTAACTCCATGTAAAAAAAAAAGTAAATTTATTATTCTATCACCATTTCTATCACAGTAAAACGTCGCCATTAAAAAAGAAAATGCTATTAAAAAAAAAAAAAAGTCGATAAAATTATTACTAATAAATGTGTAGTAATTTCATTTATTTCAATATTCATAAACAGTAAAACTTATTAAAAAAAGTCGATAAAAATTCATGATCGTTTATTTACTATGGCAATTAAAACATGTTCTTTGCGCATGCGTAAGGAGAGGGAGAACTCAATTTTTTTTTATGGTGATGGTTATGGAACTAAAACCGCTACCAGTACCCGTTTTTGATATATCTAACATTGTTAAATTATTTTTTGATTAGACTGTACGTTTACATTACTTAAAAAAAATAAGGGTTTGTATTACTGTACACATAGATTCGAAAAAGTTGTCAAAAAACAAATATATAACAAATAAATGTTATCAAAGGCAAGATAAGTTACTTTTCTACCAAACTGGATATATTTTTTGTGTTTTTATTCAATGTAACATTTATTCAGCTCGAAAAACATAGTGTTTACCGATGTATTTGAAAATTCAAGATGGCGTCTCACATCCTCTTTAACACCGTAAGTATGGAAAAAGGTGTTATAAATAAAAAACTATACAAAATACTATTAAAAACCCGCCGAATATATGTCAACCTATGTCACGGTAACATATATTGAGCGAGTTTTTAACATTATTTTATCCGGTTTTTTATTTATAACATCTTTTCCCACACTCACCGTGTTAAAGAGAGAATAAGACGCCATCTTGAATTTTCAAATACATCGGTAAACACTGTATGGTTTTCGATCTGAATAAACATGTTACATTGAATAAAAACACGAAAAATATATCCAGTTTGGTAGAAAAGTAACTTATCTTGCCTTTGATAACATTTATTTGTTATATATTTGTTTTTTGACAACTTTTTCGAATCTATGTGTACAGTAATACAAACCCAAAAATAAATACATAAATAAAATATAGCTAAGTTTTAAGTTACGTGCAACAAGTCATGTGTAAATAAAAAAATTAATTTCACATAAAAATGTGCATTTTTTTTGTTTATGTTCTATCGGTCATTTTTTATAAATTTGAAGATTTTGTTAAATTATTTTTTAATTACACTGTACATTACTTTAAAAAATAATAACTGAAAATATAGTTATGTGCACGTGGCGCGTAAATGAAAAAATTAATATCACTGTAAAAATCTTTTTTTTGTTTATTTAATAATTCCTAAGACGGTACTTCTACAGTTTATCGCTGAAAATGATGACGCCATTTTTTTTTCGCGCACCTGTCGTTAAAATCCGAGGGAGAAATCAGTATTTTAAACTATGGCCGAAGTTAGAAATAAATAACAAAAAATTGAACTAGATATTAATTACTTCCAGAAAGAACTATGAAAAAAAAGTAAATAAAGTGAAGAACATATAGCCGGGTACTTGCTTAATTGAAAATGATTTGATTTAATTAATGAAAACGGGAAAAGTTTTTCATGAAACGTATATATATATCTTTATTATTAAAAACAGAAAATGAAAAACTTATGAAAAACGGTAAATGAAAACGACATTCATAATTGTCTAACCTGGGCGAGCGCCATTCGAAAACGAAAACATTTACTGTATAAAAATATAATTGTAAAAACATTGAAAATATTTTAATAAAACAATTTTGTAATGAAAGCAACATTGGATTTTTATAAAAAAAATCTCTCCCCCCCGAACAAATAATTTTAATGAAACATTTAAATTAAAGCAACTTTAAAGGGTCAACAACAAATTAATTTAAATGTAACCAAAAAATCATTATCTAGTTTAATATTTTTATTTATTTCATGCTTCGGCCATAGTTTAAAATACTGATTTCTCCCTCGGATTTTAATGACAGGTGCACAAAAAAAAAATGGTATCTTCATTTTCGGCGATTTAGAAGTACCTCCGAGATGTATATATTCTATCAGGTGTTTTTGATAAACTTGAACTGAGATATCTCAAGGTTGTGTTAGGTGTCAAAATCAACACCAGTGGAAATAAAGTTCAACTGGAAGCTGCCTTCTCTGACTACTCGAGAAGAAATCGAGTTGATTCATTTCCACTTCCAAAGCAACAAAAAAAAGTCCCTTAGTGAATCTGCTGAACATTCAGATAACTCCTGCAGTTGTGATGAAGAACCATCTCGGGATATCTTCAGTTATGAGCATCAAGGGTTGCTGTCTACTATGACACCAACTTTTACATTGGCCAAGTAATTGAGTTTTTTTTTTTTTTCTTTTACAAGGTGGTCATCAGTTATCAAGGCCCAATGGCCACTCGGGGATAAGGGTTATTGCATGTACAGTATGTTAGTGTTGAGATTTGATAGTGTTTTACTTAAGGGGGCAGTTCATCAGGCATTTGTTTATGTTGGACTTGAAGACATCCAGGTTGTAGTCAGGTGGGAAACAGGCAGACAGAACAGAGTTCCACAGGCGTGCACTTCTCAGAAAGAAGCTTTGTTCATGGAATCAACGTTTTGGTACAGATAAAGAGTGGGGAAAATTTTTGACAGTGGTTTCAGCTAGACGGGTGTTTTTCGTGAAAGATCGGCGAGGGGGGGCCAGGGATTGGGGCTCAGATGAGCACTTGCCATGGAACTAACGATAAAACAAAGATAGGCTCGCAACATCTCTCCTGTGGGAGAGGGGTTGCAAGGAAGAGAAAAGGGCATCCCCCACTAAGCCTATTTTATACTGTCAAGGCAGGATAGAGCGTTTTTAGCAGCAGTATTCCATCCTTGGACGTACTCGGCTTTTATATAGAGAATTGCATCAGCAGTGAGATATCTCCTGGCGCGGTAGAAGGATCCTACCATTTTTCCAGTGACCTTGGCAATAGACTTGATGTACGTGTTCCATTTCAGGTCAGGAGTAAAGGTCAATGCCAGAAGCTTATCAAAATATGGAGCTTCCCCTAGTCGAGAGCTATCCATTTCAACTGATGCCAGATGGGGATCAGAACGTTGATGATGTAAAAATAGGAGTTTGGTTTTAGATACATTAAAAGTAACCAGCCACCTCTTCCCTCACTGTACCATGCGCTCGAGATCAGAGGAGAGAGAACTTTATCGTTTATGGCCTTTGATGTGTTGACATAGATGGTCGTGTTATCAGCATAGATGTCAATGAATGATTTATGTTTTGGGGAGATCATTGATGTATATCAGGAAGAGGGTTGGGACCGGGATGGACCCCTGAGGGACTCCAGCATTAATACGGAGGGCCTCTGATTTCTGCCCATCAACCACTACTCTTATGAGCCTATCAGAGAGAAATGATTTAATGATCGAGAAAACATTTCCAGTTATACTGGAGCTGGAAATCTTGTGAAGTAGGCCCTTATGCCATGCCTTATCAAAGGCTTTTGATATGTCAAGAGCAATTGCCCTAGAGAGGAAGCCTTTGTCAAGAGATCTACTAATCCTAGGAGATATAACCGTTAGCACATCTGCTGTAGATCTGGCAGAATGGAAACGATATTGCATGTCACTAAGGTTATTTCTGCTGAGGTGGTTGACTACTCCTCTATTTAATATGGATTCCAACAACTTACTCATGACACATACAAGACTTATTGGTCTGTACTGAGAGGGGGACAACTTATTACCTGAATTCTTAAATACGGGGCATACTGATGAGGTTTTCCAGTGTTGAGAAGCACTTCTCTTTAAGGCAACGCTTAAACAGGTTTGTAAGTATGAAGCTAAGTTCTGGTTGAAGCTTTTTCAGCACTATAATTGGTATGCTGTCAGGTCCAGTTGCTTTACTAGAATCAAGGTTTTTGATTAGCTTAGCGACCTCACGTACAGATATTTGTATGTTGCATAGCGTGTTGTCTGTTACAAGTGGAAATACGGAGAGTTGATGGCCTTCATCGCATAGGGTAGAATTAGCTGCAAAGTTCTTGGCAAATAGTTTGGCCTTGTCTGATGCTGACTAGATCACCTCAGGTCCATTGATGATGGTTGGGATAGAACACATGCTCCAGTTCAGGATCCTGTTTGCTATTTGCCAAAACAGGTGGGAACCAAGCCGCTGATCAGCTACTTTGGATTTAACGAACTGAACTCTCTTGCATTTTTTATTACTCTTTTACAGTGGTTGCTGGCAGTCCTGAAAGCAGCTCTAGTCACAGTGCATCTATTACGTTGGTAGCTATGGAAAAAGTGATTTCTGTGCACAATGGCAGCAGCACATTCTGGAGAGAACCATGGCTGGCTGTTAGGTTTTTGCTGGAATTTTTTGGATGGTATGAATCAGTCTATGCCTACAATTAACCATTCTCAGTCAGGTCTGATACAATGGAGGACACATCCTTTTTAAACATTGAATGTAGGGGTAGATCAGATATAAATATACGGAAGCTATCCCAGTTAGCCGTAGAGTATCAATATACAGTACGGTGGAGAGGTACACCTAAAGACTTATTGCATTTCGTTTTTATCTTAACTGATACAACCGAGTAATCAGAAGATCCCAGAGGGGACAGAACGGAACATGAACATGATCAGAGGATCCTAGAGGAGATAGAACGGAACATGAACACAGCTCAGGGGAAGTTGTGAGAAAAAGGTCTAGAAGGCTAGCATACTGACCGGAAGTATCGGGCACACGGGTGAGTTCGTGAACAATCTGGGTGAGGTCATAGGCAATGGCAAAATCATGACAGAACCTCCCCTCATCATCTGTCTTGTTCGAGTGGGTTAGCCATTACACATTGTGGACATTGAAGTCACCACAAATATGGATGTTAGCTGAAGGATGAGCAGACAGGATGTGGTCAACTTTATCAGGTATGCTCTTAAAGAGAGTAACTCCACTGTTGTAGGAGTGATAGAGGGCAAATATAAATGTGGTGTAAGCAAGTGCAACCCGGAAGCACATATAAGGTAAATTAGGTTCTTCACTGGAAATATCCCTACCACATGGAAAGCCATCTTTAATGTAGGCACATATTTCATGCCAATCTTGGGGGTCAGATTTAGATGTTAAGTTAGAGTATACTTTAATTATGAGTTATATCTAAACCCAGCAGTGTAAAAAATTTCTATCGCAAACCAAAAGGTAGAAAAGGTTTTTTCGCTGGCCTTTGTCAGATGATATTGCACAGTAGGGTGTCGATTTTGGAATGGTAACAGGCCGAGGGTTGAGAAAGTTGCAATTTACCAGAAAAACATGACATGATATCGTTTTCCCTTAATTTGTGTTTATATTTGAGGAAATGACTTTAAATGGGGGGAATAATTTATGATTTTACTACGATAACAGTGTTATCAAACAATGTCAGCCGGTAAAATTTAGACCAGGCATTAAAACAAATGCAATAAATAGATGTAAAACTATTTTTTATGAGAAATATTCATGTTCGTCTTCTAAAAATAGAATAATAGTTAATAAAAATGATATACTATCAAATATATATTTTAAAATACAAATTCCAATTTCAAAAAAAAAAAAAAACGGTGAAATTCTCGCGATACGGAATTGTCTCCCTTTGATATTGTTTAGCGTCTAAATATTGTCATTCAAACATTTCATTTTTAAATTAATATTTTTATATGCATATTTAATAAAAACTTATAAGTTGTTTTTAAGTAAAAAATATCCAGAGTTTCAGTTTGGTTTTCAAGGTATTTTACTGAAAACGTAAATAAAGACACTTTTTTTTATTAATAATTGTTATTTTCATTCAGTGATTTCCACGTGGATTCAGTTTTCTGTTTATATACAAGTTGCACAACATTATAATTACATGTATTTCTAAAATTTTAAATAAACTTAATTATTTTAAAGAAAATTTTTAAATATTTGTTTTAATTTATTTTTTGTATATTTTCAATGTTATTGTTTTTCAAAATTGTTTAACCTCGTGGGAAGGCAAGCCTAAAGTAGGCACCTCCAAAGTTCACCACAAAATTACCCCCCACCACCACAATAACACAATGTAATTTTCCTATAAGTTAATATTACTAACTTAATTACTTAAAAAAGGTTGTAATTTTTTTTATTTAAAAGTTTTTCATTGTTTAAAATTCAAATTTGACGTTGGTCAATGAAAAAGAAATCCTTCTAGACTAAGGCAATATTAATTTTTTTCTCCAATGGTGTTTCAGCTTTTTCCTATATGAAAAACTGACCTTGTCTAAGTTTAACCTCATGGGGGGGGGGGGGGGGGGCAGAGTAAAATTAGAGGTTGAAAATAAATAAAAAAAAAAAAAAAAAGCAAAGGGACCAGAACACTATTTGACCTTCACAACAGAGATGGAACACAAAAGTGAATATCTCACGCAAGAGTTATTCCTAATATTTGTGCAAACAGTAATGTTCTTGCAGAGAAAGTTGTTGCTGTTCTGAAAGAATACAACAGTGAATCTACAATTAAAGCTATTTTAGTAGACAACACAAATACAGGTTATAGGTTGCTCTTTACACCAAATGAACTTCCATTTAGAGCTCTTTTTAAACATATAGATGAAATCACAAGAAGCCCTACAACTTTCGCTGGTCCTCTAGGTAAATTATGTAGTAATGATTATAATCATTTACCCCAAGTAATATTACACCAGTTGGTTGGATATTTGTTTTACGGCGGAGGAAATAAATGAACTAATCTCTGGCCAGAGACTTTTATTCGAATATGCACTTGGCATTTCTAGAGGAAAAGTTGACCCTAAATTTGCTGCCTGTAACATTGGGCCTATACATCAGGCCAGATGATTAACTTTGACCATCAGACTAATGTGCTTATGGACACAAGGGGCCTATCCTCAAGAAATGTCTTGCAAACTTCACAGCCTTATTAAATTTATAGTTCAAGTATATGCAGTTAGCTGGTTTGAAATAAAAAGAGATAAGTTCCATAGCCAGCAACATACTTTCAATATGATCAAGAAACAGCCACCTGAAATTCAGCACATTACATTAAAAAAATTTACAGCATAATGCTTTTGCTTTGCTACCTGAAAATATATTGTATGCTATGGTAAAATCAGATGAGCTACAAGTGAGAGAAGCAGCAATAAAAAAAATTGTCAATTAGGAAAGTAACAATTCATGCATATAATATTGATTAAATTGGTCTTGATTTATCAAGACATTTTAAATTTATGTTTGCATGTTTAAATTTATGTTTGCATTTCATTATAAACATTAAAATAGATAAGCTTTCAAGTTAGTTCAAAGTAATTTTTCTATTTTTTCAGGAATGAGGAGCTGGCCAAAAAAAGATTTAAAAAAATAACAAAAACTTTAATGCCAATCATTGGTCTGAATTGACCTTTCACAGGGTGGAAATTGTGAACCGGCATTTACAGAAACATTTTCTGAAGATGAACATTTGAATTCACTGATGAATGGAATTAAGTTGAAGTTGACAGATTTGCCCTCACATTCGCAAACTGTTGAAAGGGTAGTTAAATTAACAACCGAAGCAAGACACAGGCATATAATTGCAAAGGTGTGTCGTCAAACGAGGCCTGCATTCGCTTCTAAGGGATCTTACATACAGCAATTTAATGCAATATGTTAATCAAGAGGATACACATTTTCTTTTTTTTTATAACAAAAACAATATCTGTTCTTTCAATCTTAAAATGTTATCACTGTTACAATTTCATTAAGGAAGTTAAGAAAAAAACGAATGTTGGAGCTGTCAGTGCTAATGGGTGGGGAGGGGGTAGATTTTTTAATTCTGGTTATCTTTTATTTGTTTTATCTTATTCATTTTATTTTAATATTGAAAATAATTTTTCTAACCAATTTATAGGGAAATAGGGAGAAAATATATATATATAAGAAAAATTGTTCAATTAATGTTATTTCCTCAAATAACAGTGCAAGAAGTAAGAGATCTAATTTTTTGTATGAATATTAGGTATACTACTACACAACTTTCCTGGGGCTAATCGAGTTGATTTTTTTTTTTTAAGTGAAAAATCGACCTACCCTATTGCCCAGGTAGAGTTAGCACTTGTTTACTGATGGGGTTTTGAGGTAATGCCAGTTTAAAGTGATGGTAGGATTTGGAGTGTTCTTGATATATCTACCATAGAAGAAGCCTATGAAAGAATTCTGAGAGAAAATCAATAAGACCTCTGCCTATAAAATATCTTGTTTACTTATCTTTTAAGTTGAAAGTTTTTCAATGCTTAAAAAATGACTTTTTGTATAACAAATTTCTAAATCTTGTCAGCCCTTTTTTGGCGAGTTTGAATTCCCCAAAGTAAAAATATTTCTTTGGCAAAAAGTTTTGTTATTAGAAACAAGGCAAACATTTTTTTTTTTAATTCCTCATCCAAAAATTAGTAAAGTTGCAAAGTTTTAAGCTTCTACCTCCAATCGTTACATTTTTACAGCAATTTCAGTAACGTATACTTTTGACTTTTTTTTTTTTTTTTTTTTTTTAACCCTTTTCACCAAATGGTCTGTTAGACTGCTTTTACATGGTCCACAATTGAATGGTTTTTATCAATTTATAATTAAAAGAAAAAATCTTGATCTCTAATGTGTTGTGAATCATACAAAGATTCAATAGATTAGCTATTGAAATGAAATTGATATGAACAGTCAAAGTTGCATTTCCGTGTCATATTTGCACTACAAGAGAAAATATACAATTATATTTTTATGGATAAAAACAGGAAAAAGACTAATTTACTTAACAGTGGATACCAAAAAATTTCAAACTTTTCAATACTCATGTTGAAATTTTTTTTTTTTTAATAAAAAAAAAAAACAAAAAAAAAAAACAAAAGTGGTCAAAATTATTTCAGACACCCCAAACTATTAAAAATGACGTCTCTTCCAATTAATTTCCACGTTTTATGAAAAAATTCCTAATAGAAACATGATACAAGCATTTGCAATGGAGGGGGCAGGGGTCACAAAACCTTTTATCAGAACCCCCTTGAAATTTGATTATCCAAAAGCATTTTATTGACTGCGTGTATTGCTACCAAGAGTTACCCTGGCTGGGCCAATCTCTGTTTAAGCTTTAAATTACAAAATTGAAAAGGTTTTTTTAAATAGTTAAGATTAAAATTAAATGAATATGAACATTTGTGAACTAAACCAGTTTATTTTTTATAAAACTGGTAAAATCAAAATCTATAAACTAAAAACTAGGATCTAGCTGGCTTTGTTTATATAACTGTACATACTTGATAGCATCCACCAAAGCAATACAAATGATTGCATTATCCATCAAACCAGAAAGTTGTAGAATGCATGTTTAATTTGGGCGTGGGTTAAAATAAATTCTAATAGGAAATTGGCAACTCCTTTTGTTTAAAATTTTGGTGATAGTCAGCTAACATACTTTTTTTAACTTCCAGCATAATGCTTCTAGAAGTGGTGACAAAGCAAATCAGTTCTTCCATTTTTATTCTTTAGTATTTTTATAATGAAGTGATTTATTGAAATAAAATAGAAAAGGACATTATTGAAAAGTATAAAAATTAAAATTATACACAAAACTAACAATTAATTTGCATTTTTAATAAAATAAAAAAATTTTGAAATTAAGTTTTTATTTCATTTGAAATTTTATAAATGTTTATTAAATTATAAAAATTAAATTATTGAAATCAAGAGAAAATTTTAAATAAAAAAAAACCTATCCAATATATATTCCCAAAATAGTTTCAAAGATTTTTTATTTAAAAAAAAAAAAAATAAAACTAATTTCAATAATTCTTAATTAAAATAAAACCGAAAAAAACTTTTCAATGATTATTAAATAAAAGGATGATCAGAAAAACGTAAAAAAAAAAAAAAAAAAAATAGTACATGTACAGGGGAGATATACTTGTGAGAGAAAAAAGTGAAGGAAGTGCTTTGCCTTGTCACTACTTCCAGTAGCACTACATTGAAATATGTTAGCTGATTCTAACCAAAATTTTTTTATACATTTACCTTTGATTTTTTTTTTTTTTTTAGACGAAAACCAAAATATTTTGGGAGGGAAACTAACTGAAACATGCAATGAATACAGTGTGTCTGCAATAAATTCGCACCTCGATATCTTCTTGTCCTGGTCATGATGGATGACCAAACTCCTGGAAAGACTGAAAGGAGAATAATTCAGAACAGAAAAAAAAAAAAAGTTCTTTCTGGTTGTATAAAGTTTAACCATATGTAAAATTACTCAACTTCGTTATTTTAGTAAAAGCTTATGTTCATGTTTAACGTCCACCTCTAACCAACAATTTTACTTAATAGCTTCTGATGTTTTCTTCCACCCTTCATTGGCTCATTTAATATTTGACTTAGCTAGACAATTTTGTTGAAAAAACAGTATTATTTAAAACTAGCTAGTATTATACTGTAACACCAAAGAGGGGCCACATCAGATCAGTAGGGTCGATGTGACGTTTTTTGTTAAATGTGATAATCAATCCCGGGCGAACACCGGTTACAGAAAAAAAAAATAATTTTTTTTAGTTAATATTTTTATGCATCAAAATCTTGTTGAGATACCATACGGTCGGGGGATAAAAATAGAAATCGCCTGCTAAACTTTAAAGCGAAAGATTACTTAAAACATTTTTTTAACCAAAATACGCCCGCATTTGAACTAAACGAGCCAAACACAAAATATTCCGAATCAGAGCTTTGAAATGTCGGTCGGCTTGGAAATGTGTTGGTTGACAGGTGAAATGTCGGATCGTTTTTGATCTGAGAAACACACACACACGAAACAGATCGGGCCTGATAAAAGAATTCATGACGTCAGCCCAAGGTTCGACATGAATTGTTTTTCAATATGACTTATCTAAAAATGTCTTTTGGCAAATTGTTTTGGGCGCTAAAGGGAATTCTGACATGTAAAGAATATTTTTTAAAAATCACACGGATGTTTTTACAAAAATAAATTCAAAGGGGAAAGAATATCAAAAGGATATTTTTTAAATAAGCTGGTGATCTATTACAAGCTAAACAATAATATTTCCTCTGATTATCAGTTGATAATATGGAAAAAACCATTATAAAGAAGGCGGGGTCAGACAAGTTGGGGAGGAGTCAATTTGATTTTGGAAATTGGGGGCGGAAAATAATACCTGCCATAGGCCAAATTGACCAATGAGAAGGAATCAGGTGGATTGTTATCAATCAATTTGATTGGTCGAAGACGAACGTAGGCGTCGTCATTATTCAAGGGTTTTACTATATAAGATCTGTAAAACTCAATTTAATGAGAGAGAGATAGAAGAGTTAGAAGAAGAGAGAAGACAGAGAGAGATCTCTGGAGAGAGAGATATGGTCTCGGTAGAGGACTCCAGCCACCCAACTTCTCTCTCCCCCTCGCTGGTCGCCAGAGAGCTCAATTTGCAACTTAATAGAATTCAGGGGACCTAGGAAGAGACCAGCCAGAACACCTTAGTGATAATTACAACGGTCCGCGACTCCGACCGAGTATTTCAACAAGAAGCTCATTCACAAATCTAATTGCTTGCTTTCATTTAATCTTCAATTGTACATACGTCTGCAGATAATCATTTATGAATTTCCTAAATACATTATATATCAACCAACCTCCGGAGTTTGTTTGCTGATGTGCTGTTGTTCCATGTAATTTTAATTCTTTTTACTTGCCACTTGTGACCCCGTTCCCGTCAACGAACACCCAGTCAACAGGACGACCAACTAGACGATCAAGAAGAACAGGCCTTGAGGACCGTGCAACCGAGAAGAGTCCTCCAACGCCTTGACGAGGACTCACTGGGTGACGCGACGTACCAACGGTTGGCAGACCTGGTTGCCCAGTCGACATAATTACCCGGTGACTAGTATAATCATAATTGGGCATCGACCCAGGGTTAAGATCATAACTGGGCCGCGATCAGAGGTTCAAGGTCGTGTAAGGTCACGTTCAAGGTCACAATACCAGACATTATGAATTGTCTACATGGACAATTGAAATAACAAATATACTTTTAAAACTTATCAGACTTCTACCAAGTCGTGGCTGAGAGAACAAAAACAATCTAACCCAGTGGATTAAATAAAGGCTTCTAAGTTTGACAAGATGTACAGAGATAGGAGTTTACATCAGTTGAAACACGAATCAAAAACAATCATTCGGCATTAAATTTTGACAAGCAACAAAATATTTTTACACTAATTTGACTTGTGCTGATCTAAAGACCAAACCTAACAAATTTTCCGTTTTTATCTTCAAAAAGAAACATTTTTTTTTTTTAAATCACAAAAAAAAAAAAAATAAATAAAAATTTAAAAAAAATTAATTTTAACGGTGATTTATTTGTCCATAAAAATGCCTTTATTACTGTTGTTGTGGAGCACGGCCTCTGCCAAAACCAGCTCTAAATTGGAAATCTGTAGAACTGCCAGCACCAACATCAGCCTTTTTGTCTCCAGACATGTCTACAAATGGAGAAAAGTGAGAGGAAAAAAAAAAAAAAATTATCCAAGACATTTTTAAGGTGTCCATGTTTAACAACATGCATATTTAACAACAAAAAATAATAGTTGAAGTGTAACACAAACATCTTACAGCAATGTGGATACCTGAAATATAGATTTTTTTTGTTTGTTTTTGGATGCATGGATGGATGGGTTATTTAATCAGCATATCAACCTTTGTGGGTCATTTAATGCTGTTTTTTTTTTTTTTTTTTTTTTTTTTTTCTCTATCAACCCCTTGTGGGCCATTCAATGAATCTAGTCATTTTGGGGATAGTATTTGATGTTGTATCCAGTTATTTTATAGGAGACTTATTTTTGAAGCTCTTTGTATTTTCAATCGTTAGTTTGTAGCTTTTGGTTTTGGTTGTTTTATAGTGGATTTTATCATTTTTGTTCTGTCTTGCAGGATGCTTTTGCAGAATATAAAGTTTTTGCGGGTTATATTTTTTTGGAAGAGTCCTATTTCTTTAATGTAAGATAAGATTTTTCTGGTGTTCTTTGAAGATTATTTGAAGATCTATTTCTTTGTAGTGTTTTTTCCTAATTTGTGAAAGATCTGTGCATTCAGTTAGTAAATGTTTTACAGTAAGTGGTACTTGACAGGGAATGCATTGGAGTTGAGTTTCTCCTTTTAGGAGGTAGGAATGGGTTAAGTGTGTGTGACCTATTCTAAGTCTTGTTAAAATGACATTTTGTTTTCTGTTTGTTTTTTGATAATCCTGCCTCCTCTCTCCAAGTATGGGTTTTATATTGTATAATTTGTTATTTGTATTTTTATTCCATTGACTTTGCCATTTCCCAAGTATATGGCTGTTGATCAGGGGTCTAATATCCGTGTATGGGATCCTGTACCCATCAAGGTTCAACTTCATTGCCTTCTTAGCCATAGCATCGGCTCTTTCATTGCCCCTGATTCCCATGTGGCTAGGGATCCAGGTGAATATTATTTTCTTTTGGTCGGTAATGAGATTTATTTTGCTTAGGAGTTTGATAATTGTGGGGTTCTCTTGTTTTCTATTTTTTATAGCTGTTAAAACGGATAAGGAGTCAGAGAATATAATGAATTTTTCTGAGTTTTCTTCAGCAATGATATCCAGTGCTAAATCTATGGCTCTGGTTTCAGCACTAAATGTTTGTTTTTGGACATTCTTTTTTTTTTTTAATGATTTGTTTAAAAAAAATAAAAAATAAAAATATGTAAGGCGACAGTTTGAAACATCATCAATGTACACAGTGTATTTAATATTAAAAAACTGCAGCAACTAAGTTTATGTTTTGACGTTGTCATAAAATGATGAACAAATACATTTCCGTATTTTTTTTTTTTTTTTTTAGTAATCTTAACATAAAAGATGCAAATATTTGGGAGCTAAACTTGTCATTATATAACGATATATGTAATGCAGTTGTTTGAAAAATCACCAATGTACACGTACGTTTAATTTAATTTTGTTTGTATTATTTTTTTTATAATAAATCTTAATACAAAAGACGCAAATATTTGGGAGATGGTTTGAAACATCACCAATGCACTCGTAGCTAATCTAAATAATACAAACAGTGTGTTTAATGGAAAAAATTCAAGAAAGTTTCTTTGTTTTGACAAAGTCGTCATGATAAAACAATTAACAAATAGACTTACATATATAGCTTTCTAATGATTTTTTTTTTTGCATTTCTTTTAACAACCACAGTGGATTGTTGGGATCGGACATCTTTATCAGTTTAGTATTAGCAACGAAAATATTTAACTATTTTAAAAGAAATCAATATTAAAATAGTCTAAAAATCTGAAATACTTACTGGATGGTGCTCTTCTATATTCACGATCAGCAGAAGGTCCACCTCGTGAAGACTCGGGAGCTAAAAGATAGAAATTTTATCATTATAAGGGGAAATTACTCTGTAGAGAGAAAGCAATTCACAATGTTAAGAAATAAATTTCATCTATAAATATAAAAGCGAAAGTGTGTGCATTTTTGTGTATGTACGCCAAAGGCTTTTTTCACTGGGCTTCTCAGTCAGCTCACTCTTTAAAACTTTATATGCTGTCTAAATCATAATATGTACGACTTAATAACGGGGGTCGCGGCTATCTTTAATTTGCCTGACTTTTACGTGCCATTTTTGATCGCCGCGTTTTAGTTACGCTTTTCAGTATATAAAAAAGCAAATGATGGGGCAGGGGAAACAGAAACTGGCTCGCAGCACAAAACTAAGTCAAACATCACGCGACTTAACTTTCTCACACCTGTCAATTTCACTTTATAAACGTTAACTTAAGACACTTATCACAGCCTCTCCCCTTGTGGCCGAGATGATTAGGTCTCAGGGTTTTTTTTTTTCCCCCATTTTGTTTCCACCTTCGTGTCAAGGCTTCGGGGGTTCAAGCCTACCTTCCTACTAAAAGTATTTTTTTTTTTTTTTTCAAACAGGGTTGTTTTGATCTAAACCCCCCCCCCCCCATACACCTCTAAAAACCCGGGCAACGCCGGGTACCCTCGCTAGTATTATATAAACAGATTTCATATCAACATATGAACAGATTAAAAAAAAAAAAGCAAACTTTCAATCTAATGTGAAAAGAAATTAGAATTTCTATTTACATGAACAATTAAAAATATTAATTGTAGATTGATTCAATGAATTCGAATAGAATTTGATAATTGATTGGGCAATTAACTTCCTTGATAGAAAGTTTTCATTGATCAATTAGAAAATGGTTTATGTCCAGAAAAAAAAAAAAGTTATGAATAAACAAAAGATTTCTAACAAGAAAATTGCATTCCATTGTCACCATTTTTACTTGTTTGCTTTTTTTTCAGTCACTTCATGTATGTTCAAACAATTCATCGACAATCTTAACATTCAGATTTCAGATCTAAAATGCAATTTCATTCAGCTACTATACAACTTTTCATATATTACAACATCGATAATAGAATTGCAAAGTGAATGTTGATTAGATAATTATGGAATAATTTCATTTCTGGTGTTACAAAGAAAAGCTGAAAAACTAACCCTTTGGTCGTGGCCCACGAGAGGCTTCTGTACGGGTTTGCCTTTTGAGAGTAGCAGGGACAATTTCTGAGGGTAAATGGAGAAAATCACGTAGGTATTGGATTCCTTCATTGGTAAGGTACCAATAATAATGTCTCCAGGCAAACTGCTCATTCACAAAAGCACGAGATTTCAAACTCTGAAAAGAGAAATTTAATACAAAAAGCTGAAGTGAAAATTTAAAGCAAATCAAATCTACATAAATATTTGAAATTGGTATATATTTACGACTATTTTTTTCTTCATTCAAGCAAATATTTGACCACAATGGAGGTACTTTGCTTTCATTTTTATTTTTTCAATCTTCTGTATAATCTTTTATATTGAAATTGAAGATATGAATGCAAGTACAAAAAAAGATTATAGGGAATATTGAAAAACTAAAAATGAATAATAATGCAAAGTACCTTCCTTGTATTTCATGTTTATTTGAATAAAATAATTAGCTTTTTTGTTTTTGCATTTCTTTTAACAAATTATAGAATCATTACTGTGGTGCAATGTTGGGATCAGAACTAAACAGGCTCTTTCAAAGTTAACTCGATTGAAATTATTCAAGGAATCTGGTTTGTTAAATTGTTTTAAATATTTAGTAGACGTAAATATTACTTTAAATACAACCGTTTTAGTTTTTTTGCATGCTTATAAGTCTTAAAAAAAAAATCAAATCATGTTAGTATATAGTTTGAATAATTCTAATTTGGTTTTCTTAAAGTTTGCTCAGAATAGGCAGAATCAAAGTCTTGGTTACAAGTAGCTGCCACTTGCAGTCACTTAAATATCCAAGACCCAACAACCCACATTACTGGTTGCTTTCAGGACCCCTGCGCATCTCATCATTGCTCTAGCAATTTAGATCAAAAGTGACCTTTTACTTTTTTTTTTTTTTGTTAAAGCAAAAATCATTTAATAGATAATTTTAAAAATGGAAAATCGCTTAAAATTTTGTAAACTTATTAAATTATGGATATTTATTTCTTTATTAAAACTTATTTTCTTGAATTGATATTTTCATAGATCTATAATTATAAAGACATGACATTATTTGAAATTTTTTTTATAAAAAAAAAAAAAAAAAAATCACATGTTCAGAACTTTTTTAAATGTATTTAACTTCAAAATTTAATAGGAACAAATTGATGAACCTTGATAGAATCATAAATAGAAATAATAATCCAAAATGTATGGAAATTTTAAAACTTTGCCGTACATACTTTGCGTTGCTCGAGAATCTTCAGGTTTTGTCCCATGTATGTTTAAATTTAATTACAGTATCATTTGGTCATTAACTTAAAATCATTATAGCATAATTTTGCTCAAAACTTTCAAGCTCAAAATACATGAGCTTTGACAAATTACTTTATGTTTAAATAATTTGGAATTCATTTTAAACCTTGAAGGTTCCATATAAGCCTTTTTTTCAACTATTAAAAATTGGTAACCTGAGTAATGCCTTTTGGATCTAATTTTCAAACCCAAAAGTGAATATGAACCCCAACCAACGTGAGCCAAAAGGAAAAACGACCTTGCCCTTCACTCAGACACAAATATAAAAATCTTCTTTTTTTAGATTTTTGCGACCAAGATTAAAAAAAAAAAAATGTTACTATTTACAAAAGTTTATATGGGGGACAGGATTTTCCTTACATTGAAAACTATAATTTAGAATTTAGGACGCTGATCTCCGTTCTGCGGTCAGTGAAGGAGAAATTCTTCTAGACCAAGACAATTTTTATGCATAATATAAGATCACATCTGTAAACCAAAAACAAGCAAAATTTGTAAAATTCCAAAATTTTATTTACAAATCTTAATTTACAAGTTTTTTTTATAGATATATACTACACCTTGCTCTTAGCCCAAAGGTCAAGAACAGTTTTTTTGGCAAAAATATGCTTGTACTTGTGCGTACAAAAAATTACTATGGTATTTTATAATTTTCCTTTTTTTCTTCTCTGTTATTTATAATGAAAGATTAACTCCACATTATCTTATAATTTCATTATGTCGTCCCCTCCCCGTTTCTGTGCGCTGCATGAACAAATATGGCCGCCACTTTACAACGCAACATGAAATATGCGGAAAAGTATGTTTGCAATATCATAAAAATTAGTCGCCAGACTCAATTTTAAATGCGATTCATTTTCAGCACACCCAAAAACCCTAGAAAACAAGTTTTTAAAAATGATGGTTGTGTGTTGGCCTATCAGGCCACATTTACCAAAAATTAATTCAATTTATCGTGTTATTTTATGTTTTAAATTTACCCCCAACACCCAAAAAATGATATTTGTGTTATTTTAGGTTTCAAATGTAATATGAATTTCTGTGGCATGAAATGCAGTGAGAAAATAGCTTTTTTTTAAATTGTGTGATATTTCTGCATAACATCCATTTATTTAAATGTATTTTGTTTAAATATATTTTGTTTCTTTACATTAAAAACTTACGTTGTATTTTATTTGGCCTTTGTGGGAAAAGCCAAGAAAATAGCAATGGTTTTTTTTTTTTTATATAAAAAATAAATTATAAAAAGATTTGTAAGTAAAATTATGTCTTTAAAATTTTGCATATGATTATTAGGGTTATGACAAGTTGCCTGTCTATTTAATTTGCTTGACTTCGAAAAGATAAATATTCAACATTTTTCGATCGTCGCATGTGGATTAAGTTTTTCGTATAACAAAAGCGAAACTAATTCTGGCGGCATTTTTCCGGAAACGTCAGAAAGCAATCAGCTTTGATTAACGTGGAGTTTCTCCTTATATCAGACAATTGCTATTCAATTTGGATAATCCCCTTTTTATGGGGAGCTGGTTTCCCCCAACATCTTTTTAATAAAAGCTGCCTGCAGTAAATAAAATACTGTTTTCGCAGTCAAAGTTGACCTTATTAAGTCATTAAGTACAGGTACCTGCCAATTCGTAATACTTAAATAAATTCAATCATGTTTCCATTACTATTTCGTGGTGGCCCAGTGGTTAACGTCGCACGTTTTTTTTTTTCACACTTTAATTTCCAACTTTGACTCAAGGGTTCGGGTTCGATCCTTCATACTTAACTACCAAATTTTTTTTAAATTTAAACCCCCCCCCGCCTGTCTATTTAATTTGCCTGACTTCGAAACGTTAAATATTCAACATTTTTCAGATCACCACGTGTTCCTTTCATTTTTCGGTATAAAAAAGCGAAACTCGACTAATCTCTGGCCCATGGCCAGTGATCTCCAGAAAGCGATGTAACGTTTGGTCAATGTCGGCTTCATTTCGAGACGAGACACTAATAAACGGGGGAACTGGTTTTTCCCTAAGTTAGGTAAAAACAAACAAACCGGGTCATTGACCTCATTAAAAACTGTCCTGCAGAAAATGTTAACTGCTGACTAGCTATTGCTTACGTCGCCATAACGCTCTCACAAAATGTTAACTCTACGACTTTCACGTCATTTAGTGCGGGCACTTGTCAATTTTCTTCTTACTTGAATAAATTCAAACTTCTTTTAGTACCTCATTCTTGCTGGCCGAGCGATTAACGTGTCATATTTTTCACATTTTATTTTGCAACTTCGCCTCCGGGCTTCGGGTTCGATCCTACCTACTTACCAAAACTTTTTTTACCCCTTCCCCCAGTGTCTCTTTTTGAGTATGAGCACACACCTCGAAACACTCGGGCAACACCAGGTAGCCCCGCTAGTCTATATATGTAAAAGCGAAAATGTGTGTATGTATGTATGTATGTATGTTCGCAAAAGGATTTTTTTCGGCGGCTTCAAGGCCGCTCATTTTTTTAACTTTTTATATCACATTGAAATCATAATATCTACGAGTTACGAACTGGGGTCGCGTGTGTATTTAATTTGCCCGACTTTTGAAATCTAAATATTCAACATTTTTCGATTGGCGCATGTAGATTCACCTTTTTCGTATAATAAAAGCGAAACTAATACGAAGGTTGTTACATCGTTCCCAGCGCGATTCGCCGGGAACTTCCAAAAGCAATCAGCTTTGATCAATGCGGGTTTTTCCTTATATCAGACAATTGCTATTCAATTTGGACAATCCCCTTTTAATGGGGAGCTGGTTTCTCTGCCCCCATCATCTTCGGGAAGCCCAAACTGCCCCGCACTAAATGAAAAAACGATCCCGCAATGAAACAAAGTAAACAAACACCAAAAAACTGCGATGACCTCATTAAGCGGCGACCTGTCAATCAAACCTCCTTGACTTTAATCGCTCTTAAATTAACACTGTTGCCGTAGCGCAGGTGTTCAGGCTAACTATAGGCTTCAAGGCTCCGGGTTTGAGCCTACATGCCACCAAACCCCCCCCCCTTTTTTTTTTTTTTAAATCGCTATTGTAAAGTTTTCTTTTTGTTCTGATTTACCCCCCACCACCACCAACCACACACACCTACAAATACCCGGGCAACGCCGGATACCCCCCCCCCCGCTAGTATATATATATAAAAGGCAAAATGTGTGCACGTGCATGTGTTTGTGTACGTGCATTTTTTTTGTAGGTTCGGCAAAGGCTTTTTTCAGGGGGGGCATTCTGTGGGGTCACTCATTCTTAAAACTTTTATATACTGTCTAAATTATAATATCTACGATTTACGAAGAGAGGTTGCGTCCATCTTATTTGAACGACTTTTACATGCTATTTTCGCGATATTTCTTTGGCTTTTCAGTATAAAAAAAAGCGAAACTGAATCTGTAACAAACAAAATCCCTAGGGATGTCCACAAAAGCAATGGAGGGGGAACCGCATTATATCAGACAATTGCTACTCTTTATTTTTCCAACTACTTTTTGATTGCATTTGAAAGATTAGGAAATTAACTTTAGTTTCTAAAGGAAAAAAATATTTGTACACGTGAAAAAAAAAAGTTAATGAAAAATGTTTTCACGGCGAGCTAACCAATTCAGCTAAATGTTTAAGTTTAATAAATTCATTGTAAGAGATAAATATTAAAAGTCTATTTCAAAGAATTAGTAAAGTTCTAAGATATTGAATTAAATTAAAAAAAAAAAAAACACCTTGCTTATACAAAAAATAGCTTAATTAGCCCTCAAAAAGCAAGCAAGTCTGCCATTCACCAAAAATGCAACAAATAAAGGTTTGTAAACTCATACAGAAAGCCAAAATCACAGCCAATCGAAACATTTCTAAATGAAGTCATGATAGTAAAAGGAGGTAGGAGAGTCAGTTCCCCACCCCCGACGTGCATCTGTACATTCTTATTCTAAACGTTTGTATCGATTTTTATCATTTTTTTTTAATTTAATTATTTTTTATGTTCCTGTTTTTAAATTAATTTTTTTTAATTATTGTTCGAGACTATAAAAATTGTTATGCTGAAAGTTTCAGTCATGCAAGCAAGGAAATTAAAATCTTGCATGTAAAAATTATGCGAAATCTGTAAATTAAAAAAGAAAAAACTGTAGAAATATTTTTGCTATTATAATTTTTTGTGAAAATATTTAATAAATAAACAATGCTTAATTTAATGGTAATATCTAGGTACGGACAAAATGAATGCCAATGTTCAAAATGTATAAACATTTTGACCCCTCCCTTTACTTAAAAAAAAAAATCAGGAAATTAAACAATTTTAATGAAATTTTCAGTATTTATCAAATAATGATCACGAAATATAATGAACTAAGTATTTTTATTTAAATAAATAAATGTATTTTGTTTTTTTTTTATATAAATATAAAGCATCGTAATTTGTAACAAAAAAATAAAATAATTTTTACAGGAACATTACAAAAAAGAGCCCCTAAAGTCTGTAGTAACGAATTCGATATAACTCGAAGAAAAATGAATTTCTCGAACTACCAATATTACCATTGAACTAAGGGCAAGACTGAAGATTGGGTGGAAATATAGTCTCTAACCCAAAATCCGATAAAAGGAACTTACTGTAGTCACCGGTACGTTGTCATGACGACAAAATATAAGCTATAGCATATGTTTTTCAGAAGTTAACCGTTTTAAATAAGCAGATCTTTTTAAAAAATAAATATGAAAACTTTTATTTTAAATATATTTTTAGGTTAAATTCAGGTTTCATGAAATATTGTTCACAAATCTTTAAATTTTCAATTTTTTAAATTTTTATATTAAAATAAATATTGTTCCCGGATGCATTTAATTATACGGGGAAAGACTTCTCCCTTTTGTCTTTTTCGCCACATGAATTCCATCATATGCGTATCAAAGGTTTTTTTACCAACTTTCCTCTTTTTTTTTTTACAGTGTGACCATAAACCTTCTATGGTTTGGATGTGTATAGACGGGTCGATCGGATCAACGAAATTTTCTTCATGGAGGATTTCGTCATGGTAATACTTTCCATGGTCGAAGTGGTCCAGGCCTTTATAGGCTGCCCATCCACCAGATAAAATCCGTGTCCTTGGTAGGATCCACGAATTAATTATCGGGAATAGAGTGTCCCGATCCTCACTTTCGACTCTGGTAATATTACATAGATTCGAGCCCCGTTCGACGGCTCCAAACACCCAGCCACCCTTAACTCGTTCTGTTATACTTTCTTTTAAAAAAAAAAGTAGGATTCATCTATTTCTACTTCTTTCGGCTTGTTTTCTTTGTCAATCCCACCAAGTATAATTGGATGATTGTTGAAATCTCCCTCGCAAATCTCACGGATGAAATTCATCCAGTCAACAATCGTATGAGAATCGGCATCACCTATCTCTCTTCTGATCATAGCATGTGGTAGCTCTAGGCTCCAACAAAATATTACTATTAAAATTTGATGGATTTCCAGGTGGCTTTTTTCAAAGAACAAGCCTTTCCTGACAGAATTGGCTGATCTACACGATGGACATCTCCAAATGAATCCATCTTTTTTGTAGCTTTATAGAAGAATCGCTGTTTTTTGCATTTGTCGCAGAAACTGCTGTTCATTATAAGTCCCAAAGAGGCAGCCGTTTTTATCGTGTCATCCTTTAACGAGCATAAATATGCAAAAGTCCATTTCTTTTCTTTCATCAAATGTACATATTTGATTAACAATTGTTTCCTTATTGGCATAATTCATACTCGTGAAAATTCATAGATTTCCATTTTTTCCCAATATTTGAAAGAATACACTTTAAAATAAATGGAAATGAACAAATTATAATTTTTTCAAAAAATATGAAACAGAATAGACGTGAAAATTTTTAAATTGCAATACCTGGCGCGTGTTTAATGAATTTGCATAATTTATAATAACTCACGTGGTTTAATAATCACATGATTCCATTTTAAATTAAATTGAAAAAAAAAAAAAAAAAAAAAAAAAAAGGTTTTCATATTTTAAAATTATACAAAGTTCTATTAATATATTTAAAAATATTTTTTAATATGTTCTGATAATTTATTCTTATTTTCTGAGCTTAAAATAAAAAAATGTATATGAATCATGAATTTAACCTAAAAAAATATTTTAAAATAGCGCGATACCAAAAATGTATAAGCACCAAAATTTAAAATAAAAAGTTTTCATATTGTTTGTTTTTTTTAAAAAGATCTGCTCATTTAAAAAAATAAAAAGTTTTCATATTTAATTTTTGAAAAGGTCAAAATAAAAATTTTCATATTGTTTATTTTTTTAAAAGATCTTATTTAAAACGGTTAACTTCTGAAAAACATATGCTATAGCATATATTTCGTCGTCATGACAACGTACCGCCGTACCGGTGACTACAGTAAGTAGTTCCTTTTATCGCATTTTGGGTTAGAGACTATATTTCCACTCAATCTCCAGTCTTGCCGAACTAAGCATTGTTTATTTAATATTTTTTACACAAAAAAAAATTATAATAGCAAAAATATATTTTTTTTTTTTAAATTACAGATTTCGCATAATTTTTATATGCAAGATTAATAATTTCCTGGCTCGCAAGATTGTGAAACTTTCGGCATCTCAAACAATAATTAAAACAAATAATTTAAAAACATGAACATAAAAAATAATTAAATTAAAAATGATAAAAATTGATACAAACGTTCAGAATAGGAATGTATGGATGCACTAGGTGTATTGTTTATTTTCTGTATGGAATATAAAATAAACTATTAAAGTTGTTAAAATAATAGAAACATTTTTTTATTTTTTTTAAAAATAGTGTTTACAAAGTGCCGGTGTGCGTTCAACCAGCCATTTTTTTTTTTTTTTTTTTATACGTATAAAATCAATTGAATTTTACGAGTGAAATTTTTTTCAAAACTTTAAAAATCTATCAATTTTTCTATTGGTTCAATTTTTACGATATTTTCAGAGTCAATGTGAAATTTTATGCTCTTTCCAATAAACCGAATATAATATTTTAGACAAACGTTTTTTTTTAAATTCATCCCCCCGCCCCCATTTTGAAATGTCTTAAAATTTAATTTACTCACTAAAGTTTTATATCATAAATTGAAGATCAATAAATAAAATATTCTAATTTAAAAAAAAAAAAAAAAAAGCGTTTTTTGAAAATTTACCTGTAAAGTCCGAAGTGTAAAACCTTTTCTTTTTGTAAAACCACGTTTTTTTGTTGTTTTTTTTTTAATGAAAGCTCATGTTATGCTTATATCGTCAAGTAAATACCGGACGCTGACGGCAATTTTTTCTATTTCATTCAAGGTTTTTTGTTTTGTTTTTTTTAGATATTTTAAAAAAAAAAAATTCACTCGATAAAGTAGAAATAGGATATAATAAAAAATTTGTGTATTTCATCAAGAGAATAATAAAAAAAAAAGAAAAAATCGGTCGACTGGATTTTTTGTTTAACGGCAAAAACTTCTGAATGTGTGCTTTTTTTCACCTACGGAGGCCCAAAAACACTAATTTTGGTTAACAGCACGCAATAAAAATGAATCGCGAAAAAAAAAAAAAAAAAAAAAAAAAAAAAAAAAAGTCGGATTTCTCTCCCTTTATTTGAACAGTCAATAAATCTGAGTCTGTGCTTCTGTGGGCACGATTTTTTTTTTTTTTGGGGGGGGGGGGGGGCTTTCTTTCCACCACCGGAAAATCCTTTAAAATTACCACTAACGTTTAAAATTCCAAGAAACAAGTGTTTCCAAGATATAAAGAAATGCACTCAGATGCAGAAGAACTGTTTAATATTTAACAAAAATTCTGTTTACATTTGGTGTGGGGGGGGGGGCTATTGTTAGAATTTACAATGCTTTATTTTCATAAAAAAAGCAAAAATAATTTTATTTTATTTTTACTACAGAAAACCATAACTTTAATAAAGGTATTTTTTATTTGAACAAAATACATTTCCACTAAGATTTAAATAAAAATAATGGGTTCATTATATTCCTTGATCATAATTTTAAAAATACTGAAAATGAAAGTTTATTTTTAATGTTTTAAAATCAGTACTATATATTAGGTACAATATAATATTCAATAGAGGCTGTAATAGGAAATCTGCATGAATTAAAATATATTTAAGCACATTTTACGACCGGGCAAAGTTGGGCACACCTCTCACCACCACTAGTTATGTAAAGATACTTAAAAATAGTTTTACTTAGGCTATTATATTTTTATTCTAATGATAGATTAAAACAAAATATTGTAAATCTTGTAGATGCGAGAAACATTAGTGTTGAGAATATTATTGTTACGACTTAAAAAATATTACGCTCAATATGTTACCGTGACATGGGTTGACATATATTCGGCGGGTTTTTAATAGTATTTTGTATAGTTTTTTATTTATAACACCTTTTCCCAAACTTACCGTGTTAAAAGAGGGTGTGAGACGCCATCTTGAATTTTCGAATACATCGTGTAAACACTATGTTTTTCGAGCTGAATAAATATGTTACATTGAATAATATATCCAGTTTGGCAGAAAAGTAACTTATCTTGCCTTTGATAAAATTTATTTATATATTTGTTTTTTGATAACTTTTTCGAATCTATGTGTACAGTAATACAAACCCAATATTACTCCTAATTCACTGAAAGTACCTACATTTAAAAAAAAAAAAAAAAGTTCTGCATAATTGAATTCAATTTCAATGTGAAAAAAGATTGACAACTCACCTGAAGTGCTTTGATGACATGAAGGTTTGGGACATCGATTTCTGGATGTTTCACTCCAGTAAAATCTTTCTTGGCAACCATGACACCCTCTTTGAAGAGGTGTTCATAAATAGCAACACGATTCTTTTTTGGCATCAACATCCTGTGAAAATCAAATGGCAAAACTGTATTGTTGGGTTGAAACTATCAAAATATACACTTGGAAGAAAATTTAAAAATTATGGTATTTAGCAGAAAAGCCGGTACTGGTCGCGATTAGAGTTCCCTGCCGAGTGCTCACTGCTCCGTGCTACTGCTCCGCTCCGGCTCCGCCGAAGTAGCCTCAGTTCTCTCCAAACTTTACAACAAATGCCTTAACGAATCTTGTTTTCCTGCTTGTTGGAACTGCTTCTGTGGTTGGTACGAGTTTTCAAGAATTCTGGCCAAATTCTAAAAAATTCAGATTTTCCGATCGGATTAAAAAAAAAAAAAAAAAAAAGGCACTTTGGAAGAAACAAGGGTATTTTTTTTTTTTTACGAGTGCGCAGCGTACTATAAACACCCCCAACCTCTCCATATTAAAAATGGCTTTCGAAGTTGGGAATGTTTATTCCTAAAGTCGTTCTTAACATGGGGAGGTTGGGGGTGTTTATACTTACGCTTGGTACTAGTAAAAAAAAAAAAAAAAAAAAAAAAAAAATCAAAGCACCCTTGAATTGAAAACGAAGCTTACTTCGGTAAATTTTTACGACGCGCCCCAGCGTATTATAAGGCTTTCGGAATATCAGAATAACCCCCAATCTTGAAAGCCGTTCTTAACATGGGATGGTTGGGAGTGTTTACACCATGCTGGGGCAGGTCATAAAAAAAATACCACCCGGGTAACGTCTTTTTAATGCTTTCAGACATTGCATTTTTGTCCTCCTACACATTTTGCTTCCTTCCGGAAATAACTTTTCAGTATGTTTAGTTAACAGAACAAAATAAAAAATTAAAAAAACACACATGATACCAGATACGAGTTCTGTTTTATAACTTATTATTACTAATAATCCACTCTTAATGGTGAAAAAAAGACTCCCACGAGGAACCTTTATACTCGCTCAAAAATTTTATACTGGCCGAACTATCGGGCATTTTCCTAGATAGAAAAAAAAAAATAATGTCATTGTGACATTTATTGGATAGGTTTCTAGTTTTATATTATTTAATTTTCGATTTTTGAGTGATTATCGATTTCCCAGATGCCAGCCATTTTAGTGCTAGTGCAGAGTGATCCGCGCTATTCTTTTTTTTAAATCGTATTTTCAATTAAAGTTTTGTTTTTTTATTCAATTGTAAGGTTAAGAATAGAATAGGTACAAAACACCCCATGTTAAGAATGGCTTTTTAAATAATAACGTTATTTACGCCCGGATCACTCTCTGCACTAGTACCGCCATTTTTTCGTTTCAAATCGAGTTAAAAAAAAATTTTAACCTGGTAGGTAACTTATCTGGCCTTCAGTAACATTTGATATATATTTTACCCCTTTTTCGTTTTGTTGACTACATCGGAAATGCCCAACTCGCCATTTCGTGTGAAACTAATGTGACGATTCAGAAGCATAGTCGACCCTAAGTGCGACCGTACCGATACCGGGTGAAAACCTAGCTTCGATGTGAAAATGCTCCGATTACTAAACTGGACTTCCTGTTTTAGTTTAAAATAAGCAAATTAACATGGAAGAAAATGTGAAACTTTTGAACACGTCTTTAGTTGATCGAGATTATCGGACTGACTTCCTCATCTTGGTTGTTAGAGTCACAACGTTTCGGCCGCTTTGCCCTCCGGCCTTCACCAGGTGTTTTGGGGTTTGTATTACTGTACACAGATTCGAAAAAGTTACAAAAAAAAAACATATATAACAAATAAATGTTATGAAAGGTAAGATAAGTTACTTTTCTATCAAACTGGATATATTTTGTGTTTTTATTTAATGTAACATGTTTATTCAGCTCGAAAAACATGCAGTGTTTACCGATGTATTGGAAAATTCAAAATGGCACCTGACTCTTTAACACGGTAAGTTTGGGAAAAGGTGTTATAAATAAACTAGACAAAATACTATTAAAAACCACCGAATATATGTCAAGTTATGTCACGGTAACATATATTGAGCGAATTTCTAACAGTATTTTGTCTAGTTTATTATTTATAACACCTTTTCCAGAACTTACCGTGTTAAATAGAGTCGGGCGCCATTTTGAATTTTCCAATACATCGGGGTAAGGTAATCTCCAAAAATACCGTTAGGGCTTACAACATGGCCGCCAGAAGAGTCACGTGATCCGGTTGATCCAAAACATGAATCATGCAAATGGAAAACGCAGCCTTGAAGGCAAACTTTGACAAACAATCACAATTTGTTTGTATTTAATTTTTTGTTGATATAATGTTATAAAAATGGGCAAACTTTGAGAAACAATCTTAGGTTGTTTTTAGTTAACAGTGTTTATAAAAAGTATTTTATTCAGAACAAACAAGTGGTCGACTCGGTGTATCAGAATTTTAGGCGGAATTTTTGACACCCAACAAAAACTGCGAATAAAATATATAAAACTCGTAATTTCTGTTTTTAAAGTGGGTTGTCAATTTTCTTTATGAAATATACTTCCAAAATAAACTATTACAGTCGTTTAAAACATAATTGAAGTATTATTTTTTATTTTTTAAAAACAATGTTTACAAAATGTCTACGCACGTTCGTAGGCGATTCATGTTTTGGATCAACCGGATCACGTGACTCTTCTGGCGGCCATGTTGTAAGCCCTAACGGTATTTTTGGAGATTACCCCAGTTAGGTAGAAAAGTAACTTATCTTGCCTTTCATAACATTTATTTGTTATATATTTGTTTTTTGACAACTTTTTCGAATCTATGTGTACAGTAATACAAACCCGTTTTTTATCCCCGTAATAATAATAATAAAGGGTTAGGTTCGAGACTCCTAACAAACGGTTCCCCAGTTCGATACAAAACACCTGATGAAGGCCGGAGGGCAAAACGGCCGAAACGTTGTGACTAACAACCAAGATGGGGAAGTCAGTCCGACAATCTCAATCAATGAAAACACCTCATCTCAAAAATACAGACAATTACTACATCTTTAGTTTTGAAAAATATATTTGGCAATCAATTTTTTGGTTTTCAGTTTGGAGACCGTACAGACAGATACAAATGCAATCTAAGGATTTCTCCGAACAATTATAAACATGAAAATGTTTCTTATATTTATTTTGATGCACGTGCACTTACTGATCCGCGCTATTTTTTTTTTTATTCAATTGTAAAGTTAAAGTATAGAATAGTTACAAAACACCCTCCCCATGTTAAGAATGGCTTTTTAAATAACATTATTTCAACACAGATCAATAAGTGCACTGATACCTTTATTAATTTGATAACGGTGTAACAAAAACTGGTTTGTTTTATAATACAGATTCAATAAAGTTGTCAAAAATCAAATATATAACAAATAAATGTTACCAAATGCAAGATAAGTTACTCTTCTACCTAACTAGTTAAGTTTTTGGTGTTTTTACTTAACATGTTTATTCGGCTCGAAAATCAAGCAATGTCTAGCGTTACGCGACCGCAAGAAAAAAATGGCCGCGTAACAAATACATTGTCACCATTTTTCCTTGTGTTCGTGTAAAGGTTGATATTGCTCGTTTTTCGAGCCGAATAAACATTTTTCATAAGTAAAAACGCTGAAAATCTGCCCAGCTAGGTAGAAGTAACTTATCTTGCCTTTGGTAGCATTTGTTATTTGATTTTTTACCAATTTATTGGATTGTAACACAAACCCTGGGTTCTCCAAATACATGGTCGGTGTTTTGTAACTATTCTGTACTTTCACCTAACGATTTAATACAGATATCGGAAACTTTAGTTAAACTTGAAAATATTTTAAAAACAGCGCGGGTAAAATAGTGCATAAGCGCCGAGAAAAACATGCTGGAAAAGAATCTACGTTATGTGACGAAAGAAAATGGGTACCGAATTTGGCCTCATGTTGTATTAATATAATTTTAACTGAAAGCGATTCATTTAACTCCCCATCTCCACGCAATCTTTATAAATTGCCATATCCATATATCAAAATAATATTATGAAAAATAAATCCTAATAGAAGTCAATATTTGAACATTAAAGACTTAAGACTATTAACATGGAAATAGATGTGAGGGTTAACAGTAATAGCTTTTAAAGAAGCACAAAGTGCACGTGCAAAGATTTTTTTTTTTTTTTTTTCAACGAAATACAAACGATTGAGTTAAATTATACATATAAAATGCAGGCTTACAAGTAAAAGGGAAATATTTAACAACAAAGTATGATCCTAATATTCAAATCAAAAGACGAAATACGCATGGTTTTCCGTAAGAGAAAAAAAATAGGCAGAATCAATTTTTCCAAAAGCACTTTTACGTATACGGTTTTTAACGAAAAAAATTAAACAACGTATTAAAACAATGTCTAAACTTACTTCCAAAACAATTTTTTTTAATCGATGACAATTTCAAGTTAGAAATTTATGCGGATTTTTAGAAGGTAAAAAAACTTACTTGACTGTTTAGTATGGCGTCCAAACCGGAAAGACCTTTGCCTCGTTTGAGATTTTCAATGACACCAATATAGCTAAACTACAGCGGCGTAATTCTGTACTTCACGAGAATCACCAAAATAAAATAAACATATTTTACCAAAATAAAACAAACATTTACAAATAAATTCTTTATCTAAAAAAGTCATCTGAAACTTAAAATGAACACGATTTAAATACTATTTTTTTTTCTTTGATAAAACAAACTTAAAATATTGTTCTGAATTTTTTTGTTCGATTATATAGATACATCTATATCTGTATATCGCTTTTTAAAATATAATTATCCACTGACATGTGTTTCGTCGTCTACGACTCATCAGAGTGGCTGAAGTTATATATATATATATATATATATATATATATATATATATATATATATATATATATATATATATATATATATATATAAGCAGAAAAAACACATTCAGACAATGGATTTCTAAGAATTTATGTAATTAAAAATGCTGCCTACTCCAGAAGTAGTGGTGGGGGGGGGGTCATTTTATGTTAAATTCATTTGTAAAACTGATCCCCAACGTGAAAGGAAAGTTTTAAATAATTTTTTGTTATTTATTTTTATTGCTGAATTTTTTAGACTGTTTTCATGTAATCACCCCAAAAAATAAAAAGCTTATTTTACTTTTTCAGTGAAAGTGGGATGCAGAACTCCAATAATACCAAAAGTACGAGAAATAATAAAGCTAAAAAATATTTTTCCTTTCTCTTTCTTTTTCCTGCTTCATAATTTATTTTTAACCATGTTAATAATTGTATACATTTATATATTCAAATGTTTCATACATCTTTTTAGTTCTTTATAATTAGAATGTTATTGTGACTGCATTATTAGAAAAATAAAATTTAAAGTGATAATTTATTATCATTCAAGAATCATATTTTCATACAATATCCGCAATTTAATTGCAACACTATTGCATAATTTCAACTGTAGTTAATATTTAGTAAATTTTAAAATCCATAAAATACTCATTTCTAAACTTGGCACTCAATCCATCCATAATTTGTTTTCTATAATATGAATTTCTTATTCATAAATAATGACAGACATATGTACGGGCTTGGAGTCTATATTCGAAACACCCTCCCCTTGACTAGAGAAACAAACCTAGAATCGGACAATCAAGCGTTTATGTGCTTTAAACTTAACATGCAACATAACATTAGTTAATTTTATTTTCTCTACCGCTCCACCTTGACCCAGGACTGTATCCTAATAAACAAAGTCTCTGACAACATAGATACAGCACTTTTCCTCGACACTAGCACACAAGTGCATGTATTTAGTGATTCAATGTCCACCACAACAACTGGCTTGGATTTTCTACTTACACAGATGTAGCAGGTAGCACAACTCATAGCTTCTCTACATCTCATTCCCTATTACAGATGGTTACGTTTCCAACCCGTTTCCCTGACCAGCAAGAACAACACGCATCACTTTTAGATCTGTTTCTGACCACAGTTCCCGATGATTGCGTTATGAATGCCCACAGCTCACTTGGTAATGCTGATCATGTAGTGATAATGGTTGAAATCGCTCTAAACTGTAGAGCCAAAATTGAAGAGCCATTGCTCAAAACAACGAGATATTATAAAAAGGCCGGCTGGTAAGCCATCAGGGATCTCATCAATGACACCCCATGGCGAAATATCTTTTCATTTCCTGCTGAACAGTGCGCAAATGAGACCACTGAATGGTTCAAAATAGCAATTGAAGCACATGTTCTCACGCGGAAGTTTTATAGTAAGCCCCACTCTCCCCAATGGTTTACTTCTACTTGTGCAGCCACCAGCACGCAAAGGCAGCATTCGTACCGCAGATTTAACCGATATAAGTCCAGTTCAAGCAGACAGAAGTATATAGAAGCCAGAAATAACTGTAAGAAAAAAATAGTTTCTATCCACTGCAGCATGAGCCCTGATAGAGACATTGAATCTCTACGGCTCCAGATGAGCATTGTCTGAAGATAGCAGTTTCAATCCTACCCAAAGCCGGCTAAAGGCTTACTTGGCCCAAAATGTGGTGAGATGACAACTACAGAAGGCAGTGATTGCTGAGGATGCAGTTAGGAGATTCGGAGTTCCTATTCCATCGTGGTTACCAACTGATGAAGGCCAAAGAGTTGGCCGAAACATTGTGAAACAACAAATAAGAAAGATGAGGATAATGGTCCACAATAAATAAATTGATAAACAGTGTTGTAAGTGAAAAATTGAGAAAAACGAAATTTTTTAATAAAACATTTTTATACAAGAGATAAAAATATAAAAGTTATTTTCAATCATAAAAATGTTCATTGATGCAAATTATTGTTTCGTAAAGAAAGTCGAGTTAGTAGTCACAATGATTAGAAATATGTAGGTCAATGTATTCATAGTTTGAATAATATACATAAGTGAATATTTGGCATTGTGGCATTGTGTATGTGTGTATGTTGGTTTACTCTGTTCTTGTGAGTGTGTGCATAGTTGTGAGTATTACGTTTCTGAATTTTTGAGATGAAGATTAGTTATTCATATTATTTGGATTCTTTGGACTACTGTTCTCATCTTGAGTGTGATTTTAACAATGTTTTGTAGTCCATAAGGTTCAATTCTTAGTGTCGGCAACTGAAAAATACAATTGCGAATTACTTAGCACCTCTATCAAGTTATGGCTGATGGAACAAGAGCATGCTCCCCTGCAAAGTAAATAAAGGGTTCTGTTCAAAATTCTATTCAGTCTCCCGAGTTCAACAGAAACATTCCAGAGTCCAACAAGATACATCTGAAGAAGGTCGGAGGTTACATCGACCACAATGTTGTGAAAATGACACTCAAGATGAGAACAGTAGTCTGAAGAATCTAAATAATATGAATAGCTATGAGTAGCAATTTGTTTCTATTCGTTTGACTCTTGCTAGTATGTAAGAATGTGTGCACAAGATGCAAAAGGCTTGTATGTGAGTCATTGAGTCCATTTCGACTCTTGCCTCCCCTGGCCAAAGGCATGAGGATGAGAGTGGTTGAGCATACCTTCTTGGAGTCCTATTCAAGATGTGGCCGACTTGAAAATTTTGTCTCCAATTTTTAACTGTTTGTTTGATAGAAGTTTTTAAGTTCATATCAGCTTATTACATTCATATGTACTTGTTACTCTTGGCATTTGAAACGATTTTCATTGATAGAAAACTTACTTTGATTTAACACGTTTTTGTAAAAACTTACTTTTGGAAGTGATGAAGAGAGTGAATCCAAATGTAGCAGAAAAAGAAAGAGTATAGAAATTAGAGTCATTTGTTTTTCAGCGTTCTTGCCAGAACCCATTTTCTAACTACAAAACAATGTTTACAGGATGGATATCTACATAACAAGCCTTTCCTCCAACAAGTCATAATCCTTTTCACCTGCAGCTCAACCTGAGTATATACAGGTTGTAATACATTAACTTTCTGAATTTTTTCTAGATTCATAATCTTAGTTGTGTAAGTTCAATTATTTTCATACCGTTTGTACCGCAACAGTTAGATGAGGAACCTATTTTGTTTAACTGTACTGTAGTATCATGCATTAGATTGAATTGTGGTTTGACTTCACACACACACACTTGAGCCTGAACTGATAACTGTGTGGTTGTTATAATACATCTGCACAGAATCAAGATTAATAAATGTATCTTTTCACCACAAATGTGATATAAGATCAGTCTCGATCACTTCTTGATAGGATGTTATCCTGTGTTTGTTGTTTTATTACGAGTCAGAGGCTAGACTCAAATTCCAATATACATCATTTGTTTATCGACAAAAGCCAGTCTCCTGAACAATTCTTGTTGTCTTCCAGTGTTCCCTTGTAGAAGTGGTCTTATTTATAGATGATGTTGAGTGGTGCATTTTAGGTGGAATTGAGATAGGAAATGGGTTAAGATTCAAAGGAGGAAATATAAACACGTATGGACGGATAGAGAGAAGAAAATTTATTATGGGGCAAAAAGGGATTGTGGGATTTTTACAATAAAGGGGAGGCAATCACAGGAAGAGTTCCAACACCCCCGCTTGCTCTTAGAATGTTATTGTGTATATTATATAAGACCATCTATTTAAAGTCCAAAAATAAGTTCTTTGAATCTATCTAACTTTGCTCGGGTTGGGGATTTTGTCAAAATGTCCGCTAGCATGTCATTTGTAAGACAATAGATAATTTTTATGTCACCATTGTTTAGAACGTCCCTGATGAAGTGTTATTTTATGTCTATATGTTTGCACCTCTGTCAGTGCACAGGGTCCCTGGAAAGTGCTATTGCACTCTGGTTATCTTCGAATATCTTCGGTCCATAATTTTTGCATGGGTCAATTTCTGTGAGTAGTTGTAGGAAGACATACCTTCTTGAGTGGTCTTCGCTAATGCCACATACTCGGCTTTGCATGTGGATAATGCTACCATAGGTTGTCTTTTTAATTTCCATAAAATGGATGGGCTGATTTTTTTTGTCTAACTGAAGGAGTACCCAGATGTACCAGATGTATTGCGTCTGTCACATTGATCTGATGCCCAGTCGGCATCGCTGTACGCAATTAGCTGGAGTTGGTCATTTGTTTTTATATAGCATAATTGATATCGCACAGTGCTCTTTATGTATCTCAGTACATGCTTGGCTGTGGTCCAGTGCTGTTCGTATGGCTTGGATAAATACTGGGATAATTTTCCGACAATATAACCTATATCTGGTCGCATACAGATCATCAAATAAATTAAGCTACCGACGACTTCACAGGATTTTCTGGGATTGATCGTGTCGTTGGAGTAATTGTCAGTTAAATCCAACTTCTGCCCACATATGGTATTGTCCTTGGCTTACAGTTGGGCATGTCGAACCTTTCCAGTATTTTTATCGTATACCATTCCTGGCTCATTAATATATATTTTTTAAGTTATGTTAAAATCTATTCCTAGGAAATGCTGGAGTTTTCCAATGTCTTTCATCTCAAATTCGGACATCAGCATTTGCTTGGTAGTGTTTAGTGAATCATTATTATCAGCTGCAATAATTAAATCATCGACCCATGAGATGACAATTACTCTTTTTTTACTGCTGTGTCATATGTAAACGCAATGATCCACTTTATTCTGAGTGAAGCCATTTTTGGTGAGTCGATTATGTAGGGTTTGGTTCCAGTTTCTGCCCGATTGTTTTAGGCTGTATAGGGATTTGTTTAACATACAGACTGGTTTCTCGCCTGTTTTCCATTTTACTTCAAATCCTTCTGGTTGCTCCATGTAAATTTCATGGTCGATAGGGGCATGAAGATATGTTGTTTTTACGTCCATTTGATGTACGATGAGTTTGTATTGGGTAGCCATTTGCATTAATATGCGGATTGATGTGATGTCGGCTGTCGGTGAGAAAGTCTCTGTATAATCTACTCCTTTGGTTTGATTATAGCCCCTTGCAACAAATCTTGCTTTGTATTTTGGAGTTCCGTCAGAGTTTTCTTTAATTTTGTATACCCATCTGCCACTGATTGTTGTGTTAGGTAAAGATATTAGTTCATACACGTCATTTTCTTTTAGGGAATTGATTTCTTCCTGCATTGCTTTGATCCAGTGGTGTGTCGCTGGAGAGGGTGTAGCTTCTTTGTAGGTGCATGGTACACCATGTGCGGCTTTGTAGCAGTAATCGACGTTGATTAGTGTGTGACCGATCTCGTCTTGAACTGTTGTTACATAGTTCTCTAAGTAGCTGGGTATCTTGTGTTTCCGCTCAGGGTATCTCCGTGTATGGATATCCTCTTCCATAGTGTTGGGTGGTTCATCAACACTAGATTGTTTGGGGTTTTCTGTCAAACATCTCTCGGGAAAGTCCCCATCATCATCATTTGGTGAGGAGGTTTGAGTGTGTTGTTCAGTAGTGCTGTTGATGAATTTTACTTGTCTGTGTTTATACACTTTTCCGTTTTCTGAGTAGTAGATTAGGTATGCTGGGCTGTTTCTGTCATATCCGATAAATATTCCTGGAATTTTGAGTCAAGTTTTCCTCCTTTTATGTTAGAGTAGACATAGAACACCGAGCTGAAAATGTCCATTTTTGAGAGGTCGGGTTTTCTGCCGGTTATCTCATAATAAGGAGTCTGTTTTAAGCGGTTGTTGAAGCATCTGTTTCATATAACTGCGGATGTCATAACAGTGTAAGTCCATAAAGTTTTGGGCAATCTGCTTTCTACGATCATGCATCTTGCCATTTCAAACAATGTTTGCCAGTTTCTTTCGGCCATTCCATTCTGATGAGGTGAGTACGGCACTGAAGTTTCATGTTTTATTTTATTTTTGTGGAGTGGCTTCTGGAAGTCATTTGATTTGAACTCCAAACTATTGCCCGATCTTAATATTTTTATTTTGCTGTGAGGAAATGTCCACGATGAATCTCTCGGTGGCGAGTGTAGTGTCGCCTTTATTCTTAATGAAATATACAAATATGACGCCAGAAAAATCATTGGTGAATGAGACAGCATAGCAGTTTCCGCTTAAATCTGCCGAGTCTATTGGACCGACTGTCTGAATGTACTAAGTGTAGTATACCGTTTGCCTGTTCATCAGGTTGTTTATTTCTGCTTTGGAGGAATTTCCCTTGAAGGCAGATGTCACAGGTTCTGTTGCTGGAGTTTTTATTTTTTATTTTCATTCCGTTGACTACAGCGGGTAGTTTTGCTACATCGTCGTAGTAACAGTGGCTGAGTATTCTATGCCACATGTGGACATTGTAGCATTGATGGAAGCTGTCTTCATCACTTTCATCCTCTACAGTCATTAGATAATATAATCTTTTGTGTAGATATATTTTAAATTTGGTTCCATTTTTGTGCATTAGTTTGTTGATTTTCTTTGAAGATGACCATTACTCCATATTTAGTGGCGGTTTTCACAGAGAAAATATCTTGCGGATAGGTAGGTATCAGTAACGCCATTTTCAGGATTACTGATATGCCGTCTCCATTTTCGTCTAGTAAAAGTATTTCGGCGTCTTCTCTTTTTAATGCTATACGACTAGTTTTCGTTCCGTCCGCTAATTCCATGTAATGGTTCTCTGGTTGGAACGTAGCGTCGAAGTTTTTGAATTTCTTTTCATCTCTAATGATGTGGGAAGTTGCTCCCGCATCGACTAGTAAGCTCATAGGTGATATCGCCTCTCGTCTGTAGTAGTCTTCCACTTTGAATGCGAATGTGTTTTCTTTGATGTCCGCTACCTTTTTAATAGTATCCCTGTGTTTATAGCGGCAGGACTCTCTCTTATGAGTAATGCTTTTACAGTAGTTACACCACAGTTTTCGCCTGTTATTGTTGGGACACTCTTTGTATATATGTCCCTTCTCAAAGCATGTAAAACACAGAGTGTTTCGCTCGTAAAAGCTATCGTTTCTCATAGTGGTTCTTGAAAAAGGAGATGTCAGTTTCATGACATCGTCACTGCTAGACTGATCTCTGTACTTTAGCATTTCTTCGAAGCTGTGAAGCTCGGTTTTAAATATAGAGACCATCAGTTCTTTGTTGCTGTGGGTTACATAGATAGAAAAAGGGTCGAACTGGCTCGGTAATCTCTTTGATATCATTGCAATGATTAAGGCGTCATCTACTATTTGTCCAGCAATTCTGAGGGCTGTTAAAATGGTTTCTGTTCTTATAATATAGTCAGTAACGCTTTCGTCAGTTTGCTTTTTAAGGAATGTCAGTTTGGTATATAAAGAAATAACTCTTGGTTTTCCTGTTCCTGCGTAGTGTTTGCGTAATATTCCTAAAACTTTTCTTCCATTATCGGCGGCTTTGCTCATTATCAGAGATAGGCTTTTATCATCCAGGAACTGTACAAGCTCCGCATAGGCTTCTTTGTTTCTCTCATCATCGTGTCCGTCTCTAATGGGATTTATGCCTAAAATGGCGTCTGTCAGGCCGAGCGTGCGTAGATGGCCTAAGAACTTAATTTCCCTGCTCCATCGGTTTCCATAATCACTCCTAGGCCCATAACTTGTTGAGTGGTGCATTTTAGGTGGAATTGAGATAGGAAATGGGTTAAGATTCAAAGGAGGAAATATAAACACATGTGAATGGAGAGAGAGAAGAAAATTTATTATGAGGCAAAAAAGGGATTTTGGGATTTTTACAACAAAGGGGAGACAATCACAGGAAGAGTTCCAACAGATGATGACCTCTTTTCTTGTTCAATATTCTATTTCAATTAGATTTGGCCAGATACAACTAACATTATTAACTTATGTTTGTAGGGGAATACAAACCGGTTTAGGGTAAGGAGTGAGGTCCCTAGAGAAAGAAGAGGAGAGTCCGTACACATGAGGCACGGGCGCAAAAAGTTCTTCTCCTAAAAGACAATGTTGGACAGGCAGAGTACAACTCTAGAATACACTCCTCACTCCTCCCGTAAACCCCACTATTGAAGTGAGTAATCTTTTTACCTTAATGTTCTGAATTGTAGTGTTGTCATGTTTTCATGTTTGTTAATAAATCCTTGTCGTTTATACTTGTTGTATGTTTAGTAATTATTAAAGCTGGTCGGTAGTTTTGGGACTTGGAAGAACCTAAACCCGTACCAACAGTGGTGACCCCAACTAGCAACATAGAATACGCAAAGCAACGTTTTTTTTTATGTTTTAATAACAAAAGGAAAATGCGTAAAATTAAAGTTTATTTTTAAATAAAAATAATCCATAACATGAATCCCAGCGTCAGAGTAGTTAAAAATAAATAAACAAAACATTTACGTACGTAAGTTAAAAATAAAAAAATAAAAAAATAATGACAAGTTACGTTTTTGTGCCGAGATTTATTTTATACAAGTATCGTTAGCCTTTCATCGGGATATTCACATTTTTCTTGCACAACAAATATGGCCGACCGCGTCTTCTTCAATTTGCATGTGGCGCCAGTCTCGTGATTGGCTGATGTGAACACTACGTCACACTTCGTCTTCCTCTTGCTCTGTCCCTACTATTACTACTATACGGTGTCATCTAGCTAACTGTCGCTATAAATAAATAAATAAGATAAAAATAAATAATAATAATAATAATAAAAATCATAAATAAATGTGAAATGGCGTCGCCCACATTCAGTCTGATTCCAACGGATGTACGGAATGACCCTGCTTTGTTTTTCGCACAGCTAGATTTATATTTTCGGCAGAAAACGATATCAGGACCGACTGAAAAGTTTTGCCATGTGGCGACTATATTACCTCAGGATGTTATCGTCGAGGTGAGAGAACTAATTATATCTCCTCCCACGGAGAAACCATATGACACCCTACGAGAAAGAGTGACAACTGCTGTGTCAGTTTCAGCACACAGGCGAATCTCACAATTATTAGAACAGGAAACGATGGGGGATAGCACGCCGTCACAGTTTCTAAAGCACCTGCAGAAGTTGGCTGAAGGGACAATGGACAATAATATTGTCAAACACATCTTCCTACAGCGCATACCAACCGAGTATAAGGTGGTAATAGCTGCACAAGATGAATCTATGCCAGTGGAACGAGTGGCTGAGATAGCCGACCATATTGCCGATATAATGTCGACACAGTCGTCAACGGTGGCTGGCGTTCAGACATCGGAGAAAGACGAGCTACTCTCCAAACTAATGGAGGGACAGACCAGGTTGGAAGCTCGCATGAACAAAATGGCGGAGGACATCGCGAGACTTACCCTCGAGAATAAGCAAAGGTGGGGGGGGGGTGCGCGCAGCCACTCCAGAGAATGGAGGCAGGACAGGACCATTTGCTGGAAGCACAAGAGATTTGGGGAGAAGGCAAATTCCTGTATCCCACCGTGTAGTTACAAGAGTTCGGGAAAAGCTTAAACCGACAGAAGAATGTGGCATCAACTGTCGGTGCATCTCGTTCAGGCCGCCTATTGTATGTGGTGGACAAAAACTCAGGTACGTCCTTTTTGGTGGACAGCGGGGCACAGGTATCTCTCATTCCTGCGACTGCAGCCGACAAGAAATCCCCTCCCTGTAAATTCACACTACGAGCTGTGAATGGCTCGTTAATACACACATATGGGGAGAAGTGTATGGACCTTAATTTAGGCCTGCATAGAACATTTACCCACATTTTTATAGTGGCGGATGTAGACAGTGCTATTTTAGGTACCGATTTTTTACAGGCGTTCGGTTTGGTGGTGGATATAACAGGCCAGTGTTTGAAAGATCCAGAAACGCATCTCACAGCGTGTGGGGTAGTTAGGACTGGTACTCCATTGTGTCCAGCAGTGGCACATGCAAACCAGGATAACGATTTTCTGAGTCTCTTGAAGGAATACCCTTCAATTTCAGTGCCTTCTTTCCATAGGGACGTTTTGCCACACTCCACCACACACTATATCGAAACAAAGGGTCCGCCCGTTCATAGCAAAGCTAGGCGCTTAGCACCAGAAAAGGTAACAGCGGCCAAGGCTGAATTTCAGCAAATGATGAAGTTAGGCATAGTTCGCCCTTCAAAGAGCGAATGGGCTTCACCTCTTCATCTTGTCAACAAAGGTGTTAACACATGGCGGGCATGTGGGGACTACAGAGCACTGAATGCAGTCACTAAACCAGATAGATACCCAGTACCACATGTCCAGGACGTGACAGCAGTGGCTCAAAATAACCGTTTTTTTACAAAATTGGATTTAATTTGAGCATATCACCAAATACCGGTGGAGCCCGAACACATTCCTAAAACGGCTATCATCACCCCATTCGGGATGTTCGAGTTCATGCGAGTTCCTTTTGGGTTGCGGAATGCAGCACAAACATTCCAACAGTTCATAGACCAGGTGTTATCAGATTTGCCATTCGTCTGTGCATATATTGACGATGTACTTATTGCTAGCCAAACTAGAAAGGAACACATCGGTCATGTGCGACAGGTCTTCGAACGTTTGAAGCAATATGGGATAGTCCTAAATCCATTAAAGTGTGCTCTTGGTCAATCCGAAGTAATTTTTTTAGGACACCATATTTCAGAGGGGGGAATATCGCCATCACCAGAGATGGTCAAGTCCATTCAAAATTTCCCTATCCCTGCCACAATGAGGCAGCTGCGTCAATTCTTGGGGCTGATAAACTTTTATCATAGGTTCTTACCTCACTGTGCACAAGTACTTTTACCATTGACAAGTTTGTTGACAAATGTGAGGAAGTGTGACATTGTATTTTCAGAGCACGCGGTAGAAGCATTCAACAAGATCAAGGCTATGTTGCAGGAGACTGCAAAATTGTCTCACATCCAACCCAACCAGGAGCTGTGCCTAGCAGTGGATGCATCCGCAATTGGAATTGGAGCGGTCCTACAACAAAAATGTGATACGGACTGGAAACCCATTTCCTTTTTCTCAAAAAAAATTAACAGAGACTGAGAAACGCTATAGTACATTTTCCAGAGAGCTGTTAGCTGCATTCTCCACGATATGCCATTTCCGGCAGCTCTTGGAGGGTCAGCAGTTCCATATCCTCACGGACCACAAACCCCTGTTAGGTGCTTTACAGTCTTCCTCGGACAAATATTCTCCCAAAGAGATTCGCCAGATGGATTATATCCTTCAATTGACATCGGATATCCGGCACATCAAGGGAGCAGACAACATCCCAGCAGAAACCTTATCGCGGGGAATTAATTCCTTCCTGTTGCAGCCGGCAATTGACGTCAACACCTTGTCTAAAGAACAACAGAAGGATGAACATTTACAAAATCTCCTGCAGAATAATCCAACTTCATTGAACCTAGTGACAATTACCAACCCTACCAGCCACACAAAAGTTGTGTGTGACACAAGCACAAACAAACTGCGACCATACGTTCCAGCATCGCTACGCAAAGACATATTTAAGGCAGTACACGGTCTATCGCATCCAGGGGCCAATGCCTCTGTAAGGCTACTAACAGACCGATATGTCTGGCCGCGAATAAAAGCTGATACAAGAGCGTGGGCGAAAACGTGTGTGGAGTGTCAAAAAGCCAAGGTCGGTCGTCACACGCGGGCTCCTCTAGGCACGTTTCCAGTTCCAGATGAGAGATTTCAGCACATTCATATCGACATCACCGGACCATTTCCGACATGTGAAGGTCAGGCTATCTGCTGACATGTATCGACAGATTCTCACGATGGTTTGAAGCCCTACCGATGCCAGACATGACGGCATACACAACTGCCAGGACATTCCTTGCTGGCTGGGTGGCCAGATTCGGTGTACCACAAAATGTTACATCAGACAGAGGTCGACAGTTTGAGTCAGACCTTTTTCATAAACTTGCAAAACTTTTAGGCACCAAGAGTATACACACCACGGCTTATCACCCCCAGGCAAACGGCATGGTCGAGCGACTACATCGCAGTCTGAAAGCCTCCTTACGGGCACAGCTTACGGACAATACAAGGTGGTTAGAACATCTGCCACTAATATTGTTGGGACTGTGGACAACGGTGAAAAGAGATATGGAGTGCTCAGCAGTGGAGGCTCTATATGGAACCACATTGCGGTTGCCAGCACAATATTTTTTTGAAGCACCAAAAAAAGTTATGGACATGACAGCGTTTGTCGACCGGCTAACAACAAAAATGGCCAAGATGGCATATTCTCCCTCAGGCTCGAATAGGAACATGGTCCCATACGTACCTAAGGGTTTAGAGACTTGCATGCACGTCTTTATCCATGATACGGAAAGGAGGCATTCCCTGCAACGGCCGTATCGTGGCCCCTTTAAGGTTGTGGAGAGACAAAATAAGTTTTTCAAGGTGCTTATCCAGAATGAGGAACAAAACATTTCGGTAGACAGGTTAAAACCCGCAGCACTGGAAGAGACATATCTGAAAGTATCACCCCCAAACGCCATGCCGGTAGATATGACACTTCAGAAAGTAGAAAGAAAAAGACACAGTCAGGTAGACATGTCAGATGGCCAGCACATTTAAAAAATTTTGTGACGGTTTAAATAAAATTAAAAATGTTGCCCATTTATTTCAGGTACTCCTTATTTTGGGGGGGAGTACTGTAGGGGAATAAATAAGAGCACCGGATTACCGGTGTAGGGTAAGGAGTGAGGTCCCTTGAAAAAAGAAGAGGAGAGTCCGTACTCATGAGGCACGGACGCAAAAAGTTCTTCTCCTAAAAGACAATGTTGGACAGGCAGAGTACAACTCTAGAATACAGTCCTCACTCCTCCCGTAAACTCCACTATTGAAGTGAGTAATCTTTTTACCTTAATGTTCTGAATTGTAGTGTTGTCATGTTTTCATGTTTGTTAATAAATTCTTGTCGTTTATACTTGTTGTACGTTTAGTAATTATTAAAGCTGGTCGGTAGTTTTGGGACTTGGAAGAACCTAAACCCGTACCAACATGTTTTTCATCTTTTCATAACTAACAACATTAACTCTCTGTCAAAAAGTCTTAAGTATCATACGGATACTTTTTGTTTCTTTGTTGAAAAATTTGGGATCGAACCATTTATTAAAGTTTTCAACAGTGTTTTGATATTATGAACTTGTTGCAGTATTATGTTATTGCTCCTTTGTTTACAAGTAGAATGAAGCAAACTCAAATATGCCGTTCATAAAAACAAACATGTGACCGACACGTCATGAGCATGTAACTTCTGTTTGTTTTGTTATATTGTGAAATATAAAATCTCCATCAAGCCAATAACGATATGTAAACAAAACACAGATTGCATCAGCAGGCGTGAAGACACCCAAATATCAGGAGCAGCCACTGATATGATAGCGTCGATACTAAAGCAACAATGGCACTGACCTGTGCTTTACTACAACTATATTTGATCGACTGTTACTGGTGCATTAAATTGTCAGAAACTTTTTGTACTCATTCTTCCACTATGATATACAGTTCATTATAGCAAAGAATTATCGGGCAAAACACATTGCCCAAGGAATTAGCTATGCTAAGACTGAGAATGCCAGGAGATTTTGACAACAACAGCAGCAGCTAATTCAAACAGCTCCACTATTTCTTTCTCGTAGTAGCGGAAACCATTTGCCCACCTACTCGTATGGATTGCCGTTTCTCTCTTTAACAGCAGCAGCTAACTCAAACGTTTTCGCCCTTTCTTTCTCATAGTAGCAGAAGCCATTTGCCCACTGGCAACAACAACAGGACTTTATTATTTTCATCTTCTCGAAATCCTAACAAGAGACATTTCAAATTGTTCACACTTTTAATAAATTTAATAACAACGACCTTAATGTTCTCTTCACCTCGGAACATCGAGTCAACAAGAGACATTTCTAATTATTTTCACTCTAATAAACCTTAATAACAAGGACTTTGTTATTTTCTTCTTCTCAGAAACTTCTTATCAACAAGAGATATTTTCATCCATTTCGTTTCTTTCAATAAATATTTAACTTAATACTGTGTCTGTTTTTCTTGCTACCATACACTAATTTTGTTATTGTGGCCATCGTTATCGGATATTGAGATACAATACCTTGTGACGATATAACACTGATGTCACTAATATAATAACTGGTGCCAGAAGTCACAATATAACAGTTTCGATCACAAAGAAAAAAATGCAAGCATAAAACGAACTTTTTGCAGCTAAATAAAAACAATAGACTTTTATTTCTGAACAAAAATTAATATAAACGAAATCAATAAACATCTAAAACACTTTTGACTGTAAGAAATCCGGTTAGGAATTAATTATAGCCATTCATTTGTTACTCGTTTTTGACGTCTAGCTACTCGTTCCAGTGCCCAGTGACGTCCAGCTACCTGTCCAAGTGCTCACTGACGTCCAGCTACCCATCCAAGTTCCCACTAACGTCCAGTTGCCTGCTTGCTTCAGTGCTCACTGACACCCATCTTCCAGTTCTAGTGTCGGATCCTGACTATATTACTTGGATAAACCTGGAACACGTCATCCTACCTCAAGAACAAGAATTTCAATCTTACGAGACGCCCGTTCTTGCTCGACAATCTTGATTCATGATCTTCATTATTACCATACAATCGACTGTTTTCTCTTGGAAAATAAAACACGATATATACTGTCTTTAACTGCTGTGTTAGCAGTGTCAGAAACCGATTTTAAGAATGCGTAAAAAAAAAATTTAATAATTCGACCTCCTATTTTTACAAGCTTATAACTACTTGAAAAATGTAATTCAACCCCTAATTTTTTTTTTCAATTAAAGGAGCAAAGACCAAATTTAAAAAAAAAAATAACAGGTTTAATAGTAAATTATGCAATATTTGTTTTTTGAAATCGGCTTCCTTTAAAAAAGATTTGAAGAAAACCAACAAAATTTTTCTTCCTTCGAGTATAAAAAATCGATATAAATTCCAAAAAATCACTTACTTAAAAAAAAAAAAAAAAAAAAACAATTCAATGTGTAGTTCCATTCTTCATTGGAATTTATCCATATTTATATTTTAAATTCCATTTATTTTTTATATAAAAGAATTTTTGAAATGACTATTTGAAAAACGGGCTATAATTAGGCGTGTAGCTTTGTACCTGGAGAAATATGTGTTCCCATAGTTTAAAAATAGTCAAATTTTACTCATAAGATTATTCCTTTAAAAAACAAAAAAAAAAAAAAAAAAACACTCCAGGATATTTTTTTTTTCTTTTCTCCAAGAAATACATAAATTTTTGATTTATTATATTTTCATTCTTTTTTGTCGAGTTAAATTTTAAAAAAAAATATCTAAAAAAAGAAAATATTGAATGAAATAGAAAAAAAATTGTTGTTATGGTCCATTACTTACTGTAAGCAGAACATAAGCTTCCAATTAAAAAAATAAATAAATAAATCAACGTGGTTTTTTTTAGAAAAAAAAAAGTTTTACACTTTGGACTTTACAGGTAAATTTCCCCAAAACACTTCTTTTGTTGTTGTTGTTGTTGTTGTTGTTGTTGTTTTAATTTACAATATATTATTTATTGATCTTTTATCTTCAATTTGTGATATATAAAACTTTGGTACATTAATTAATTATTTAAATTTAAATAGACATTTAAAAATGGGGGGGGGAGTAAAAAACCGTTTGTCTAAAACATTATATTCGGTTTATTGGAAAGAGCATAAAATTTCACATTGACCCTGAAAATATCGTAAAAATTGAATCAATAGAAAAATTTTGATAGATTTTTAAAGTTTAAAAATTGAAAAATATTTAACTCGTAAAATTCAATTGATTTCATTACGTAAAAAAAAAATGGTTGCATGGAAGCGCAAAAAAAAACAAATAAAAAATAATATTTCTATTATATTTTTATACAACTTTAATAGTTTATTTTGGAAGTATATTGCATAAAGAAAATAAACAACCCACTTTTAAAAGTGAAATTACGAGTTTTTTATATTTTATTCGCAGTTTCGTGTTAGGGGTGTCAAAAATTCGCACAAAAATTCTGATACACCTTGTGTTTGTCATTTCTCTTTGCCTGTGTCTCCTTTATTAGTTGTACGGTTAATTGATACCTTCACCTTTCGATCCACTGCAACAAACTTGTTCGGGGGGGGGGGGGGTGATGTGTTACAGCTAATTAATAATAATAATAAATTTTAAAATTAAAAAAAAAAAACTTGTTCATCTAGGGTCTTATTGTGAAATATTGGTCTGTATTGTAGCGCGTGATAGATATTTTGGTTAAAAAAAAATATATCTCGAACACATTTCCTCCTCAGAGAATGAACGTAGGCTTCCCACCAGATAGGAGATATGTTTACTTGTTTTCAGTCGTCTTCGTTTTTCTTTTTATCTCACCTGGATATAGGTGTAACGTAAGAAAAATTACTGAGGAAGACCTACGTATTTACAGGTAAAAAGAACATATCTTTTATTTCTGATGTTCATCGTTGTTATTTTTGTTTATGTATTTTTTGTATTAGAAACTCGATGAAATCATGAAAATAAAAATGTTATCCAATGTTAATTAAAATTCTTAAATATAAAATTTAAATCTTGAAAGCTTTCCTGTATTGTTTGAACTGCTGTTAGCCTGTTCTCATTTTGGTTGCTCACAGTGTTCCGGCCGATGTAACGTTCGACCTTCTTCAGGTGGACGTTTTTTACTCCTGTACATTAAATAAAGGATTCAATTCAAAAGTCGTGTTTGTATTACTGTACACATAGATTCGAAAAAGTTGTCAAAAAACAAATATATAACAAATAAATGTTATCAAAGGCAAGATAAGTTACTTTTCTACCAAACTAGATATATTTTTCGTGTTTTATTCAATGTAACATGTTTATTCAGATCGAAAACCATACAGTGTTTACCGATGTATTGGAACATTCAAGATGGCGTCTGATTCTCTCTTTAACACGGTAAGTGTGGGAAAAGATGTTATAAATAAAAAACCGGATAAAATACTATTAAAAACCCGCCGAATATATGTCAACCTATGTCACGGTAACATATATTGAGCGAGTTTTTAACAGTATTTTATCCGGTTTTTTATTTATAACATCTTCTCCCACACTTACCGTGTTAAAGAGAGAATCAGACGCCATCTTGAATTTTCAAATACATCGGTAAACACTGTATGGTTTTCGATCTGAATAAACATGTTACATTGAATAAAAACACGAAAAATATATCCAGTTTGGTAGAAAAGTAACTTATCTTGCCTTTGATAACATTTATTTGTTATATATTTGTTTTTTGACAACTTTTTCGCATCTATGTGTACAGTAATACAAACCCTGAAAAGGGAGATAAGTATGTCCCCTGCATTCGCAATCTTCAAGGTGTTTATATAAAGGGAAAATGCAATTTCCCCTAATTTTCCGTAAAAACTTTCTACTCGATGAATTTTCGTAATTTTTTTTTGAAAATATTACTATTTTCGACATGACTGTTAAGTACGTAATATTGTTTTTGCTTAAGATAACATTTCTTTTTAAATCGATTTCAACAATTACCGTTCTTGCTTTAATTTGTATTTCATTCTTAATAAGCAATTGTATATAACAAGAAGAAAAGCCACATTATCTTTGTCTACGGTAATGGCTACCACACATGTGTGAGGAATTGCATTCTACTCGAAATGTAAAAACTGACGTGTAACTTGTTCCCAATAATTTGCCCCACACTCTTTATCTTCACGCACTCAAACAAAAATATCCAGTTGTAATATGCTGTTGTTGTTTAACAACATTATCTGTTCTTCAGTTATTTCTGTGTAGCACTGTAGCAGACTGGTGGTATATTATATATATCCCCCCCCCCAGGCGTACAAAATAGGAAAATTGAATTGAATTGAGAAAGAAACGAACAACGCGTTAAATTGAAATGAACGAACTGCAATTTATTTCATGAAGAACCAAATAAAAGAAAGGGTACAGCACAGCACATATTTAGTTTGGCGTGCGTCTCTCGCTGTTAGCTGGTAAGAGGGAAAGTCTATTGTTGTAGAGAGAGTGAGAAAGTCAATCCAGGCCATGGAGAGAGAAAGCGTGTAAGGTGTACGTACTGTCAGTTGGCTCTTGCCCCACACATAGTAGCACGGGACGTGAAGTGCGCCCCGAAGGCAACGGTAGGTCCGTCGACCGCTTGGGTCGGGAGCCGAATCGAAAAGAAGGAAACAGCTCAGGTCTCTTGCTTTTGTAGTTGTTTTCTGTGGTCTTTGCGCATGTGTGGATTTCCTTTAAAGGGAAGTGACATTGCCCATGTGTGCGTACATGTGTGCATATGTGTGTATGCACATGAATGTGAGTGTATGTACGTGAACGTAAATATATGTAAGTGTGTGCATATGCCCGCATATGTGCCGTGTGTGCACGCGTGAGACAAGAAAAGGCTTGCACAATACTCCCCGTCCCAGGAAAAAATATGAAGTGTACATATATATATTTTTTTTTTTTTAAATAAGTAATGTTTTGGGCAATTGACTTTTCGTCCTGTTTTTGTTGTTGGTGTGGTTGTTTCAAAAACAGTGTGTTCATAAAAGTATTTACTTACGCGTGGAAAAGGCGTTTACTCTTTTTTTTAGGGCTGATATTTTTTTTTTTAATTTTTTTTATTACATTTTCACTCCAAACAAGGCACATTGCCACTATCAGGGGCAACAACTACTGGGGTACTATGTTGGGATTTGGGCAGCAAGATGTCGGTTCACGTTACACTTGAACTTCTGCATATCAGTACAGTTGGGGAAGCAGTAGCCTGGAATGGAATTCCAGAGTTTAGCAGTTGTAGGGAAGAAACTACTGGAGTAGAAAGATCTTTTACATCTAGGGATTTCTACTGTGTGTGTGTGTGTGTGGGGGGGGGATTTAGCTGCCTGTCGGGTTTGTCGAGGGTGTCTACGTCGTGGGGGCACAAGTGTCTGCAGTTCGTCAGAGCATTCACCATTAAAATACTTGTAGAACAGGCAGAGGGATGCAACATTACGTCGATGGGACAGAGACTGAAGCTTAAATGCCAGTTCAGGGCCTATCAGATTTGCGACTCTCTTTTGAACCTTGTCTAGGAGCGAGAGACTAGTAGCAGATGCACCAGCCCAAATGTGACAGCAATACTCCATACATGGGCGAATGGTGACCTTATAGAGGTACAGGATACTTTCGGGTGTTAGTAGTTAGTAGCACGGTAGAGAGAGCCTACCTTCTTTGCAGCGGCCCTGGCAATGCTTTCAATGTAATTGTTCCAACTCATGTTTCCTGTGAACGTTTAAAAGATGTACTCTCAGATAAAGCGTCACTGGCCATTGCTATTGGTGGCAAAGAAGGTTTCTTATAATTATTGAAGGAAACCAGTTTAGTCTTGGCAGCATTGAATGTGACCATCCATCTTTGTCTCCACTCCACTACAGACTGGAGGTCATCCTCTAGTGTTTTTGCCATTTCTTTAGATATATGTTCATTTGTTTTCCTGTCATGCCTGTTATAGAGTGTGGTGTCATCAGCATCTCAGAGGCAATTTTGTCGGGGAGGTCATTAATGAATATTAGGAACAATAGAGGTCCAAGGATAGACCCTTGAGGCACTCCCGCATTTATATCATATTGTTTAGATGTACGACCGTCGAGGACAACCTGGATTTTTCTCTTATCTAAGAAGGATTTAATTATGTTAAGTATTCTACCAGTGATACCGTATGATCTAATTTTCCTGAGGAGACCTTCATGCCACACCCTGTCAAAAGCCTTAGATATATCTAGAGCTACCGTTCTGCCCTCCCCTGCTTTGTCCAATGAATGGTATATACGTTCAGAGATTAGTGAGGATGTCTGCTGTGGAACGAACTTGTCTAATCCATATTGTTTGTCAGTCAGAAGTTTAGCATCTGTAAGGTGATGGACTAGAGCATGGTTAATTAAGGTCTCAAATATTTTGGCGAAAAGTGGGAGGAAGCGAATGGGGCGATAATTAGATGGGTCAGTTCTTTCACCAGAATTCTTGAATATTGGTACCACAGAAGCAGTTTTCCAACAGTCCAGAAAGCAAGATTCATTAAGGCATTTGTTGTAGAGTTTGGAGAGAACTGGAGCTACTTCGGCTGAGCACTTTTTTAATAGCACAACTGGGATGAGATCAGGCTCACATGCTTTTGAAGTGTCAAGGTATTTTATGATAGCATGCACCTGAGCAGGGGTGATTTTTAAATCGTCTAGCGTGGTGTCTGTCCGCCAAGGAAAGTCAGGTAGGGGGTGATTGGAAGGGTCCAGGGTGGAGTTTGAGGCAACCTGACTGGCAAGCATGTTAGCCTTGTCGGTTGCTGAGCAAACAACCTCATGATTGTTGGTTAGTGGGGGAATTGTTGATTGCCCATTATTTACTACACTGTTGTAGATTTTCCAGAAGTCACGCGTTCCTAATTTTTGTGCTTGTATGCGTTTTTTAGTGGTTTCCGTAAATTCTCTCTTAGCTGTCGCTATTTCTTTCTTAATGTTACTTCTAGCGTCTATATACTTCTGTCTGTTTGAACTGGACTTATGTCGGTTAAATCTGTGGTATGCACGCTGCCTTTGAGCAATGGCAGTTGCGCAAGTAGAAGTAAACCATTGGGGAGAGTGGGGCTTCCTATAAAATTTCCGCATGGGAACATGTGCTTCAATTGCCATTTTGAACCATTCAGTCGTCTCATTTGCGCACTGTTCAGCAGGAAGAGAAAAAATATTTCCCCATGGGGCATCTCTGATGGCTTCCCAGTCAGCCTTTTTATAATATCTTCAGTCTTGGGTCTAGAGTTTTGGGCGATTTCGACCATTATCAATGCATGATCAGCATTTTCCCGAGTGGGCTGTCAGCATTTGTTATACAATCCTCGGGAACTGTGGTCAGAAACAGATCTAGAGGTGATGCGTGTTCTTCTTGCTAGTCAGGGAAACTTAACCATTTGTGATAGGGAGTGAGATAGAGCGAAGCTATGTGTTGTGCTACCCGCTGCATCTGTGTACGTAAAGAATCCAAGCCAGTTTTTGTGGTGGACATTAAAGTCTCCAAATACATGTGCTTGTGCGCTAGTGTTGAGGGAGAGTGCTGTGTCTATGCTGTCAGAGACTTTGTTAATTATGGTGCAGTCCTCGGTCGAGGGAGAGCAGTAGAGAAAATAAAAGTAGCTAATGTTATGTTGTATGTTTAGTCTAAAGCACATAAAGGCTTGATCGTCCGATTCTAGTTTTGTTTCTCTAGTCAAGGGGAGGATGTTACGAATGTAGACTCCAAGTCCGTGCATATGTCTGTCAGTCCTTACGGCAGAGTGGGAGATAGCCAGGCATGTTAAAGTACTTAGAGGGGATGGAGGAGTGTAGGTTAGTCTCACTTAGTGCTAAGATATCCGGGGTGTTTGTTAGGAGAAATTCTTCAACATCATTTAAATTAGTTCTAAGCCCACGGATGTTCGTAAATGCAAGCCTCAAAGGGAGAAGGCAGGTTGGTTTTGTTTGGGCTTGGTTTTAGTGTAATTTTTGATTGTACTGTCTTTTTTTTTTTTTCTTTTTTTTTATAGAGTTTCAGTTTAGGTAAGGGATGCTGAACAAGTGGTTATGCAGAATACCAGACATGCAACACAAGCAGACCATTAGTTGTCCTGCCATCTACTAGGATTGTGGCCTCGGGATAGCCCACCGGGGATGAGTGCAGGGTCCCTTTCCATGCGCGACATGGCACTACAAACAACCCGATATTATACAACTGTTGATGGAGCAGCCGCTCTAAGCGCTACCAAAGAGTTAGGGCTCCTGTACTACCAGTCAGGAACAGCAGCCAGGAACTGTCTATCTGGTATGCTCAACCCATCAGACGATAGTCAACTCAATCTACTTGTACTGGCATTATGGCATTAAAGCACTCCCAAATGCCCAGTTTAGGGGATGGGAGGATGTGTCCGGAGTGGGGAAAACGGCGGTCATTGGCCTAGTCAGGAAACAAGATCGACCACTGAAGATCTGTCGACTCCCTGTGATTCAACTTCTACGCCTAGCTAATAGGCAAAGAAGGAGTATGGAAGCTGGGCGATAGGCAGTGCCTATCTACTCCTTCTTAAGCAGTTTAGGTTTGTAGACCGGTAATTTGAGTCACCAGCTCTAGGAAGGTTGTCATCCAAGACTGAAGAGGCCTTCCTCCCCTTAGAGTTTTCCTTCTCCTAGATGGATGACCTGGGAAGATCTACGGGTCCATCAGCACCGAGAGGGTTTTCCCCATGCCTGGGTCCTAATCCAGGTATTTCTGCGCCCCCGCGTTGGTGGTTAATGTTAACGGGTTAGTTTAAAAGGGTTATATATCAACTGAAAAACTATACTCCTCAAAGTGATTACAGGGCATTGCTATTTCATTGTTTGTTACTGGAGGGGGGGGCTGAGTAAGGGTTCATGCAGTGGAAGCAGCTATATTTGCAAACAGGTCTGTTGGAAGGAGTTAACATGATTTGTTTTTTCCTTTAGGTTAAAAAAAAAAAAAAAATCCTTTTATTTTTGTTAGCTTAGGAATAGGATAATGGGTTACCGAATGATATGGTATTACGAATTAACTAGAAAAAATTGTACAAGCTCTGGATATTTTAAATAGCAGGAGGGTTAAGTTGTATATTCAATGGATACAAGTAGCGTAATTTTTGATATGAAGTACATTACAGTACAGGTATAATTGGGAGTAAATTATAAGCTATGTCGTATACAGTATGTATAGTACAATAGATAGATATATGAGCATATTTCCAGTAGATGCGAATATATGGAGATTGTAAGTATGTTACCATTTCTAATGAAGATATCTTCAGCTTTCGTTTAAAAATCAGGAAGTTGTATTTTGCATTTTAGAGTATAGGTTCAGTTTTTGTATTTAACATTGGTAAGCTAAGGAAGGGACAGCTATTTCTATGTAGTATAGTTGTATATCTAAGTACAGGCTGTTGTTAGTGAGTATCGACCTGGATAAGAATAAACTAATGCATGCCTGAGGGGTAGAAATGTAACAGATGTTTAGTGATCATGACTTCCAATCGGTCAGCATACGAAGGTTAAGGGCTGAAAGCTAAGGACACCCATCTGAGTTGGGTGTATTGTATTAGTGTTAGTGGCAGCTTGGGAAGTAGAGCAGATTGTTAGTTTCAGGAGAGGATTAAACTTACAGAATACAGTTAGGATTAATTATAAGAGTTTTGAGTGTGCAACGAGTTGCTTGGAAAGTGAAGTGAATTGTTCGTTTGGAAGGAAAATTTTTCTTTGTGTTGACGTGGGTGTGCAGCTCTAGGAGTCTTCGCAAGTGAGTCTGCGGTAGTGTACATACATTGCCTGTACAGGCGCTTGTTGTGCATTCGTTCGTATTGAACGGTGGGTGTGCAGTTGCAGGTGTCTTCGCAAGTGAGTCTGCGGTAGTGTGTGTACATTGCCTGTACAGGCGCTTGTTGAGCATTCGTTTATGTTGAACGGGGGTGTCCAGTTGCCGGCTGTCAACGCAACTTCCAGTTGTGAGTTAATCAGTGTGCGTGGTGCATCTCAACTCATACTGTTGATTCAACTTCTTCCTATGTGTTCATAGCGATGTCTTGTAATTGTTTCTTTGCTGTTGCTGTGCGGGAGAGAATGTGTATAGGCGTATGTGATTGTGCTCCTCACGTTTGTTGCAGGGTAATGTCAGGAAACAGTGAAAAATGTTTGTCGAGCTCGAATTTATTGTTTATTTTTCTTTGCCGAATCTGACGAGGGGTTTCGTCATTGTTGTTCGTCCGCTGCTGGAGAAATTCTCTTTTTCCTCGCCGTCTGTATACCCAACATTGCTTGTGTTTAGTCAAATAACGGGGTGATGTGCCGGTTGCCTGAAAAGGAAAAGAGTTCTGGAAAAACAAGGTCTGTTAGCGCGAAGAGGGAAAAGGGGTTTCAATGCCATTGTTGCTTGTTGAGATTCTTGTCGGTAGTAGTTTACTTGTTGTTTTTCTTTGTTGAAAAGTTCATTTTTTTTTTTGATTATCAAATAAAACTCGCGTCTCGCTCAAAACAATTAATTTAAAAAAAGTAGGGTCATCATGCGTGTTTGTTTCACGCTGGTCGGTTGTTGCGGGACTTGTGGCATAGAGGGAAAGTCTATTGTTGTAGAGAGAGAGAGAGAGAAAGAAAGTCAATCCAGGCCATGGAGAGAGAAAGCGTGTAAGGTGTATGTATTATCAGTTGGCTCTTGCCCCACACATAGTAGCAGGGGACGTGAAGCAACAAACGAAAAAGTGGTCAAGAAACAATACATAACAAATAATGTGAGTTGTATTTCCCACCTTGGTTTTGTCCTTGACAGAATGAAAGAAAGCAAACGGAAATCACCTTTAAACTTGAACGTAAATTTTATTAAAGTAAAAAGATCCAATTGCAAAAGATGTGCCATCTTTAGCTTTCTGTGGAACAGAGCTAGTAACACCCATAAAGGGTAATAGTCCATGTTTATCTTCGCATTTGCAGGATTCAAGTCTCCACGCTGTTCAAAGAATAGCTGCAGCAAGTCGATGTGTTGAAGTGATGCTTTCCAAGGATGAATTCTTTGAGTCCGGTAGTCATCATGGAGTTCACTGTAAAAACTGTCCGAATGGCGGACAAGTGGCAGGTCAAAACATAAACCATAAGAATCATCTCAGAGTAAGTAATGATGAAAGTCAGTCCAATCGTAGAGCACAACCATGTGTGAAGTATATAATATTTCGCCCGACATAAGGACATTAGTGTTTGCAAATGATAACATTTCGCCCTACGTTAGGGCATTAAGACATCTCAAGGAGACAAAAGGTTTTTTGAGGCTCCAAACCTCAAATAAGGAGATGAGTTTCCACGTCCATTCAACCTGCTGTCTTGATGAAAACTAGCGCAACCTGAAACAGAAGATAGTGCCAAAATACCCTTGGCACTTAGTAACAACAATCAATCTGATAGGTTTAAACAAAATCATGGCCAGTCAAACTGACCAATGAGGTGCCTGCTTATTTCTGCAGAATTTCTTACAATAAACGAGTGTAACTACATTATAATAGTGAAATTCTGAAAACAAAAAAGTGATAAAAAAACAATGGTATCTACTAACTTTTTGTGTCAATTTCAACTAAAAGCAATATCTACTTAATGTCAGAAGTACTTAAATATTACCGCATTATTTAATTTAAGAAACACAAGTTTTTGATCTTTATCGTAAAAAAAAAACCTTCGCCATATTTCTTTGGAAAGATGTGACATAATAACAAGGGGAGTAATCCAGTTATGCAAAATGCACAATTTATTTTTTTTTAAATTGCAATAGTTACACTATTTACCTCCCTTTGGAACTCTGCGATATATTTTTTTTTTTTCTTTTTTTGCCAAAAGTTTTATTTTCGCTAATTTTCGTAAAAAGTTTTTAATAATTTTTTTACTACCTTATCATTTTTTGTAATTTTTGGATATATTCATTACTGCAACATCACAATTAAGTAGAAATTCAATATTAAAAAAATTTCGAATTTTACTACTATTGTGTAGTTGCACCAATAAATGTTACCAGTTAACAGTAAGTTACTCTTCTACCTACCTGGTTGAGTTTTTGTGTTTTAACTTATTGTAAAACGTTTATTTATTTTGGAACACAAGTAGTGCCGAGTTGCTAAGTTAAAACGTCGTTCTAAGAACAAGATGGCCTCCATTTTGGAGTCTTGATAATCACTCAAAAATCAAAAACGAAACAAAATAGAAATCAACCCAATAAATGTTATAGTGTCATGTCTTGGGTGGATTTCGATTTTGAGTGATTATCGAGACTCTAAAGATGTCTGCTGTGTTGTTCTAACTTAGCAACTCAGCACTACTTGTGTTATGAAATAAATAAATGCTACAAAATAAGTTAAAACATAAATTTATGCTGGCAAAATTTTGGTCTTATCAAAACTTGTCATTAGATAACAATATAACATTTCTATAACAAAACGAGAAGTACATCTTTTCACACAACTTGTCTAATAGTATTTCTCAGATTCATAGCAGTTATGTACAAGTTAGAGAATTAGAATATTGTTGCACATGACTTGTTTTCTGTTGTGATGACAAGTTGATATCACATGAAGTTATTGTGATCTTCTTTTTATTTTTTTTTTTTGTACAAGCATTTAAAATTATTGTAGGCTCTAGAGAATTCAGTATGTTATTGCTATACATGTTTGAATGAACAGCTACAGCAGGAATTGGAATACATCCTGCTAAAGCCTGATTGTCACAACTGGTGAATTTCAAAAATGCAATCTGGACGTGAGGACACTTTAGAAGAATGATATACAATAAAATTCTGTTTTAAACTTGGAAAAATGCCACAGAAACGTATGGAATGCTTCAGACTGCTCTTGGAGTATCTTGCATGAATCTAGCATGTTTTTCAGTCGCATAAGAGATTCAAGGAAGGCAGGGAGGTTGTAAGGAATGATGGGAAGCGTGGAAGGAATAAGGAATTCAGAACACCAGAGTTGATTGGCCTAATAATTTCATGGATAAGTACCATCGTGTGTCTATAGAGACAATAAGTGCACAGTTTGATGTCAATGTGGGAACTGTACACACAATTATTCACAAGGAACTAAAGATGCAGAGGATTTGTGTGAAGTTTGTCCGAAGGATGTTCAGAAAAGATCAGACTATTTGACCAAGATTGGCATCAAGAGAGTTCCTCACCTTCCCTATAGCGCAAACCTTGCTTCCTATGACTTTTGGTTATTCCCTAAGCTCAAGGAAAACCTTAGAAGCTGTCGTTATGAGACAATTGAGGAAATGAAAGATGTTGTAACGAGGGTCATTGACACGCTCACACAAAAGGACTTTCAGAAGATGTTGGAACAGTTCAACAAGTGCATTACTTCGAAGGGGACTAGAGTTTCATGTGTGTATTATTAATAAAAGTTTCATATGTGTATTATTAATAAAAGTTTCATGTGTGTATTATTAATAAAAGTTTCATGTGTGTATTATTAATAAAAGTTTCATGTGTGTATTTTAATAAAAGTTTCATGTGTGTATTATTAATAAAAGTGCTCCTATGTGTAAAAAAAAAAAAAAAAAAAAAAAAAAGTCTGAAACTTAAGGCACATGTCGTAAAAATAGATTAGCAAATACATTTTTTTTTTATATCCACTTAAAAAATAAAAGTAAAGTGGTTTTAACACCCCCAAATAACCTTTCCAAATTTGGAATAGTAATTTCAGATTTCTGGAATTTAGATTAATGGTTCCAATTCTGACTGGACTGTTTAGCTGATGCCAGTAAACTTGATGGCCTGTGCCTCTTAAAAAAATGCTGAATGTCATTAAAGCTAACGATTTTTAACATCTGAATAATGAACGTTCAAAAATGCCAAAATAAAACAAAAATTTAATCCCTAAAGATGCTTTATCCAGAAGTCCAAAGAATAGTAAAATGTTATGGTAATCATGGAGCATAATCAACAAAGGCGTCAATCATCTAGGTTTGATTATGTCATTGGATTTGTATGATAACCATAAAAATTAAATTTTTTTTCCCCCTTTATTAAGCCATGGTTATAAAACCATTAGCAGTAGACAGAGGTTACTAATCTAATTAGGGAATACATAAAACTTAGGAACATCACAATACTTAGCCAATACAGAACTCTGAAAATATGACCGTGACACAATTCTGAGGCAGCAAGTTCAGGACTACAGAGCACAATCCAAAAGAAGAATATATAGTAGCTAATAGCATAACACTAAACCCTCAAGAGAATCAGAACACCTTGCCAACTCTGACAAGGTGTTCTTTGATTGAAACTATAAGTTGAGATAGAATTTGGAATTGATTTTTTTTTCAATATATATATATATGATGATTGCAACGTCTTGTCAGACGAGTGCCACTCCCTCAGACATTTAAAAACCATGAGCCCAAATGTCTGAGGGAGTATCTATACAAATATGATGTTAAAGAGTCTTAGCTTTGTACGACAGCTAAGTCTCACTCTCGGTTCAAAATGTTGAGATCCAGCAACAAGCAAGAGCAAGATAACCAGCAACAAATTAAACTGCAGACCAGCTTAATGCGGGTACTGGTCTTCCGCTTTATGGTTTTTTAAATCAGAGATTTGCTTCTCCTAGAAAGGTTGCCTTCACCACGGCTTACGGGAGCCCTCTCTACCCCAATCCACATATACACACACACAAATATACATGGTGCTAGTTGGCCGTTGACCCAGAAAAAGAGTTCATTCGCCCTTTGGAAGGTCTTATTTTTAATCCTTCAGGGAGACTAGCCGCCCTCCTCACCAAACAAGTCTGGTGGGGGAACCAGTTTAGTCGCCAGTGACCCGACCATGAGGCAGGTAGTACTGGGTTACATGGTACCAGTAGCATATGACATGACCTGACATATGACGACCCTTGACTGAAGCCAAAAATCCAAGAAGTCATAAAAATGCATTTTGTGACTTGACATTTGTAAATGAATGAAAAAAAATCTATTAATGTATATAGTGCATCAAAGTATAGTTCTTTAAATAATTTTATTTTATTCATACAAAAAATGTGAGGTTTGGGTCCGCATTTGACATTTATAAAAAGAAAATGTTTTTTTGTTTTTTTACACCAAACAAGACACAGTGCCACTTTGATGTAGAGGGCTACTATCAGGGACATAAGTTGAAGGGATACTATGTAGGGAGTTGAGCAGCAAGATGTCTGTTCACATTACACTTGAACTTCTGCATGTCAATACAGTTGGGAAAGCAGGAACCCGGAAGAGAATTCCAGTTCTGAGGAAGAAACTATTAAAGTAGAAGGCCACCTTACATCTAGGGATCTCTACTGTGTAGGGGTGGGATTCTGCTGCTTGCCGGGTTTGATAGGAATATTTACATCGAAGGGGTACAAGAACTTGTTTGTTGGAGCATCAACCATTAAAATACTTGTAAAACAAGTAGAGGGTTGGAACATTTTGTCAGTGGGACAGAGGTTGAAGCTTAGATGACAGTGCAGGACCTATCAGGTTGGTAACTCTCTTTTGAACCCTATCTAGGAGTAGCAGATGCACCAACCCAAATGTGACAACAATACTCCATACATGGGTGAATGGTGGTCTTGTACAGGATACTTTCAGGCAACTTTCTAATGGTACAGAGAGCCTATCTTCTTCTTTTTCGCAGCAGCAGCCTTCACAATGCTCTCAATGTATCTGTTCCAACTCCTGTTTCCTGTAAACGATAAGCTGAGGAGTTTGAAAGTAGTACTTTCAGATAATGTAGCTTTAGTTATAGCTATTGGTGCTTAAGAAGGTTTCTTGTAATTATCGAAGGAAACAAGTTTAGTCTTGGCAGTATTGAATGTGACTATTATTTTTATCTCCATTCTACCATCCTTAGATATGTGTTCATTCGTTTTCCCCTTGTGCCTGTTTTAGTGTGGTATCATCAGCAAATATACCCATATCAGGGAATAATAAAGGTCCAAGGATTGATCCTTGAAGTACACCCGCATTTATATCATATTGTTTAGACCGTCGAGGACAACCAGGATACTTTTCTTATTTAAGAAGGATTTAATAATGTTAAGTATTCGTCCAGTGATACCATATGATCTGATTTTCCTGAGAAGCCCATTGTCACATACCCTGTCAAAAGCCTTAGATATATCTAGGACTACTACCCTACCTACCCTGCTTTGTCCAGTGTATAATATATATGTTCAGAGATTAGTTAGGATATCTGCAGTAGAACAGGCTTGCCTAAATCCATATTGATTGTTGGTCAGAAGTTTAACAGCTGTAAGGTGATGGACTCGAGCTTAATTAATTATGGATTCAAATATTTTTGTGAAAAGTGGGAGGAGGCTAATGGGGCGATAATGTAATGGGTTAGTTCTTTTGCCAGAATTTTTGTAAACTGGTACCACAGAAGCAGTTTTCCAGCAGTCAGGAAAGCAAGATTCGTTAAGGCATTTGTTGTAAAGTTTGGAGAGGACTGGAGCAATCTCAGTGGGGCATTTTTTAATAGCACAGCCAGGATGAGATCAGGTCCACAAGTGGTGATTTTTAGATCATCTAGTGTGGTGTCTATTCGCAAAGGAAAATCAAGGAAGGAGTGGTTTGCTGGGTCCAATGTAGGGTTTGAAGCAACCCGACCAGCAAGCATGTTAACCTTCTTGATTGCCGCATGTCATGTATTTTGTGTTTACTCTAGAATATAAACACAGTAATCATATAGATTCAAAATAGAAAGTAAAATAAAAATTTATTAAACAGAAAATACAAACAGAAACTATTTTACAGGTTCTGAATGGAATGGTCAAAGGGAAATAATTCAGTATTAGATTCTAGTCTAGCTTAGTGTCCAATTTATAGTTGATAATATCTAAACGATATAATACCTTTGGTAAACTAAGATTCCGAAAATCTATATTTACCATAGTGTCCGTTTTCTTGGTTAAGATGATTTCTATTCAGCTTGTTGTTCAGAATTCTACTTTTAACGACCGGAAGTTATTTCTTTTGATTTTATGGTCGAAGTTACCAAGTCGCCAGTGTTTTCTACATATAACTAACTAGCAGAAGCAGTTGACAGCTATTTATATTGTCGCTGCAGAATGTTCTAGAAACCAAGAAAATGAAATACTTTTTCTGTTCTATTTTTAGACGTCTCCAGAAATGTTTAAAAAATGTTTTTATATTCAAAATTTAAAGTAATATTTCTTGTATTTTATTACATAATATTTTATTTTAATTTATTTCATTATCAATAAATATTTTTATTATATTTTATATTATATATTTTAAGTATTAATCATATTAATGAATACTTTTATTATATTTTATATTTATTATATTTGGATAACCATATTATTTGTGTAAAAAATCATAATTTCTTCATATTTTAAAAGGAACATGTCCTCACATGATTGTTGGATAGTGGGGGAATTTTTGATCGCCAACTATTTACTACACTGTTGTAGATTTTCCAAAAATCACGAGTCCTTAATTTCTGCACTTAAATGCGTTTTCTGGTGGTTTCGATATATTCTCTCTTAGCTGTCACTATTTCTTTCTTACAATTATTTTTAGCTTCTATAAACTTTTGTCTCTTTGTACTGGACTTATGTCAGATAAATCTGTGGTATGCATGCTGCCTTTAAGCAATGGCAGCTGCACAAGTAGAAGTAAACCATGTAGTAAACTTGTAGCATTTTTTTTTTTACAGAACTGCAAACTTATAGCATTTTTTTTTTACAGAACTGCAAACTTGTAGAATTTTTTTTTTACAGAACTACAAACTTGTAGCATTTTTTTTTTACAGAACTGCAAACTTGTAGCATTTTTTTTTTTACAGAACTGCAAACTTGTAGCATTTTTTTTTTACAGAACTATCAACTTGTAGGTTTTTTTTATTAAGAACTGCAAACTTGTAGCATTTTTTTTTTTTTTCAAGAACTGCAAACTTGTGGAATTCTCTTCATGTTTACTGTTTTCTTCCTATCTATAACGCTTGTCTTTTCAAGACTAAGGCAAATAAGCATCTCCTATCTTTGCGATAATCATCTTTCATTCTTATTAGTTCCTTACATCAAGTGGTTTCATGCTTTGTTTGGAATGGCCTCTCCCTCCAAAAGTAAATCCATTCTAATGCAAAATGATAATATTAGGGATCAGTTTTTGAGAGCAAGGGTGCACAGGGATGTTCACCACAATTTCTGTAACAAATTGAGTATAACAGTTTTGCAGTGGAAAGTGGATTTATTTTACAACTTTAAAAAAAAACTCCTTCTGCTGCGAGAAGCAGAGGATACACCTTTCTTACCCATTCTTTTTTTTAAACTTGTTTACAAAATAGATTTTTTCACCAATTCAAGAAAATTTTTCATATATTTCATCAAATATCTAATTATTCAGCTAAAATTAATTTTGGTGGTAAATATGATAGATTATTTCCAAAAGATATGAAAAAGTATGAAGAAGCAGAGAATATGAATTTTATTTCCGCTCTGTCAACACAGCCATGACTGTAACCCCCTCTCTGAAAACTTGGCCACCTATAGGCCATGGAAAGTGACTTGTGATGCTTTAAGATGGGATCATGGTGACTGAGCCATTGTCCACTTTTAGCTGTTACTTATGGCTAGATGAGTGATCAGAGAGGCTCAATTTGATCTGTCAGCTAGTCATGCCACATTATAAATTCATTCCCAACCACTATTATTCAACTTAATTCTTCTAAAATTCTATCCTCTCTAAAATTTTCTTTTATAAGTAATGTTATCTTAAGTTAATGTTCCCACTCTCGCTGTGAAATTTCCTTCTAAGAGCAATTTATTCAAGGAATATAAAATAATTATCTTAGCTATAGAATTACATTTAACAATTTTATTCAGCATAAATGGTTGGTATGATTATGCAATTCTAAATGTTACTTACCTAGAAAATGGAGTTATTAAAACTGACATAATTATATGGGGCAAGAAGAAAGAAACAACCTTTTGTAGAAGTTAGTATCTCCCAATGATGCTGGGTTAAATGGAGCTGAGAGGGAAAGATAACAAAATGCTAATGTCTTATGTACGACATGAAAAGAAACTGCAATCTTGGAAGATATCCATCATTTCAGTAATTATAGAAGCAACTGAACTCATGAAAAAGAATCTTGAAAATTGCCTGGCAAATATACTCAGTGAACCAAGTGCAAGAGAGATTCAGACAATTGCACTTAAAAGGACGGTAAGAATCTTAAAAGATTTCCTGGTTGTATGAGATGGCAGGTGCGATACCCAATGAACAAAATAAAATAAAAAAATTGATATGCCATAAAACAAACTAAACTAATGAATTTTTTTTAATTTTTGCGGATAAGTTTCCTAGTAATAAGATGGCATTTTAATTATTCAGTGAAATGGTTAATGAAGAGGAGTTATTCTCTGCATGCATTTAAGGGTTGGTATTATTTCAGTTTTTTTCTTTTCTTAATTTTGGTTGCTTTTTATAGGTTTTTTGTTTAGCGGTGACAAACTTTAAATTGAGACAACTTTATTTTTAGTTCAGCTTGGTTTGGCAATTCATTGTATGATTTCAGCAGGACAGCATCACATGCCACACCATGCACGATCTGATCAATTTACTGAAATATTTGAACAAATAATCTCATGAAATGGTCCTGTCAACAGGCCACCTTGTTTGTGCGATTTAACCTCATTAAATTATTTTCTTTAGGGATTTGTAAAGTCCCATATCTACACTGATAACCTAACCAGACACAATAGACCACTTGACATATTATTGCAAAAATACAGCCTAATTTAATGCATAGTTTGAAAATTTGAGCTAGATTACGCCATATACGCATGAGTCATATGCCTGAAATTGTATTTAAATTATAAATGCCAAAAATTAATCTTTGGAATAAACCACATATTTGTATAATAAAATATTTTGTGATTTATGTTAATCAAAATTTTTCCGCTTCTGAAAGAACACCCTATATTAAGACTGAAGAATTTACTCTGCTATATTTTGCAGGACAAAATGTGGATTCACACCTTTTCCAAAGAGAATGAGGTTAAGTGACTCAACGGTTCTGATAGAACTTGAACCTGTCATACCAGTGCCACAATTGATACCAATAACCATTATGCAACTTGCACAGTTCAATCTTAAACAACATTTTATTTCTTTTCTTTTGTTCAGGCAGCGAGTAATAGACATGTTCAATCATGCATATGAGGGTTATATGAAATATGCGTACCCACTTGATGAACTACGACCTCTGACCTGTGATGGTCATGATACCTGGGGAAAGTAAGTTACATTTAATTATTTAATCTTTATCATTCATTTTTTTTTTTTCTTTTTTGTTGTCCGTTTCTCTCTCACTCTCTCTTTCTCTCTCTCTCTTCAAATATGCAATTCATTAGTGTTAGCTATCAGATGACTACAAATATTCTGGTCACAGTATTCCTATTGGCCACACTCCTATAAATATATAAACTAACATACTCGATCTTATGTTTTTTGGGGTTTTTTTTTTTTTTTACACAAGACTATGAATATTAAGGCTGCTCTCTTTAAGTTTTCCAAACGTAGTCATTAGTGAAAGAATTTGAACATTCTAGAAAACACTAGAAAGAATACATTCATTAAACCTGTTTGCATTCTCATGATTAGGAAGTTATGTTGCAAACTCTGAAGGCTGATGTAGATGCTGAAATTGATGATTACCAACAAGATTATTAAGCCTTGTGAAGAACCTAATCATTATAAAAGCCCTATATTCAACAGTAGTGTGGTTTGTCTTTAACATTAGAAAAACTCTTAAAGTATTAGTCAATCTGGATCCATATCATAAATTTATCTGCTTTTTGAATTACACCAGTGTTGGTAACAAGTACATTGGATGTTTTGAAGTGGCTATCCGCACGTATTCGTTGATGAATGTAATTAATATAAAACTGTTTTTTGGAACGATCAGCCTAACTTTTGTGGGAGAAATCTTTTCTTTCGTGTACACATTTATCCTCATCTTCATAGTTGCTGTTGTTTCACCACGTTTCAGCCAATTCATCCTCTGGCCTTCTTCAGATGGTGAAACAACAATGAAGATGAGGAAAACAGTCTGCAAAAAAATGAATGCATGACGCTTCATCTCAAAGGATTCCTAAAAATAATATATGAATCTTTTCCTATTGTGTAGCTGAAGACTTGATAGATATCAAAGCAAGGAAGAACATGGTGTCAAATATTGACAATAATCTAGTTCAGGTTAGAACTGTTAAAGAATACATAACCTCTGGATCAGATGGGATTACAAATTGCATTGTTATGATGACTGAACTTGTGCATTCATGTCCTGAAAGTTTCATCTCTGTTGCAGATATTGACAGTGTGAGACTAAGAAAGCAACTTCTATCATGGGCGTGTGTCAGAAGTAGAGATGTGTCATTGAATTCCTGGCAAAAGTGCATTGTTGAGAATGATGTTATGTAGAAAAAAATTCTGGAGCACAAATGGTTGCTCGTTTGCTTAAGTTTTTTGAGTTTAAAAAAATTTACTTTTGAAATGACCCTCATACAGATTAAATAAGGACCATTGACTATTTTTTCGGAAAGAAGAGATCGACAAGGCATGTGAACAGACAAAAAACTGCTATCATCTTCTCCAATGTATCTCATTTGCTCATTTTGAAAAGTTGCTCACTTTAATCACTCCTGTCAGCAATGTCACATTTGAAGCTGATAATGATAATAGCAGTCACGTCATATGCTTTTAGCTCGATGAAATGCAACTGAATGTTATACTTTCGCAATAAAATTGGCTATCCTAAATAATTTTTTTTCTTTAAATGAAATATCATTTATTTAAAAAAATGTCTATTTTTTGAATAGGGGTATTTATGATAAAAATTGTTTTAAATTTTTAAATAGATGTTTGTTCAGCTTCTAAATCTAATTCCCAATAAAAAAAAAAATCTATATTTATGATTAAAAAATTTTTTTTTTAAATACAAAAAAAAAAAAGAAAAACTGTATTTTACCAAGCTGTTGATTGTTATGGCAGTGCCGTGTCAAGTTTCAAGTTGTCATCCAAGTCATACTCACACTTTTGATGTCTCTGTTCCATTTGTTTATATGTGATTTATTAGTATTTAGCATATTAATACAACTAGATCCAAGAAGGACCTTATCTGCAGGACAAATTTATTTCACGTTTGACGTTTTGTTATAGCATTTTATTAAAATGTCATTCCGGTATTGTCTGTAAAAGAGTTCACTATTATTTATAATTTGATGTGTTATTGAAATGATTTTCATTCTTTTTTACTCTTAAATTAATGAGCCCTATTGGTGGGGCATTAGAATACACCGACTGCCCCCCTGCAGAGGGTAAAAGTCCCTCAATGGGGCCACCTGTTGGCCGTGGGTGGTGACCCGTGACACCTTGGAATGGAATCGTGGTGATTGAAGGTCTTGGGGGATAAGTTTATAAGCCTCCTTTTCCCAACACATCACTTTGGCCTTGGTTAGACGGGCAGTCGGAGGAGCCCGATCCGATCAATCGGCTGGTCAGGTCAAGCCCTACGTCTACTATCAATGGTTTGGACTATACTGGGAATTTTAAAATCAATAAAAGAAATCCTCTCAAACAAAACCATAGAAACCAACAAAACCTCACCCCAAAGTAGACGTTTAAAAGCGTTGGCCAAGGGTCAATCAGCAGAAAGTGTAGAACCAAATTCTGACATGACTGCAATCACAACTTTTTTCATGCTATATTTGTGTAGTGAAAATTGGGTAACGACAGATGCTCGGTATTTCTTACTTGACTGAGTATACTGCCTGTGTAACCCTGACTCTGTCAAGGCGAATGGGTTTCCCCCTTGACAAGTCCCAATATCAGGCTCCAAAGTGGGTGGGGAACACAGGCAATGAAACTTTTATCCATAATTATGTCAAAACAAAACAAAAAACCAAACGTGCTTTATCAGACTCAGAAAGTGAGGAAAACGTAGACTTTCCTAAAAACAAGAGATGGTAACCTAGTAATTGAAATTGAAACAATAAAACTAAAGCTTAAATTTAAAAAAAACATAAAAACTTTCCATAATATTAACATTTAAGTCACCCCACACAATAAATTAAATCAATCTAAAGGAGTTATCCGAAGCCGGGAACTATCACTTGCTTCACCAGAAGAAATCCAGAACGAACTGAGTAAACAAGGAGTCATTAATTATAAAAGAATCTATATAAAGAAAAACTCAGAAAAAATACCAACCAATACTTATATTACATTTAACACTCCAAAAATTCCACCTAAAATTAAAATTGGCTAGACCATAGAACCAGTTGAAATATACATCCCAGATCCTCTGAGATGTTTCAACTGTTAAAAATCGGTCACCATAGAGATGCCTGCAGAGGTCATCCCACATGCGCTAAATGTGGTTCTAAAGAAACAAGTCACAATGAACAAGAATGTTGTGAGTCCAAATGTACAGACTGCCAAGGCGAGCACCCTGCCTATTCCAAAAACTGAACGATGGAAAATTGAAAAAGAAATCCTAGCCACAAAACATAAACGAAATATTTCTTACCTAGAAGCGAAAACAATAGTGGAAGGAGTTATAAAAAACAAAATTTATGCAAAAATTACAGGAAAAACAAATCCCAGCAACCAGCCTGATAAATACGACCAACTAATTGAAAAACTGGTAAAGGCCAATGTCTCCAAGAACAAACTTTCGTAAAACCAAAACAATAAACCAATAAAACAAAAATTAGAAAATTTGACGGAACCTGATGAAATGGAGACTTCCTATCTAACACCATCAAAACAAAAGAAAAATCAAAACAAAAGTTATAAGGTCCCGTTCAAACTCCAGAACTAGAACCCCAATCCCTAAAAATCAAACTGAATCTGAATATGAAATGGAAACAGAATACCCAAACCAACAAACAGAAACATTAAATCAAGAAACCCCCATCACGATCAAAACAAAAGAAAAACCAAAACAAAACGGACATAAAGTTCTATACTAATTCTAGTTCCAGATACCCAAACAAAAGAACCGAAATAAAAGTCCAAACAGAAGACAAGCCAAAAACAGTGGAACATCAGAGGGACAAAAGTAAGCCTACACTCCCAAATAAATAAAAATGGCAGAACAGAATAAAAAAAAAAAATAGGAACATAGCAACTCTACAATGGAACTGTAGAGGATTGAAGCCAAACTATGAAGAACTACAGCAATTAATCAAAGAATACAATCCGAATATCATGTTTACAAGAAACTCTACTGAAGGAAAATTCCAAACTATCCTTTAAAGACTATGAAAGATACAATAAAATCAACCTTTCACACATAGACCGTAGACCAATAGGCGGTACAACCATTATGGTAAAAAAAGCAATACCCCACGAGAAACTCTACCTAAATACAAGCCGTAGCAGTAAGAGCTACCTTACACCAAACTCTCATAATCTGCTCGATCTACATTTTACCAAAATATAAACTAGGGAAAACTCAGATAGATTAATTGAACAGCTCCCTGCACCATTCCTAATCCTGAGGGACTTTAATGCACACAGCCATCTTTGGGGAGACAGACAACCAAACCACAACGGAAAAATAATAGAAGTCATACTAGTAACTACAGACATATGTATACTAAACAACGGCAAACACACCTACCTACATCTACCTACAGGAACAACCTCAGCCATAGATCTAACACTCAGCTCTCCGACAATTTATATGGACTTTAATTAGGATATCCATGAAGAACAGTGTGGTAGTGACCACTATCCAATTATTATCAAAACAAACAATCCCACAATAGAAAATGGAGCACCAAAATGGCAACTAAAGAGAGCTGACTGGTCCACATTCAGGAATCTCTGCCAAACACAAATAAATAATGAAATACTTCAGGAACCTGACCCAGTAGCAACGTGCACTCAAAGGTTAATAAAAATAGCAGAAGAAACAATCCTCAAAACATGAAAGAAAAATAGTAAGCATAAACCATGGTTCACAAAAGAGTGTAAAGTAACAATCAAGAAACTGGAAAAAGCCCTAAAAAAATTCAGGTTAAATCCATCCACAACAAATTTAGAAATTTACCGCCAAGCCCGTGCAAAAGCATGACAAATAACCAAAAAAGCCAAATGGGAAACCTGGCAAGATTATGTATCTAAGTTAAATAATAAAACACCTAACAAGAAAGTATAGGACATGGTGAGGAAAATTAATGGGAAATAAATCCAATACCCCACTATACACCTAAAAAAAATTGATGGTGGAAAATGCACTGAAAAAAAAGGACATGGCAAACAACTAAACAAAAACCCTTCACCCAAACACCACAGCTTAACATTCCAAAACTACAAAATAAAAGCAGAAAAAGGAAAACTGAATTTCACCTCAAACAACACAGAAAAATATAATCTACCATTCACAATATCCGAACTTAAAAGCGTTCTGGATAGAAGCAAAGATGAAATCCATTACCAATTTTTGAAACAACTACCAGAATCTTCATTAAATACTCTTCTAAACATATTCAATAATATCTGGCTCTTGGATTACTTACCTAACGCTTGGCGAGAGTCCACAATCATACCAATCCCAAAACCTGACGAAGACCCCTCGAATCCAACAAATTACTGCTCTATCTCTCTAACTAGCTGTATCTGCAAGACCATGGAGAGACTGGTAAACGATCGTCTCGTATGGATATTAGAAAAAAACAAGATATTAGACAAACATTAATGTTGCTACAGGACAAAAAAGGAGCGAATGGATCAGTTGATTAGGATGGAATCCTACATAAGAGATGGACTTATCAGAAACCACCATGTGGTGTCAGTATTTTTTGATTTAGAAAAAGCATATGACACCACATGGAAATACGGCATCATGAGGGACCTGCACAACCTGGGAATCAGAGGAAGGATGCCAACATTTATACAAAATTTCCTTAAAAACCATACTTTTAGGGTGCGCCTTAGAGGAGAAAAATCTGAATGCATGAACAAGAGATGGGAGTGCCCCAGTGCAGTATAATATCCATTACACTCTTCCTGCTAAAAATCAATAGTATTGGTAAAGTAGTGACCACAAACATTGATAAATCCCTCTTTGTAGACGACTTTTCAATCACCTATTCATCCCCTAATATGTCAACAATAGAAAAAAAAATTACAGGAATGCCTTAACAAAATAGAGAAGTGGGCTGATGAAAATGGGTTTATCTTCTCAAAAACCAAAACAGTTTGCATGCACTTTTGCAAAAAAGAGGATATCATCATAAGCCACAACTAAAAATTAATAACAACGCAATACCAATGGTACAGCAAACCAAATATCTGGGGATGATCCTGGATAACAAATTTAACTTCAAGCCACATATAGAAGCACTCAAAAAAAAATGCCAAAAAGCATTAAACATACTAAAGATAATATCACACACAAACTGGGAAGCAGACAGGGAAACCATGCTTCTACTGTATAGAGCACTCATTAGACCTAAATTGGACTATGGTTGCATTATATATAACTCAGCAAGGAAATGATATCTAGAGAAACAAGCCCATACAAAACCAAGCACTCAGACTCTGTTTAGGAGCCTTCCAAACATCACCTATTCAAAGCCTTCACACAGAAACTAATGAACTCCCCCTCCACCTGAGATGGGAAAAACTCTTGCTTCAATATACGCTGAAACTTAAAAGTCTAACAGAAAATCCTGCTCATGAAAAATATATACATCAATGTATGAACATTTCTATACCAGCAAACCTACAGCTATTAAACCTTTGAGATATCGCCTTAAAAAGGCTATTATAGAAGGATACAAAGAACAAAAAAAAATACAAGCTTACACAATTAATAATACTCCACCATGGACAATCACAGAACCATATATAGACATGATTATTAAAACAGCTAAAAAACAGACTAACTACCAAACCTATCAAAACAAATTCCTAGAACTTAGGGATAAATACTCCACATACAAAACCATCTATACAGATGGCTCAAAAATAACTGAAAGAGTAGGAGCAGCAGCAAAAATGCATAATACACACAAGCAAGCCCGATTACCGGACGGTGCCTCTATATACACCGCTGAGTTACAGGTTATTAAGGTAGCTCTAGAACTAGTCCGAGAGTCTAGCGAGAATAAATTCCTTATCTTCAGTGACTCCATGTCCAACTTAATGGCATTAAAAGAAAGGAACATGAACCATCCGTGCATCCTGGAAATTATGGAAATATACCAACATCAAGTAAAGGAAAATAAAACAATACTATTAGCATGGTACCAAGTCATGTCGGCATAAAAGGAAATTCAGAAGCTGACAAACTGGCTAAGGATGCAACAAATCTGACTCCATCAAACATAAAAATACCATACACAGATAGGAAAAACCAAATAAAAACCAAATGGCAAAAACTATGGAACGAACAACTAAACAACAAACTTAGAGAAATACAACCGAATGTTGGACAAGATAGGACCATAATACGAATACGAAAATTAGACACTATATTTACCAGAATTCGAATTGGTCATTCAAGACTAACTCATGAATACCTTCTGAAAGCAGAAGATATCCCCCAATGTAGAACCTGTCAACATCCACTAATCATTAAACACATATTAATGGAATGCAAAAAATATGAAAATATTCATGTGAAATATTTCAAAGAACAAAAAACTTCCAGCAGTATTTTGAAAACCTTATAAAATATTAGATTTTCTAAGAAAAATTTAACTTTTGGAACACATTTGAAAGGAAAAAAAACCCTGGAAAAAGACTGACTTAGAAATACTAAGTCTTAATTAAAAACAATTTATCACCTAAAGACTCAATGAAAAATACTTTCTTCACATTTCATGGCATGAAATGACCTATAGGGTTGATGTGCCATTAAACAAAAACTTACCTTACCTTAAATTCATGACTTTAGTGCCGAGTAAACTGAACTATGAAAAATTATGTAGGAAAAATTTTAGATAGGCGTTTGTTTGTCCAAAGTTAGAACTTTTTTTTTCTTTCTTGTCAGACATTTAAAAAAAGCTAACAAGTCTAATTAAATAAACAAAACAAAATTCAATCATTTACTCTGATTTTTTTTTTCCTGGTTTTATTGCATAGATTTTCCCTGACTCTCATCGATTCTTTGGATATGTTGGCTATAATAGGTAACTATACAGAATTCAGACGTGTCGCCAAAATGGTTCTAGACAACGCCAATTTTGATATCGATATCAACGCATCCGTCTTTGAGACTAATATTCGAGGTAGGTCTTTCATATTCTATTTTTTTTTTTTTTTTTTAATTCATCACAAAAACGTTTATTTTTTTTTTATCTTTGTTTTTTCATTGTCATTGATATAAATCTTTTTGTTGCTTATCTCAAATTCGTCCAGTCGTGGCCGGCTTGCTGTCTGCACATCTTCTATCAAAAAAAGCTGGCATGGATACAGATCCTGGTTGGCCATGTTCCGGTCCATTTCTGGATTTAGCTGAAAATATGGCACGAAGGTTACTACCTGGTAAGTCTAGATTTAGGTTTTATTTCTTGTGTAGTATTATGTTAGCATGTCGGGGCAATGCCAGGTAACCTGGTCAATTATTATTAGAGAAATAAAACAATTAGATTTTGGAAAATATGAATTTACAGCGGGGAATGTTTTATCAGGAATTTAACTCAGAAATAAAGTAAACAAAATCGATTTAGGAATTTAAAAGTAGATTGGAATTTGGTTAATTAAGTAAACAAGGTTTAGCTTACATGAACGACACGTGATTTGATCTGCTTTGTTGACAGAAATACAGTCAGTTGAAATAAAGCTAGAGAGTTGGCGAGAAACCAAACATGTGGACAACCCAATTAGAAGCGGAAGGGGGAACCAGTGAAAATGTAGAAAGAGACTCAGCATGCCAAACTCTAACAATGGAATCCATAAGACAAATAAAACCTGTGTAAAACATAACTCGTTATGGTGTTCTTTTGGGGTTTGGACAAATAACGTATATGGTCCTTTTGGTCTGAAACAAGCAGACATATGTTATCTGTTGATTGTAAGAAAAGCTGTCTATAAAAGTCATGTTTGTTAACAATGTGTATTTGTGAAGAAGTGCTCACACTCACAACGAACATTTTATATCCATGCAGGACACACTGAATATTTCTATACTCTGTATACATACATTCATTAGATATCAAAGATACTGTTATATAACCACTAGCCGTCACACTGTTTATATACATTGACAATAATTATATACACTCACTATGCTACACAACATTTGCATTTTAATAAAAAAATATCTTTGTTTTAGAAAAAAACTAGCCTGGGTGCCTAGCATTGCCTGGGTGTTTGGAGGTGTAAAAAAAAAAAAAGAAGTGGTATTAGGCAGGCAGGCAGGCAGGCTCGAACCTGTGACACGAAGGCAGAAAAGAAAGTGAAAGAAAATCTGACGTCTTACTGCTACTCCATGACGTGACCGGAAGTGTAAAACGTTCAAATTTAACATAGTCAATCAAAAAGATGATTTGCAGGAATGGCGTTGCTTTTAAACCTCCCACGAAGGTCATTTTTAATGTGGGGGAAGACCAGCTCCCCCGAAAAGGGGGCACTGTGGCAGTATCCAAATAAATAGTAATTGTCTCAATATGAAGGGTTTCCCCTACATTTACCCTTATTCTCGAGTGGCCTCCAGGCCTTGATAAGTGGTGACTCCCAAGTAAAAAAAAAAAAAAAAGATCCAAAGTTAAACAAGACACACCTAAAAAAGTTAGAGGTTACATTAGTGAAAACATCAGAATAATATCTGGGATAAGAACAGTGGTCCGAATAATTCAAATTATCAATCTCCATTTTAAAAAATTTTAGCACGTAATGCGAAAAGCGTTGATAATGCCATAAAATAATCATTGACTCCATTGTTGAATTCTGATATTTAATCCCAATTCTGTAATACTTATGTATATAATTTTTTTTTCCCCTCCCAGCATTTGACACCCCAACAGGAATGCCATATGGTACTATAAATCTACGTCATGGAGTACCCAGTGGTGAGACATCCGTTACATGCACAGCTGGGGCAGGAACGTTCATTGTAGAGTTTGGGACGCTCAGTAGATTAACAGGTGATCCAATCTTTGAAAAAGCAGCAATGCGAGCATTGTCATCACTTTGGAAATGCCGTTCAGACATAAATTTGGTAAATTTTTTTTTTCTTTATTGTTTTATATTTCTTATATAAATGAAAAAAAAAATCTAAGATTTATTGGATCAAATCTATTTTAAGCACCCCAATTATTCCAAAAACTGAAAGCATTTAGTTTAGCAATTGCCTGATTCGAAGGCTACATCTTATCAAACATAAACAAAACCAATACAAAATATTTATAGTTAAATTTATTTTGTCTCAGAAAACTACTTTGTTCATTAAAAATTTAAAACAAATTTATATTTAGTTATAAAAACTGGTGGGTGCCTTAAAAAGGTACATGCACACTTCGAATTATTAGTTGATGTTTGTTAACATTACATTAATTATGAGAAATCTATTAGAACGTACAACCATCACACTATTGTATTACCATCTCGTGTTCTCAAAATGATATAGGTTTTGATCTAGGAATTACTGACAACGTAAAGCAATGGAATTCCATATGTATTGGTATTTGCAGGCACTTCTACTCAGTACTTTAGTTTAGTTGTGCTGCCATCATTAAAATCAGGATTTAAAGTATTTCACTATGATAGTGTTCTTACAAAACAAAATTCTTTATTATTGAAGAATTTTTTCAAAATGTGTAAACATCTTTTTCAGAAACTCTTTATATTTATAATGTTTCAATTTGCAGAGTTAATTTAATTATTAAAATTAATTTTGAAAATTGAAACAATAAATATACAGGGTCTCTCGAAAAGATGTTAACACATTTTGAAAATTAAAGAGAAATGTCCAAGAATAACCAGTAATCTTTTCTATTAAGAAAAAAATGTCTTTTACTTTTTCTTTTTTGAATGATTTTAAATCTAATTTGATGATGGGGGTGGGGGGTAACTTTTGTTTAGTTATTTGATGATTAATTAATTTGCGGTATAATTATATCGGCACATTGGTTCTGTATTAGATCACTAACGTTAAGCGGTAATGAACCTTGTCAATACCAGATGGGTGACCATAGATGAGTGACTATTTGGAAACACTAGGCGCTGTATGTGGAAAGATGACAATAAACTAACTATGAATAATAACTGAGATATATATGCAATCGCACTTCTTCTCTATAAGTTTTTATCTAGAAAAAAAATCTAACAGGGTCAGTGCAAACCAGTACAGGATAATACACATAGTAATTGCAAAAAATAATTCTGATAACAAATTTTTAATTCTGCTGGCATCATTACTTTATCTGAAAAAAAAACTTTGAAATCAAGAGAATGAATAGTAAAAGGTTCTATAAATAGACCAACTCACAATCACCCAATCAGTGACTGTTGCATTATGTTAAGAAATTGATATTCTTGCATCATTCGTAGCCATCAATTCATTCCAATGCAGAAAACAATCACAAAGTATAAATCGAAGATGTCAGTACAGTAAAAAAAATAAAGCCACTAAGACGATTACACAAATGAATGTTTGACATAACTGGCAATAAATCTTAATTGGAACATTTGTTATTGTGTTTTTACTTTTGCAAAACTCAATCATGTTCTGCAAAACAAAACAATCAAACCAAACATGAATAAACATTTGAAGATAAAAACAACTTGAACCACAAAACTTTCGCCAAAATGATTGAACCTGAAAAGGGTTGATATGTCATAAACGAAACCAAACGCCATATTTAATGATATAAACACTTTAAAGCATAAAAACTTTTTGCCAAAATTACTAACTTCAGCATTTGATAATTTGAAAAGGGTTGATATGCCAAAAAAAAAAAAACAACCAAACTAATCCTTCTACAATCTGAAACATCAAAATTTTAGTATAATATGAATTCATAGATCTTGTTGTGCAACCACGTGAGCCCCCGCTCGGCAACAAATGCAGACCCCAATGCTTTTTCCATGGTCTTCTCTTTTATCTTTATTCTGAGCTTGTCATCTCTCACAATGGCAGCTGCCAAGGGAACATGCACGGGTTCACAACTATAAAAATATAAAAGAAAAAAAATAGCACATTCTGTGAGTGCCAGTTGGGCTGTGGGTGCGTGTGAGATCCTCTTGAAGGGAAACAACCCTCTAAGCACTAAGGTCTACTGTTGCAGCTGTATTCGTCCTCTCTGTAAGCTTCCAGCCACAACCTGCGCTCAACTGTGTCAAACTCACAACAGTCACAAATCCAAGACTGCCCATAAACTATCTCAAAACTCATTGCTACTCCTAAAACTACCCATAAACAAATTCAAAACATATTTACCTACATTGTTCAGTCCTTTGTTCATGCTCAGTGCCACACCTTGATTGTGTGCTTTGGGGAACAACTTTGTTCTGCTGATAAATTTATTTTGTCGTTTTTGGTTTGTTTGTTTTTTCCTTTTTTTACCTACATTGTTCAGTCCTTTGTTCATGCTCAGTGCCACACCTATTGTGTGCTTTGGGGAACAACTTTGTTCTGCTGATAAATTTATTTTGTCGTTTTTGGTTTGTTTGTTTTTTCCTTTTTTTTTTTTCTTTCTTTTGGTAATATTTTTACCTCTTTTTTTTTGTGATATTTTTTATTTTTTTATTTTTTTTGGTGATATTTTTTCCTCTTTTTTTTTGTGATATTTGTCCTCTTTTTTGGTGATTTTTTTTTTTTTTTTTATATATATTTTCCCTTTTTTTTATATTTTTTTCCTCTTTTTTGATATATTTTTCTCTTTTTTTTTGTTATATTTTTCTATTTTTTTTGTTATATTTCTATTTTTTTTTTGTGATATTTTTTCCTCGTTTTTTTGGTTATATTTTTTCTTTTTCTTTTTTTTTGTTACATTTTTTCTCTATTTTGGTTATATTTTTCTTCTTTTTTTGGTTATATTTTTTCTCTTTTTTTGGTTATATTTTTTCTCTTTTTTTGGTTATATTTTTTCTCTTTCTTTGGTTATATTTTTTCTCTTTCTTTGGTTATATTTTTTCTCTTTCTTTGGTTATATTTTTTCTCTTTCTTTGGTTATATTTTTTCTCTTTCTTTGGTTATATTTTTTCTCTTTCTTTGGTTATATTTTTCTCTTTTTTTGTTATATTTTTTCCTCTTTCTTTTTTTCTTGTTATATTTTTTTTTCCTCTTTTTTATTATAAATTTTCCACTGGTGATATTTTTTCCTCTTTTTTTTTTTTGTGATATTTTTTCCTCTTATATTTTTTTCTCTTTTTTTTTGGTTATATTTTTCCTCTTTTTTTAATATTTTTTCCTCTTTTTTTGTGGGTTTGGTATTATTTTTCCTCTTTTTTTATATTATTTCTCCTTTTTTCCCCCTTTTTTGTGTGTTTTATTTTTTCTCTTTTGTTATATTTTTTATCCTTTTTTGTTATATTTTTTCTCTTTGTTTGTTATATTTTCCCTCTTTTTTATATATTTCCTCTTTTTTTTGTTATATTTTTCTTTTTTTTATATTTTTCCCATTTTTGTTATATTTTTCCTTTTTTATTTTTTAACATTTTTTTCCTTATTTTTTGTTATATTATTCCTCTTTTGTTTTGGTTTTATTTTTTCCTCTTTTTTTGGTTTTATTTTTTCCTCTTTTTTTGGTTTTATTTTTTCCTCTTTTTTTGGTTTTATTTTTTCCTCTTTTCTTTGGTTTTATTTTTCCTTTTCTTGTTTTATTTTTCCTTTTTTTTTAGGTTTAGTTTTTTCTTTTTTTAATTTTACTTTTTCCTTTTTTTATTTTAGTTTTTCTTTTTTTTTTTTCGTCCCCCGACTGTCTGTCCGCACTTTTCTATGCCTTGAAATTGCTTGAAATTTTACAAACATGATATGAGTAAAAAAGTAACAGAACAGATTTTCCGGAAAAACTCTGGTTCCCCCCCCCCCCTTTGGGGTGCCTTCCAAATTAAAATGGCTAAAAATTGACACTTTTGTGCTTATTAGAAAAAATTGATGCCTTGGAGTTTTATAAAACTTTCTGAAAAGTTGTAACTAACTGATTTCTATATAATTTTGTTTGTCTACACTGCGATAACTCTTGGGTGTGCCCCAGAGGCTCTTTTAGTGCTAATAAAAACACTCCATTTGTGGGACTATTTTACCATATTTGTCAAAATTTTCTGTGTATGTCTGTTTAGCAGTTTTGCATGGTGCTGAACTCAAATTTAAATATGTTAAGACCTAAAACTGTACCGTTTGTTCATTTTCACTAGGATTTGACGTCCCCTGGGGACTTTTGGGGCTAAATGAGAGGGGGGGTGCAAAGGCTGAGTTTTTTTATGCCTCGTTCACTGTGCACTCACGGGGGACCATGCATGCTTCACTTGTTTTTTTTTACTTTTCTTTATTTTCTCTTTTTTTGGTTATATTTTTTTCTTTATGCTGTTATATATACGTATGTTATATTTTTTCTCTTTTTATATTGCTAACACTTTTGGGGGGAATGGAGGGGGGCATCGATAGTGTTACATCATATATGAAGATCATTCCATAAGTAAAGCCTTTAATTTAATTTTTTTTTTAACTTAAAAACTTAAAAGAGCTAGGAAGATGAAGTTGTACCATTAAAACAAGTGATCATTTTGTGCTCTAGAATTTAGTTTCCTACATAGTCACCACCATTCTCAATGCACTTTTGCCAGGCATCCAATGACATACATAAATCACAAGGGTTGCTTTCTTAGTCTGACACCATCAATATCTGCAACAGAGAGATGAAACGTGCATAAGATCAGTTATCATAACAACGCAATTTGTAATCCCTTCTGATCCATTTGGGTGGAATAAAAAAAAATTAGAAGCATTACTTTTGAACGCTCCCTGTATATCAGTACATTGAAAATGAAAAGAACATTTTGAAATAATTTTTTCTAATCTGTTTTGTATCTTTCAGTTTGGTAATCATATAGATGTGCGTACAGGCAAATGGACGGCCATGGACATGGGTATTGGTGGTGGTGTTGATTCTTATTTGGAGTATTTGGTCAAAGGATCAATCATGTTCAATTCTCCAGAATTATTATCGATGTTTAATGGTAAGTTTCTTCTTTGATGCAACTTTACAAATTATTCTAGAGTAGCAAGCGTTACATGAAGTTAACTAATGTATGGGTTGACGTCTTCTGTTCATAGCTTCTGGGGTTGGACGCCTTCTTGTTGTGTTATCATTGGTGTTGATGGCTGTTCTCCAGGCATTCCAGTCATTGACCAGATGCTCTGTGAGGTTTAGAAAGTAGAGGTTAGTCTTGATGCTGTCCAGACATCACTTCTTTGGCTGGCCGTGGTATTTTGATATCAAAAGATGACAATCTGTGTTACCAAAGGTTGTCATCCATTCTCTTTACATGCCCAAACCATCTCAATCTTCCATGCCTCAGGATAACTTCTAAAGAGGAGGATGCCAAGATGTTCACTCAGATTGGTTATGTACCTCTTGCCCATAATTTTTTTAAGGGCAACCATGGCATTGTCATTTCTCACAAGAGCATCTGTATCATTAACAGTGACAGCCCAAGGCATGAAGCATAACTCCTAAAACACCAATAACAAAGACCTATTCATGGGACTTCAGGAGTATGTCACCTCAAGTTGAATATTACCTTTCATTGAATGTTGTTTACCACAGATTGAAAAGATGTAATTTGAATTCTGTGATGTTTGCGTATTATAATTGGATATTTTTGAAAAAAAATGTATTTTAAGTAAAAACACTATTACATAATTGTGTCATCTCAAAACTAGTAAAGGTTAAAAACATTATGGAAAAATCAGTTATCAAATAATGCAGTTTTATGTTTATTCTATTGCAACCAATTTTGTATGATAAACTGACTTATCTCCCTTGTTTTCACTTAACTTTCTCTATTTCAAATTAGAAAATAATAGATGGATGTTTTTTTGTAAAAAAGAATAGTTATAGCAGATTTTCTACTCTCATTTTCGAATTGTTACTAATTTTGAGATGACGCATAATTACATAAGTGTTTTTATTTTTTAGATATTCAAATATAATGCGCAAGTACTATAAAGCTTTCATGCAATGATTGAAACTTTCACAATTGAGAATCATGTCTTATAGTTTCTATCTCATTAAAATCAGAGGTTAAAAAACTAGTTCTCCCTTGGGCCTCCTTTTAAAAAGGTTTAAAAAATCTGGGCTTTTAAATATTCTAAATTGACCAAACTCTTAGTATGTGAAAATTCCTAACTTAAAATAAAGCCCATCTGATTAAAGTTATAGACTTTGAAAAAGTGTTACTTTTTCTGGAATTAGGCTCCACTAAATGAATCTTTGTTCAAGCTTTTATGTAAGGCTCCTTATTCTCCTTGTGTATAATATATATATATCTATATATATATTTATTATAAAAGTGGTTTTGTCTGTCTGAGGAACGATCTTTATCATTCACTGGACAAAGCGGGAGAGGGCAGAGCGGTAGCTCTAGATATATCTAAGGCTTTTGACAGGGTATGGCATGAGGGTCTCCTCAGGAAGATTAAATCATATGGTATCACTGGAATACTTAACATAATTAAATCCTTCTTAGATAAGAGAAAAATCCAGGTTGTCCTCGACGATCATACATCTAAACAATATGATATAAATGTGGGAGTGCCCCAGGGGTCTATCCTTGGACCTCTACTGTTCCTGATATTCATAAATGACCTCCCCGACAAAATTGCCTCTGAGATGGGTATATATGCTGATGACACCACACTCTATAACAGGCACGACAGGAAAACAAATGAACATATATCTAAAGAAATGGCAGAAACACTAGAGGATGACCTCCAATCAGTAGTGAAAAGGGGGAGAAAAATGGATGGTCATGTTCAATGCCGCCAAGACTAAACTAGTTTCATTCAATAATTACAAGAAACCTTTTCTACCACCTATAGCAATGGCCAACGACTCTTTATCTGAGAGTACGTCATTCAAGCTCCTTGGCCTAACGTTCACAGGAAACACGAGTTGGAACAATTACATCGAGGACATTGCCAGGGCCGCTGCAAGGAAGGTGGGCTCTCTCTACCATGCTAGAAAACTACAAACACCCGAAAGTATCCTGTACCTCTATAAGGCAACTATTCGCCCATGTATGGAGTATTGCTGTCATGTTTGGGCTGGTGCATCGGCTACTAGTCTCTTGCTCCTTGACAAGATTCAAAAGAGAGTCGCAAATCTGATAGGCCCAAAACTGGCATCTAAGCTTCAGCCTCTGTTCCATTGACAAAACGTTGCATCCCTCTGCCTGTTCTACAAGTATTTTAATGGTGAATGCTCTGATAAACTACAAGCACTTGTGCCCCCACGACGTGAACATCCTCGACAGACCCGACAAGTTGCAAATCCCACCCCCACACTGTAGAGATCCCTAGATGTAAAAGATCTTTCTACTCCAGTAGTTTCTTACCCAGAACCGCTAGACTTTGGAATTCTATTCCAGGTCACTGCTTCCCCAACTGTACTGACATGCAGAAGTTCAAGTGCAACGTGAACCAACATCTTGCTGCCCAAATCCCTACATAGTACCCCAGTAGTTGTTTCCCCTGATAGTAGCCCCCTACACCAAAGTGGCAATGTGCCTTGTTTGGGGTGAAAATGTAATAAAAAATAAAAAAAACTACTTTGTTAATTTTTGATCTACAGACTTGAAACTTAATATACGAACTGTGATATGATGTATGACCTGCCAAACAAATTTGACTTGGTTTTTAGTCGAGAAAAGTGTTGCTAAGTGATCAAAATTGAAAAATTAGAACTTGGCAGGTGTAAATTGACTTAATGTGTATCCTTTAGGCATGCACAAATATACATTAATACGTTTAACCCTGGTTAATTTGTAAAGTTTTGATATGCATGTGCTGTTAGGTCAGATGGTAGCAAAGTCCTATAAAAAAACACTTTTGAAATCACTACTGTATATTGGGTACAATCAATAGAGAATTGGCTCTATAATAATAAATATGAAATCTGCATAAATTAAAATGTTATATTTAAACATATTTTACGACCAGGCAACGTTAGTTATGAATACACAAGGTGGTTTTCTTTCTTTTCAGCTAATCTTACAAAAGTTATCAAGGGGCACAACTCTTTGAAGGAAGTTGTATAAATTTCTAAATAAATAAATATCAATTTCTAAATAACTCATTAACTTTCTACAAATAGCAAAACTAGGTTTATTTGAAATAATAAAATTATTTAGTGTATTGATTTGTTAATTTGTTCAAGTTTATGTGATTGTGATTTAAAATATAAAAGAAAAATTAAATATTGCTGACTTGATTGTGGAAAGGGAAAAGAGATGGCGCCAATGAGTGAGGTCAGAAGGTCAAGATACTTATGATTTTTTTTTTCTTTACCCTGGCTATTATGACCAATGGAAATTCTTGTTGGGAGTGTGTTGAATTTTTATTGAGGTGAGTAAAACAAAGTTAAATATTATTGTCATCCCCTCAATCTAACAATACAATTACAATATTAATTTTGTTTTGTTCTTTTTCAATTTCTTTTTCTTTTTTTGAGAATGTAAGGTATCTGTCGAGAAGCATTTAAAAAGGGATGATTGGTATATGTGGGGAAATATGAAGAAAGGTTCCATTACACTTCCTGTATTCACTTCTCTTGATTCCTATTGGCCTGGAATTCAGGTAATGATATTCAGCACTTCTGTTTGCTTATAAAAATTGAATCTGCCAATCAGTTACACATATTATTTATTAAAAACTCATTTAGACACAATATTGTCATTATTTTAAATATGTATAAAATCCTTTCTATCTCATCAAAGCATATTTTTTTCATCCATATGCTATGGACTAGAATGGCTTTTTCTACAAAGTTTTATTTGTATGTTTAGATATTGACAAATTCCAGTGTTTGTTTGGCATGCATTCTTTTATATCGAATTATGCTAAAATGCAATTTCTTTTATTAATAATATTAAACAATTGTAACTTTGGTATTTTATCAATGATTCAATTTTAATACATTTTGTAACTTTTTCTAATATTTGCTTATTTTTCCTATATTAATTTTACTAGGGTTTAATAATTTGCAAGATGGTCTGTTTGTGAAATTTTCTTAGATCTTTTGAAATAGTTTGTTGTAGTTTAATTGTAGATTCACTATCTACTTTATTCTATTTATTTTCAATTCAGGTATATTAATTTTATACAGTTTCTAATTTTTTATATTAATTTTATACAGTTTCTAATTTTTTATATTAATTTTATACAGTTTCTAATTTTTTTATATTAATTTTGCTTCTTTCTTTATAGCTGATTCTGTTTCGTCATCTGTGTATATGTTAGCTACGTAGTTTAGGAAGAATAAACACAAAACTCAAATATATTTGTAAATGCAAATATGTATATTATAGATGATCCTATACTGATAATCTCCTCTACTCCCGTACTTTCAGTTTTTTTGTGATTCAATTGGTTATTGAATTTTTATATTTCCCACTATTGATTTACTAACTGATGATGAAACTAACAATTATCATTACCCAACTGGATGATTTATTACCTTCTGTTAAAACAATTTGTATAATCTGTAGTATCATTTATAATAAAAGAAATATGGTGGCATTTTTTTTTTTTTTTTTTTTTTTTTTTTTAATATCATTATGAAAGGAATATTAAAATTTTAACTTTCTGAAAGCCAAATACAGTACGTGCTTTGCTGTTTATCCTTTGTTTTTGTTTTTTTTCTTTAAAGGAAACATTTACTTTTAAAGATATTTTGACATGACAAGTAATTACATAATAATGGGATTTACTTAAAATACAATTTTTTTATCTAATTATAATGCACAAGCACCAAAATTGTTCATCATTCTGATAAACAAAAAGAATTAACGTGGGTTCCTGCCGTTTGACATTAAGAAACTTTAGTTTGGTCAGACTCAATTAAAAACTTATCTGTAAGGAAAATTTTGGTGTGACTGAAGTCATGGAAGCTAATTGCTAAGGGTGGCATGTGCGAACTCGAAACCCAACCGACAGGACACAGAAAAGTGACAAATCATCAGGTTCGATCGCGTCTTAATTTACAAATGAGACAATATAAGGCCGACAGTGAATAGGTCAGGGGTTGAGTCAAGTTAAGTTTTCGAGAACCGGACTGAATGTGGTTAGAGCGGAGAATGTCGCCGAGAATCCAGTCCAGGTTTTTTTTTTCTATTAGAAGCTATTTCGGCTTTAAATATGGGACCGATGTGGCTGAAATGATATAGGAAATTTTAAATGATTTGCGTCGAACCTGGAAAATTAAGTCGCATTAAAAATTGAAAAGCGTTGTCAAAGAGAGAATTGAATGAGTCCTGTCAAACTGCGAAGGTTGAAGAGATGAAGTGAGTCAGACTTTTTTGTCTTTATGTTTGTTAATTCCAATGGGATTTGTTGGATTTCTTTAACTATCGTCGTCAAATGAACGTGTTGGAATGCAGTTCGGTCTACTTGTATGTATTAAAAGTCGTTGTTTGTAAAGATGGAATTTGGAATGAAATTTGCTTATATTTGTTGAAAAAAAAAAAGGCGTCGCTGTTAACAGAACTTAAAGATTCGATTCGGACCACTTGTGTGTATTAAAGTATCGTTTTTCAATGAGGAATTTAGAGGGAAATCCTGTTGTGTTGAAAAGAAAAAAGTTATTTTTAAACGAAAATTATTTTATGAGAGTACAATTCAAGTTGGATTTTATTGTTTGAAAAAAGTCATCGCCATTAAAAGAACTTAAAATGCGATTCGTACAACTTGTATGCATTTAAAGTTGTCGTTTTTAAACGAGGAATTTAAAATGAAATCCTTCTGTATTTAAAAGAAAAAGTTGTCATTTTTAAACAAAAATTATTTGATAAAAGTACAATTCGAGACTAATTTTATTGTTTGAAAGAAAAAAGTGGTCGCTGTTAAAAGAACTTAAAATATGATTTGGATGACTTGTATGTATTTAAAAGTTATTTCTCAATGCGGAATTTAAACTGAAATCCTGTTGTGCTGTAAAGAAAAATCTGTTTTCAAACAAGAGTTATTTTATGAAAGTACCATTGGAGTCGGATTTTATTTTGTCTATGAAAAAAAAAAACAGAACTTAAAATGCGATTCGGACGGCTTGTGTGCATTAAAGTCCTTGTTTTTCAATGAGGAATTTAAAAAGAAATCCTGTTGTTGAAAAAAAAGAAAGATGTCGTTTTTAAACGTTATTCATTTTAATGAAAGTACATTTGAGTCGGATTTCTTTTGTTTGTTTTTGAAAAAAAAGTTGTAGCTGTTAACTGAACTTGCAATGCAAAATAGACTTGTATGTAAAGTCCTTTTTAAACGAGAAATTTAAAAATTAACTTCTGTGTGTCTGGCCATGAGCTAGCAGTGCCTAACTGTAGGCTAGCAGAGTATCGTGGGCTAGTTGTGTCTAGCCGAGTAGCCCCACTTTTGCTAAGGAGTATCCGACAAAGACAGATACTACTTCCCTACCCAGTTTATGATCGGGGGGAGTGTATGGAAAATTTTGGTGTGACTGAAGTCATGGAAGCGAACTGCTAAAGGTGGCATGTGCGAACTCGAAACCCAACTAACGGGACACAGAAAGGTGACAAATCATCAGGTTCGATTGCATCTTAATTTGCATAAATGAGACAATATAAGGCCAACAGTGAATAGGTTGGAGGTTGAGTCGAGTTGAGTTCTCGAGAACCAGACTGAATGTGGTTAGAGCGAAGAGTATCGCCGAGAATCCAGTCCAGGTTTTTTTTCTATTAGATTATCAGCAATGCAGATGATCAATAGTGTTATTTGATGGAAGCCTGTGCTCTAAAAAATATTCTGTATTAATACTGGTGTTATGAATAATGTATTTTTGTTTGAATCCTTTGAAACCTGTTATTGATGAAATATCCTTTAAATTTTTAGAGTTTGCTTGGTGAAACGGAGAAAGCAATGAAAACAATCCACAATTTCCACCAAGTTTGGAGACAATTTGGATTTGTTCCAGAATTCTACAACATTCCAAAAGCTGATGTGCACACTAACCGTGAGGGTTACCCACTCAGACCTGGTAAGGTGACAAATCCTTGTATCATTAACTTCACTGGGAATGTTATTTTTTAACCTGGGAGAGTTTTTTGGAGGTTGGAGGTAGGGGGTAGTCGATTAGCAATTTCACATCACTATTGATTGCAAATGCAACTATAAATGTATCTTTGCTGCAACAAAGAATTTTCCATCCAAAACAACACAAAAACCACAAGCCTATAAACAAATATTTGTTTCATGGAGATTATGGGGTGGTGCTTGCTGCTCTCTCAAGGTTGAATGGCAGACTTGCAGAATAAGTGTTTTGTCTGATCAAACCGAAACACGCAAGCCTCCTTGAGACAGTTCTTCAGCTAAGAGTCCCTAAGGGAGCCTACCAGTCCCAGAAAGGTACACTGCTGAACTGTCTGGCAGCACTTATCAAACGTTTCACTCCTCCTCCAGAGTCTTTTCATCTCTGTCTAACTCATCTTTTGTTGGCAGGCAAAGCTGATCCCAGCAGGACTCTCCTACTCAATGAGGATCTTTTCTTCAAACAAAGAGAACATCCCTGGAGTGGTCTGATTCTGGCAAAAGATATTTTCAGTTCTGAGCCCTCCACCTCTTCTTCTATTGGCTAAGCATCAATCACTGCAATGTCTGCCATTCGTACTTGCCACCAAAAACATACTGTGCAGCGCATGTTTACAGTATTAAGATAGGAGGGGGGAGGGGGGAATAAATAAAATGACTAATGATAAGAGAGGACTAGGGGTATGCGATGTATTAAACACAAATCTCATAATTTGAAGGCTGTGAGTTCAATCTCTGTTCAGGCCAATTTTTATCAAATCACATCCAAAAATAAATTATAGTTTGAGTTGAGGTCAAAGCCAGTAAAATGTTTTGTTGATGAAAAAAAAATATATTGTAAATAGTTATTTCTTCAAATCCATAAACTAGCAAGAAATGTATTTTATAATATTGATCTATTTATCATCACAATCGGTTCAAGGCACTAAGTTTATACACAAACGTAATGTACCAATGTTTACCTGACAAGTCGCTTAGTATTTATTTAAAAATAATGTTTTCAATTACTACCTTAGGTTATTATCACTGTTTCTGATTTTTTTAGATGAGGATCGATAACTCATTATGTGGATTATTCGGACTACTTTTCTCATCTTCAGTGTTATTTTTATGTTTCAGTCAATGTAATCTCCAACGTTCTTCAGATGTATCTTGTCGAACTTGAAAATCTTTCCGTCAAACTTGGAAACCTGCACATAATTTTGAATAAAACTTTTTATTAAATTCATGAGTAGCATGCTCTCATTCTGTCAGCTATTATGTGTATAATGTGTATGAGATTCCACGTAAAAGTGGAAAAAGTATACAAATGTGAGACATGTCATCCACTAAAATTAAGGTTAGAAGCTGTAACACATGGCTGACCATGTATGGAGGGAAAAAGGAAACCATCTACTATTATAAGACAAAACAAAAATTATAGACAGAAGAACTGCAGAGGCAGACAATTCAAAGAAACAGCACATATATTGCATGATGTTCGCCTAAGAAAACCTAGTATATAATTTAATACAATATGAGAATTATTAATTATAAATGATAGATAGAATATCTAGATAAACAAGAATTGTCCACAAGAACTCTTAGCACAGTGGATAAAATACTTCGTAAAATTCAATTGTAAGTAACACTCTTCTAAAGGTTGAAGGTTCAATCATCAGTGCAGACAAAACTCAAAAATACAGTTGTGAATTTCTTGGGATTTCTATCCAATCACGGCTGACAGAACAAGAGTGTGCCATCCCTGTGGATTAAATAAAAGGTTCTGTTTGAAATTCCTTACAGATTCCTGAAGCCAATAAGATACGCCTAAAGAACGTCAGAGATAATATCAACCAAAACTTTGTGAAAATCACACTCAAAATGAGAACAGGAGCCTAAATAATCCAAATAATATAAATCAGTCTGAAGAAATTATCACTTTACTTTCTAAAGATGTAAACTTGAATTGTTTGATATGGGTTAAGAATTGTTAGCTATATTGGTGGGAACTATTTCAGATGTCTGCTTGTTTCCAAATTTTAACTTAAACTTTTCTCAAACGTGAAACAAAAAATGGCCTGCAATCCTTTATTCCAATCCAATTGGTTGATTGGTACCACAGTCTAACCAACAAAATTTCACCCTATTCCTGTACCCAACTGTCAGTAGAATAACTTCCATTTATCTTTAATCTAAATTCATTAATTACACTCACCAATCAACCCCACTGCCACACACACACATTACTACAATCAGACAAATCTCAAAAGCAGACTGTAGAAAGAAGAATCACTCCATTATTTAGTTTTTAAAGGCTGACTTCATTAGAAAAGTGGGTCAGCAATTTAGAAAGTTCCATAATGTAACCATATTTTTTTGTGCTCTTTTGTTTTCAAGTTTTATAAACTTTATCTACAATATTTAGACTTATTCAATTTCTTAAATATTATTATTTATTGATTCTTTCTTTCAGAGTTGATTGAGAGTTCCATGTATTTGTATCAAGCAACCAAGGATCCATATTTGTTACAAATTGGTGTTGACATGCTTGAATCCATAGAGCAAGTTACCAAAACTAGATGTGGTTATGCAACGGTAATTATAGACAAGTTTTCTGAAACAAAATGTATAGCATTTTGACAAAAAATGCATGAAGAAATAATAAAATGCATTTGTTTAAGTGACAAGAATTACTTGGCTTGGTAATTGAGTCCTGATATGATCCCGGAAAAGGGATATATATTGTTTGAAGTAGCTGTATTACTAGTTATTATTATTATTATTAGAAGTAGTTTGAATTATGAGATTTTTAATTGCTTTCATTATGTATATAGTAATGATTTAAAAAGATTTTTTTAAAAATGACTCGTGCACCACCACCAAGAATTGAACCAAAAAGTTTAGCTTACGATTTACTTTTTCTTTTGATGTTAATGCCTGAGCTATGAAAACATGTTTGCTGCAATAGAATATTTGTAATGCCAGCATTCGACCTTCACCTGGAAAATTCCATTTTTTAAATTTTCACATTTTTGCACCGATTTTCCCTGGCATAAACCCAAATATAAAGTTTCGCATGGGTTCAAATACTCTATATATTAAGTTTCATGTCTGTAGACAAAAAACTGACAGAAGTTTGGTAGGCAATATTTTTTTAATAAAAAATATATATGCATACATAAATATATATAGAAAGGTTTGTGTTTACTATAACTTTTTTATGTATATATTGCGCAAGTATAAATCATGTAAAATATCTGCATGAATATAATTACACGTAATAGTTAACTATAGATGACCATCCCATAAGAAAACTGAAAAAAACTGATAGAGAATTAAAATGAATGTTTAAAAGAATATGCAAATTAGCTAGATCAATGCAATTCGACAACCATCTATAACAAAGTTTTTTCTTTTTAAATGAATAGAAAAAAAGTTGTTTTTATTGAATATCAATACACCAAAAAAACAAATTTATAAGAGTACTGTATCTTGAAAAATATCATTCAATTTTCATGTCGATCATGCCATTCCTATGTATAAACACTCTCAGAGTTCAATTTAAAAAAAAAACGACTGATGCTTCTATATCATAACAAAAAAATATTGAATTTCAAGTCAAACTACATAATTGTGATATCGCGAATAGTAACATATCCAAAAATTATGAAAAACGATAAGGTAGAAAAATGATTATTAATAATAAACAGCTTTCAATAACGTTAGATACGGAATAAAATTTGTCCGAGATTTTTAATTGTTTTGATTACATGACATAATTATCTCCCTTGTTAACTTGTTTCTTTTTAGTAAGCATAAATAATTTTACAAATTTCTTTTTTCATTAATAATTATTTTTCTACCTTATCGTTTTCTCGTAATTTTGGATATGTTACTTTTTGCGATATGACAATTACGCAGTTACCATTTTTTTAATTTATTAATACTTTGTTTTACTAATTAATAATTTCATTATGAAGAAATGGCAAGAACAATGGAATAACTGTCAAAATAACAAACTTTTCAAAATCAAACCCACAATAGAAGAATGGTTACCAGATTTAAGAAAATCGCACAGGGAGGAAGTGGTTTTGACCCGCATTCGCATAGGACATACACACATGACCCACTCCTTCCTACTAAAATAAGAAAACCCTCCAGAATGTTTGGCATGCCAAGAACCCATTATGGATGATGAATGATTTCCTTAATGTGTAACCTTAAGGACAATTGTCACATAGCCCACTACACAATTCAGGTCATTACCTTTCCAACAAGCTTTTATTTGTTAAATACTGATCAATAGTCACTGAAATTTGGAACTTATAAAATTGCCAAAAAAGGTGATATATATATATATATATATATATATATATATATACACACACACACTAGTTGCCAAATTGAATATTGAAATGCTCATATCTTTGGTTCTATGAGACAAAACTACATGAAAATTTGCAGGCTTTTTGAAGTTTATAATACTATTCTATGGTTAAAATTTTGTGACAATTAGTAAAAATGAACCTATATTTTCAAACCGATAAAATATGCTCAAATTTGCTTACATTTGCATATACAGTGTCATGCAAGTCAGCTTCAGTTTTGCTGTTTCAGTTGTCTCCTCTGTGATCTTGCCAGGCCACAAATATTACACACACATATATTACATACACACACACACACACACACACACACACATATATATATATATATATATATATATATATATATATATAAATATAAAACTTTTTGTAATAAATAATATAAATATAAAACTTTTTTTTTTTTTTATCAGGTAAAAGATGTGACTGATCACCGTCTTGAGAACCGAATGGAATCGTTCTTCTTGGCTGAAACCCTGAAATACATGTATCTTCTCTTTGACACCAATCATTTTATTCACAACAACGGAAGCCATGGTGAAGTAATCCAAACGACATATGGCGAATGCATTATCGACGCGGGTGGATACGTCTTTAATACGGAGGGTCACCCGATTGACATAGCTTCTGTTCACTGTTGCAGCGCCGCCAGGAAAAAGGATGATGACATACTTTTTGAATTCCATGACAATCTGAATTTGTTGTCTTTGTTTGGAGCAACAGATGACACTGATCAATATCGGGGACAGAAATGGGAGAAAAAGAAGAAAGATGATGATGATAACCATCCAGGTAGCAGTAGCAAGTCTAAAAACAATTTCAAGCCTGTGACTGTTGAAGATGTACAAAACGAAACAAAGAACACGTCTTTGGGAACAACTAATACTTCTAGCCACATTGATAATGAAGGCAGCAGCAGCAGCTCCTCTTCCTCCTCCTCCTCCTCCTCTTCAGAGAAGACTGAAGATGAACCAATAGAAAGTGAAAGTTCCAAATCGAACAGTTCCAAAGATTACAACTTGTCATCCCCATCAAATACAATTCAAGAGAAAGAAATCAAAGATAAAAGATCATTATCTGAAAATGAACCCTCTCTTCCGATTATCAATATGTCAAAGTTAAAGGGCCCAGCCGAGGGTTACCCGAATAATGGAAAGCCAACAGACGAGGAGCTTACCAAGTCAGAAAGTGTCCCAAATATTGTAGACTTGTATAAAAGCTTGAGTGATTTTGAAATTGAATTCAAGGCCCCATATGGCTTGATGACTTGCCCTGCACAACCATTCTGTATGAAAGTGTCAATAATGGGAGAGATGTTTGAAGATCGGACACAAGTTGCAGATGAAGATTAAATTCTATTTAAACATTTTTAGTGTTTGAATTTAACTGATTTTCTTTAATTTCCAATATTATTATTTATTAGTGATGGGACGATTCCAATACAATTCCCGATTTTGTTTTAAATTGCCAATTCTGATTCTTTTAAAATCATTTTATACATGTATTTAGATATTTAGCTATAGAGTTGTTTAAGTTTTGTTTTGGTTAAATACAATGACCCCACAAGTCAATCTTCACTCTTCAATCCTGCAGTCCAATGCACTTCTGACAGCAATTGCTTCTGCCAAACAAAAAAGACACCCTCTCTCCCAAATACAGGCTTTTTATAGGACAAAACCGTCCAAAGTTATTTGCATACTCTTCCCATGATCTCTAGTCTATAAATAGACGCAGTGGCCATTCTCTTCTTCTTCTTTTTTCTTTCACTCTCTGAAGCGGGCGTTGCCAGTGGTAAAAGGTTTGCACGTTTTTTTGTTTTTTTTTACTACATGCCCCCATGATCATTAAAGATCATTCACATCTCATAATCCCATGTCCAGATCGGCGCATTGCGTTCTCTTTGCGGTCTCTGCATCGGCACCGGTTCATCTTCATCACTCCCTGGTTCAGTACCACCATCCTCATCACCTAAATGGACCACACGCCTTAAATCTAAAACATGTCGTGGCATTCCATTGACACTTAAGTTGTTTGGGGATTGCACTCCTGTTATCACTCCTCTTCCCCACTGCGTTGTGCATCGGGCATTAGGCGGTTTCACCCAAACTTCTTCTCCTATTTGGATTCTGGCTGGTCCTTGATCATTAATTTCCGGTGACATGTCTCTAGGATGCCTCCATTCGTAATTAAAGATTGCTCTATGTGGTACTGTGTCATCTCTTTGCCCGACCTTAGGGGACATGTTGTACCAAAATGTGGCCTCTTCAGGCGATATTCTTCCTCTCTCAGCTATTGTTTTCACGGTCCGATGATGTCGCTCCACAATGCCATTTCCTCCAGGTCTGTAGGCTGCCCTGTAATAACTTTTAATCTTCCATTTTTTTAGCATCGTCTGAAAGATTTCTGAGCGAAAAACAGTGCCATTGTCCATTATAACCTCCCTTACTAGACCTCGTTCAAGCATCACCTTTTCTAATTCAGTTGCAACTGCAGATGCGGCTTCCACTCGCAGTTCCTTCCATATCGCCAGTCTACTTGGCCCACAATCAATTATTGATAAGTACGCTCCCCCTCGGTAGTGTGCTATGTCAATAGCTAGTCTCGTCCAGTTCGTTAAAACTCCAATTTCCCCAGGATTATGTATATTTGGGGCAGGATCGATCGATTGACACCGAACACAGTTCTTTACTATCATCTGAATTTCTTCCCGTTTTACATTCGGATCCACTTGCCTCACCAAATATAATGTTCTCTCCACTCCCATGTGATGCATGTCATGCAACTCTTTAATTTCTCCAATTCCAAGCCAGCATATCGGCGCCTCCTCTTTCTCAATTAACCACTGTTTTTTTATCCGTGTTAGCGCATCTGCCTTGTTTCTTTCAGAAGGCACAAACACTGCTTTTATTTGCAGTTTCAATTCAGACATCAACTCTCTAAGCATCCCTAATCTCCGCTTTATTATCACTTCTCCGGCACCCTTTGTTCGTATTCTGCCACTCTCCTCCACAGTAGAGTTCACCCAATTGAGTACAGTGGCTGAATCAGTTCTTATTTCAATATTTGTTAGTCTCCATTTGATAGCTAAATTGACACCCTTTAGAACAGCATCTAATTCAGCTATGTTAATGTGATTAAAGTCGTCACTTTTCCTCAGCCAAGTTGCATCTTCCGCCACCACACCGCCAATCTCGACAACCACGCCAGTTGCAACATTGCTTGCATCACACCACACGACTCCTGTGCTCACTTCAGGTATGTGCCAAGCGCCATTAACAGGGTCTTCTTTTTTCACCTCAGCTAGAACCTCCTGCATCACTTTCATGGTTTTGCAATCAACTTTTTCTTCCCAATCCATTCCATTTGCTCTTCTTTTCACATAACTGCATGCTAATCGCATCCATCCAGCAATTGGATAGTGCCCCAATAATTTACCACAGATCGAAAATAGCTCCCGCCTACTAATTTCTCCTCCCATCTCTGGGATCTCGTTGCCTCTCCTGAACATTAGTGCACCCATCTTATTTTTCATAAGCTTAAGGCCCAGTGCCGCTCCTCCGTCCAGGGATTCCGGAGATTTTGCTGCTAACCCAAACCCCTTCAAATGTTCCACAACTTCCTGTGTCGATATTTTCGTTACGTCTACCATTATATCATCAATGTATGAATCAGTGGCCTCTTTCGTCCTACTTCCTTTCTTTAATACTGTTTTTAAAATGGCTGCCATAATCTTTGGTGCGACATTAAGTCCGAATCCTAATCGTGTTAGGCAATAGGTTTTTCCTTTATAACAGACCAGCTGGTACTGCCATAGTTCCTTTGCCACATGTAGTTGCAGGTAGGCAGACTTAAGATCCACTATTGCGGTCCCTCCTACCAACTGTCTCCACTTTCTTATCTTTTCATCACACACATCTATTATGTCGCTCCCTGTATGACACGTCACAAAACGGTTCAACTCACGAAAGTCGAACACTGGCCTAACTTTCCCTTTTGTGGCCTGAAATACTGCCATCAATGGCAACACGCCTTTTCTTTCTCCTTTCTATGGTAACAGAATACCATCCGATATCCATCTTTCCACCTCTTTCTCGAATTCTAATTTCTTATCGCCTTCCAGAGAGTTTTTATAATATTGGAGGCTCTCCCTTCCATGTCCATCTTACTGTCCATTTATCTCCATCGAAGTTTGCTTCAAAGTCTTTATCCTCGATTTTGCAAACATTCAGCTGATGGGCAGCCACGGCACATTGTATATCTCCAAACTTCACTTTGGCTTTCTTTATAGTTACACCTCCCAGCTCATTAATCACGTCCATTCCAATTATGACGTCGATCCCATCAACGATGTGATTCATCAAGATTGCCCTCACCTTTACGTGCATTCCACAGACTTTTATCTCCACTTGTCTGGCTCCTTTACATTCTATATTCCTCCCATCAACTGCTTTCACTGTACCGCTCCTTCCATATCCCTTCAAAAGTTTGGAATTGATTAAAGTAGTGGTACACCCAGTATCAACAAGTGCAGTCATTACAGAATCATTCACCTCTACTTCTATTATAGGAAGAGGCCAGTATCGCGCCTTCATTTCATTGCTAGGGTAGCTTGCGGCGCAGAAGCTCCCCCTTGCCCGTTTCCCTGAATCTGAGGACAATATCTCGCAATGTGGCCAAATTTTCCACAATTGTAGCATGTTGCCCTGGCCCTAGGGATCTCTGTGCAATCTTTTTTCAGGTGCGGTCCTTGACATCTAAAGCACTGAAGGCTTGATTCTTTCTTTCCCTTATTAGTCTCATTAGTTTGCGCACTTGCGGCCAATGTCCGAGTTTCTACGACCCTTTTGCTGACTAAAAGCCGTGCAGTCGGTATCAGTTTGCTGACATCCATTCTCTCTATGTTCGGTAGCTGCTGTAATGCCACAGATACATCGTCTGGGAATCCAGTTATGAATGGCAGTTTGGCTGTATGTTCCAGCCCTCTTCCCAGATATCCTGCCAGTCCAGCCAATCTTTTGATTTTATTAGCATAAACATCCACCGATTCTCCTGTCCACTTGAATCGTTGCAGTTTTTCGTATGCCTCAAAAGGCCCCTCAGTGAAGGCGGTCACGAGTCTCATCTCTATCAGTTCTGCATCTTCTTGTTCTGCATTATTCATCTCAAGATAGAGAGCGAGTGCATCTCCCTGCAAAAAAAGTGGAATAAAACTGGCAAGGTCTACCACCAGTTTTACTTTCTTTATCCATCCGACTACATCACCTTCTCCACTAAAAGGTGGTATCACATCTTTTCCCAATCTCAACATCCCAGATTCCATGATCTGTTCTTAGCCGAAATAGCTTGTGGTTAAATACAATGACCCCACAACTCAATCTTCACTCTTCAATCCTGCAGTCCAATGCACTTCTGACAGCAATTGCTTCTGCCAAACAAAAAAAGACCCCCTCTCTCCCAAATACAGGCTTTTTATAGGACAAAACCGTCCAAAGTTATTTGCATACTCTTCCCATGATCTCTAGTCTATAAATAGACGCAGTGGCCATTCTCTTCTTCTTCTTTTTTCTTTCACTCTCTGAAGCGGGTGTTGCCAGTGGTAAAAGGTTTGTACGATTTTTTTTTTTTTTTTTTTTTACTACGGGGGGGGGGGGGTCTTAAATATTCATAATGTGTACATATACTTTCAATAATGTAAAATAGACTTGGGCGAGGGGAACTTAAGTTTCACTTGTAGTTCAAAATCAATCAATATTTATCATTTCATTATTAGTACCAGCAATGAAAAATTATGTTTTAAACAATGATAAAAATGAAGCAATTAAAAGAATCGTTTTTGGCATCGGAAAATAGGCACAAAAATTTCCAATTCCGATAAATTCTGATTTTTCTGATTTTAATTCCACTTAATCGTCCTAACATTATTTATTTTTTTTAACATTGTAAAACATTATTTTTTTATTTTTAACATTGTAAAACAATATCTCATTCTTTCAGTTGGTATTCAGAAGCATTTATTTATATAAATCTGACTTTTACACTTACAGATGGCTCAAATAACTTTTAGTTTTTTCTTCATCTCTCTTGAGCACTAGCACAGTTTAAAAATACTAAACAAGCTATGATGATACGTGGTTGTTACAGTCATGCTTTCATTTGTCTACAACCCCATCTGTGATCTCGGTATGAGACCACAATAGACACGAAAGTTTGGATTTCAGACACTTGTTTGGACAATCTTTTTCTATGTGAGACTTGGCCGATGAGAGTGGCGGATCTTGAGAAATTGGTAGCGTTTAACTCCTACGGCTTTCACCAATTTTTTACAGGTCTGCTAGCACTACTTTGTTTCCAATACACAAATTTTGACATGATGCAGAATAATTCCACTTAGCTAAACGTTTGGAGAGGAGGAGACTGTTGGTTTGGTTACGCTGGGCACCTTAACACAGAAGAGTTCATCCATGAAGCAATAGTTCCAGAATCACTCTAAGATTGGCAAAGACATTCGGAAGGCCAATTCAAGACATGGTTACACACTATTAGAGCTGATGTCAACCCTATCTCCGGTCCACAGGTCTATGATGTCTGCCGCTGGGCCTAGGACTGGCTGCCTATAACTATTTTGGTCATTGTGGATTGTCGTGTGTAGTCTGTGTTCATCATGTGCTCTATGGGAGGAGCGGGCTCAACTCATCTTGGGTGAATGCCATCAAAGTCAAGTTACATTGTCAAGGCATAGAATATATATAATCATTTAAAATAGTGAATCAAATACAGATTGTCTTAAATGCATGAGAAAATAAAAAGGTGTTAAAAATCCTGTGGGAGAATGAAGAGAAAAAGAATGAGTGAAAAAATCTGACCTTGAGATATGTATGTTATTGCTGGTTTTGCTTTATTAGGCATGAGTAATATTTAGAACTAGAAAAATAACTTCTTAAGGTTTTTAGCGCTTATTCAGAACTGCCTCTGCCCTCGCTATGAAAACTTAAAAGTTTGTATTATGTATGTGCATGATGAAGAGAAAATATACACTAAAAAAAGTCACGTAAATTGATCAAGTAGTTTTATTTTTATGGAGAAAATCATTTTTAAGCGTATTCAAATTTTCAAATGCCCTCCCCTTTTCTATATAAATGATGGATTTTTAAATTCCCACAAGTTTGAATTAGGGTTATCTCCCTTGTTCCTTCAGACTGTTTTCAAGATGGCATCACAAGATCCTCACTCGTGGTTTTGCCATAAAATATGATTTTCTTATTTAAAAATAATACCACTTGATTAGTTTACATGATATTTTCTTTGTTACTCTCACTGTTATGTACATTATACAGATTTTTCTTTTTGTTTTGTCATGAGGATTTGGGAGGAGGAGGACGAGGGGGGGTCTTTCATAACTAGAACGAAAAAATGTGACATTTTTTACTGTTATTTCACCCCAAAAAAGGCACAGTGCCATTTATACATAATTTGGAATCAAATTTACAGGGATGCTATGTAGGGAGTTAAGATATCTGTTCACATTACACTTGAGCTTCTGCATGTCAGTACAGACAGGAAAGCAGGGACCCAGAAGGGAATTCCAAAGTCTAGCAGTGTGAAGGACAAGACTATTTCAGTAGAAAGTTTTCCTGCATCTAGGGATCTCTACAGTGTAGGGGCGTGATTTTGCTGCTTGTCAGGTTAGTCACGTCAATGGGGTAACAAATGTTATGAGTTCGTCTGAACACATTCCATTAAAATACTTACAATACAGGCACAGAAATTGGAACATTTAGTATTTAGTTCAAGAGCTATTAGGTTGATGACTTTTTTTTAATTCTGTCAAAGAGCGAGAGATGCACCAGCTCAGATGTGGCAACAATACTTCATGCATGGGCAAATAGTGTCTTTTTTTTTTCTAAAGGGAAATTTGGGAGAGGATGATTTTTTGGGTATAAAGTCGAGTTGGAGACAAACCTTTAAGCAAGCAGAATTGCCTTATCAGTTGCCATGCAAACAACCTCAAGGTTGTTGGATAATGGGGTGATTGTTGATTGCCCATTATTTATTTCACTGTTATAAATTTTCCAGAAATCGCAAGTTCTTAATTTCTACAACTATCATGTTCTGGTGACTTTGTATGCCTTCTCTTGGCAGCAGTGATTTCACTCTTCATTATTTTAGCTTCTTTTGCCTATTTGTACTGAACTTATGTCAAAATGCAGAATGCATGCTGCCTTGGAGCTGCACAAATAGAAGTCAGCCATTGGGAAGAGTGGGGTTTGCTATAGAACTTCCGTGTGTGAACATGTGCTTCCATTTCTGTTTTGAACAATTCAGTAGCCTCACTTGCACACTGTTCCACAGAAAGAGAAAACATACTACTCCATGGAGTATTTTTTAGGTAATCCCTGATGACTTCTTAGTCAGCCTTCTGGAAGCACCATTTCGTTTTGAGTAATGATTCTTTAACCTGGGGTCGAGGTAGCATCCAGGTAGCAGTAGCAAGTCTAAAAATGATTGCGAACCCATGACTACTGAAGATGTACAAAAAGAAACAAAGAACAGCTCTTCAAGTTCTGCCAGTATCACATGATGGTCAGCATTCCCAAGTAGGCTATGGGCATTTGTTACAAAATCCTCGTGAACTTTGTTCAGAAAGAGATCTAAAAGTGAAGCTTGCTGATTCTGCCAATCTGGGAGACAGGTCAGGAACGTGACTGTCTGTGACAGGGATAAAGAAAAGCTATGTGTGATGCTACCAACTGCATCTATCTAACTAGAGAAACCAAACCAATTACTGCAGTGGAAATTAGTCACCAAATACATGTACTTGATGCTGGTATCTAGGGAGATGCTGTCAGAGACTTGGTTGATTAGAGCATAGTCCAGTCCTGAATCGAGAGAGTACAGTAAAGAAAATATAAGTAGCTAACGTTATGTTGTAGGTTTAGTTTAAAGCACATGAAGGCTTGGTCGGCTGATTCTAGTTTAGATTCTCTAGTCAAAGGGAGAGTGGTTCGAATGTAGACTCAAAAGTCTGTGCATGTGTTTGACCGAGTCCTTTCTGCAAAGTGAGAGATAACCAGACATGTTAAAGTGGTTAAAAGAGATGGAGGATTGTAGGCTAATTTCACTTAGCACTAAGAAAAAGGAGTTAGCTCTATGTCTGTAGATATTTGTGAATGTAAGCCCCAAGGGTGATTTCTTTTTACACAGGAGTTACTATTTATCAAGACCCAAAGTCCACTCAAGGATAAGGGTTAATGAATGATGTATGGTAGTCAATGGAACAATATAGTAATGATCAGTAGTGAAAATTTGGTAAATTGGTTTACTTAAGGAGACGGCACATCAAGAAATTGTATACATTGGACTTGAAGGCAACCATATTGTAGTCAGCTGGAAAGCAAGTAAATAAAGAGAGTTCCACAAGCGTGCTGTTCTAAGAAAGAAGCTTTGTTCATGGAATCTACGTTTAGGTTTAGGCACAGACAAAGAGTGGGGGGAAATTATAGATAATGGTTTTAGCTAGACAAGTGTTTTTCATGAAAGTTTTGCAAGAGGGAACCATACTGGAGCTCAGATAAGCACTTGCCATGAAAATAACGATAGAGCAGAGACAGGCTCACAATATTTCTTCTGTTGGAAAGAGGTTGCAAGGAAGAGAAAAGGGCATCCCTTACTCGGCTACAAAGTTTATTTTGAACTCTGTCAAGGCAGGATAAGGTCTTTCTAACAGCTTCTGCCCAGATGTGGCAACAGTACTCCATCCTAGGACGTACTTGGCTCTTATACAGGTAGAAAATTGCATCAGCAGTTAGATATTTACTGGGGTGGTAGAATGATGCCACCATTTTTCCAGCAACCTTGGTCACAGATTCGATCGTATTCCATTTCAGATTAGGAGTAAAGGTCAGACAAAGAAGCTTGTCAAAACATTAGTTTTAGTTGAGTGTGCATCTGGTTGGATCATATTTTAGTTTGAGCTGTCATGTTGTTCTATAGTTTTAGAGTGAGAGGTGTTGGACAAAGTGGATGTGCATATTACCAAACATGCAACAAAAGTATGTGACAGTGTTGTTGGATGTAACGATGATGATGGCAGTGATGAGGTTGCTGGTGGTGATGATGGTGGAAAGAAAGCATTAAGAAAAGTTATGATGACAATTTAATACACGCACCCATTTATTTGTGGATATTGATGAAGAAGAAATCTGTTTTCTTTCATGATAATTTCTGTTGACATAAACGGCTATTAAAAAAAGAACACCAACTGAAAACGTGGCACTCCTAGATAAAGATATCTGAAAAATTGTCAGAAATGGCGCCTTTTGGCAATTTGACAAGTTAATCTGAATAGACTACCCCTGTTAAAAATGAGCAGTTAACCAAATTCTGGGTGGTCAAAATTTATTATTGGTTCATCCGAAATATGGGTTGGATGTTATGAGTTTCTTTGGATAAGGAAAAACAAGATGGTGGATACAAAGTCAAGTATCTATTTATTATTGTCCGTGGAATTTGATCACCCCAAAAAGATAAAATTATTTTTTTTTTACTAATACAATATGGCACTTGGAAAAAACCTTGGTTACGCAAATGAAGGATGGACCCTCCCATGTGAATGATGGTGAAAGGTAGAGACCCAGTGGAGTGTGAAGGCAATGAACTCTCCTGTTGGGAGTGGCAGTCAGAGATGTACATTAAGGAAGAAGAAAAGGAAAAAAAAATTTTTAGAGCCAAAAAAATTTCAAAAACTGCCTTAGATTGGTTTTCTTAAGTATTGTGAAATGGAATTCTGGGAATCAGAAGTGGGGTTAAGCCCACCTGATTCTCGATATAATGAAATGCAAAATAGCCTCCAGGACACAATCTGCTAGCTGCCTGGGACTTTCACACTAGTTCAAAAGAAACTCCTGCCTTAAGATACTCTACTACTTGCTTGGGACTTTCACACCAATTAGACAAAAGCCCTTGACCTAAGTCTCACCCTATTCTAAGTCCTGAATCTATACTGTGCAGAGACAAGCTCCCAGACTTAGGGATATTCGTCATAACTTTACTGCTCGGTGGAGGAGCAAATAAATACCCTTTTCTTGGCCTTCGGGATCAAAGTGTAGTATCTGTTCCGGCAGATACTGCACTTAAGATAATTTGTACCAGTCAATGGAGGGGAAACCCTCTATACTGGGACAATTATTATTTTTGGTAACCAGAGTGACCCCTTTTAGGGGAGCTGGTTTTTACCTCACATTAAAAACGGCCTTGTGCCTAATTTGCTCAGTGGGGGAGCAAATAAATACCATCTGTTCCGGCAGATACTGCAAGCTATGACTAGCTATGACTAGCAAGGACCAGATGTGGGGGCAACCCCACATGCCTGACCATTAACCAGCTCCCATTTCCCACCTCTCGGGAGCTGGTCCCCTTTTTCCCTTCCCCCTCCCTTCACTCCTCACATTAAAAATCGGCCTTGTGCCTAATTTGCTCGGTGGGGGAGCAAATAAACACCATCTGTTCCGGCAGATGCTGCACTTAAGATAATTTGTACCAGTCAATGGAGGGGAAACCCTCTATACTGGGACAATTATTATTTTTGGTAACCAGAGTGCCCCCTTTTTGCCTACTTTTAGGGGAGCTGGTTTTTACCTCACATTAAAAACGGCCTTGTGCCTAATTTGCTCAGTGGGGGAGCAAATAAATACCATCTGTTCCGGCAGATGCTGCAAGCTATGACTAGCAAAGACCAGATGTGGGGGCAACCCCACATGCCTGACCTTTAACCAGATCCCATTTCCCACCTCTCGGGAGCTGGTCCCCTTTTTCCCTTCCCCCTCCCTTCACTCCTCACATTAAAAATTGGCCTTGTGCCTAATTTGCTCGGTGGGGGAGCAAATAAATACCATCTGTTACGGCAGATACTGCAAGCTATGACTAGCTATGACTAGCAAAGACCAGATGTGGGGGCAACCCCACATGCCTGACCTTTAACCAGCTCCCATTTCCCACCTCTCGGGAGCTGGTCCCCATTTTCCCTTCCCCCTCCCTTCACTCCTCACATTAAAAATCGGCCTTGTGCCTAATTTGCTCGGTGGGGGAGCAAATAAACACCATCTGTTCCGGCAGATGCTGCACTTAAGATAATTTGTACCAGTCAATGGAGGGGAAACCCTCTATACTGGGACAATTATTATTTTTGGTAACCAGAGTGCCCCCTTTTTGCCTACTTTTAGGGGAGCTGGTTTTTACCTCACATTAAAAACGGCCTTGTGCCTAATTTGCTCAGTGGGGGAGCAAATAAATACCATCTGTTCCGGCAGATACTGCAAGCTATGACTAGCTATGACTAGCAAGGACCAGATGTGGGGGCAACCCCACATGCCTGACCATTAACCAGCTCCCATTTCCCACCTCTCGGGAGCTGGTCCCCTTTTTCCCTTCCCCCTCCCTTCACTCCTCACATTAAAAATCGGCCTTGTGCCTAATTTGCTCGGTGGGGGAGCAAATAAACACCATCTGTTCCGGCAGATGCTGCACTTAAGATAATTTGTACCAGTCAATGGAGGGGAAACCCTCTATACTGGGACAATTATTATTTTTGGTAACCAGAGTGCCCCCTTTTTGCCTACTTTTAGGGGAGCTGGTTTTTACCTCACATTAAAAACGGCCTTGTGCCTAATTTGCTCAGTGGGGGAGCAAATAAATACCATCTGTTCCGGCAGATGCTGCAAGCTATGACTAGCAAAGACCAGATGTGGGGGCAACCCCACATGCCTGACCTTTAACCAGATCCCATTTCCCACCTCTCGGGAGCTGGTCCCCTTTTTCCCTTCCCCCTCCCTTCACTCCTCACATTAAAAATTGGCCTTGTGCCTAATTTGCTCGGTGGGGGAGCAAATAAATACCATCTGTTACGGCAGATACTGCAAGCTATGACTAGCTATGACTAGCAAAGACCAGATGTGGGGGCAACCCCACATGCCTGACCTTTAACCAGCTCCCATTTCCCACCTCTCGGGAGCTGGTCCCCTTTTTCCCTTCCACCTCCTTTCACTCCTCACATTAAAAATCGGCCTTGTGCCTAATTTGCTCGGTGGGGGAGCAAATAAATACCATCTGTTCCGGCAGATACTGCAAGCAAAGACCATATGTGGGGTTACCCCCACATATCAGACCTTGGTCAATGTAGGGGCAACCTTTCATACCAACAGTTACTATCCAGCTCCCATTTCCCACCTCTCGGGAACTGGTCCCTTTTTTCCCTCCCCCCTCCCTCTCTCTCCACATTAAAAAACGGCCTTGTGCCTAATTTGCTCAGTGGGGAAGCAAATAAATACTTTTTGGCCTTCGGGACAAGATCAAAGTGTAGTATCTGTTCCGGCAGATACTGCAAGCAAAGACCATATGTGGGGGAAACCCCACATATAAGACCTTGGTCAATGTAGGGGCAACCCTTCATACCAATTGTCACTATCCAGCTCCCCTACTCCCCGAGGAGTTGGTCCCCATTTCCCCTTCACTCCTCACATTAAAAATCGGCCTTGTGCCTAATTTGCTCGGTGGGGGAACAAATAAATACCTCAAAGTGTAGTATCTGTTCTTACTACATGCTGTACTTATGTTTGTAACTTTGTGATATAAAGTGGGGGATCACCCACTTTACAACCAGTCATTCTCAAAGCCATTCAAGTCATTCTCCAGATCATTCAAGTTGTTTTTGAAGGATTACAGTTATTTTTTAAGCATTCAAGTCATTCTTAAGGTCATTCAATTCATCCTTAAGTTCATTAAAGTCATTCTAAGTCATTTACTTTTTATTTATTTAAGTCATTTCAGTCCATTTTTCGGTCAATTTAGTTTATCTTTAAGAATTTAATGTCAATCCTACATTCACACATTCATTCATTACACGAGAGCACGCGACTAATGGCTATCGGCCTTGTTTATAAGAAAAATGACCACTGGTTTTTCTTTATTTGTTGATTGTCTGTCGAATTGAAGGTGCAGTGATTTCAGATCGCCCCTTATGCCCAAACAGTGAAGACACGGACCAAATCATTGTGAGAAGAGAACTTAGCACGAAGTCGAAGCGACATACAGCTGGCCAAAGTAAACAGTGTTGCCAGACAGACTTGGGGTTGTGTACGTTTTGTGTGTTACAAGCATCTGAGCAGTATTTTCCAGTGACCAGTGAGGGTCTGGTAACCCCCAAAGGGTCCACCATTAGACAGAGTTAAAAGTGTAACCACTGAGACTTAGGGTTAGTGCACATTTTCTTACTCATGTGTATGACGATAACCCGCTCAGGGTGGTTTTACAAGTAGACTATCAGCCAACTTTTGATTCACCGGAGATGAGTGCAGGGTCTTTTTCCATGTACAACATGGCATTACAACCACCTCAATATTATTACAACTGTTGATAGACCAGCCGCTCTAATCGCTACTAAAGAGTTCAGGTTCCTGTACTGTCAGTCGGAATACAGCAGCCAGACAAACTGTCAAACTGGTAGCCTCAAATTTACATAAATAAATGCTTGTAGGATGTAGCTGTTTGATAGCATATAAGAGATCCCCCCTACCACCACCTCAGAACACAAGCACATGAGTTTTGGTAATATATAACTATGTACATTGTTCCAGATAGTAAAAGACAAAATAATGCAAATGGATTATCTTAAAGATCTGTTCATTCAATCTGTTTAGCAATGAAAACGCTCCACGCTCTGTACTAAGACTAGAGATAAAATACCATTAGACAGGATAAATTTTCCGAAATTAACACAAACATGGATTTATTTTATCTACCTTCGAAGCTAGAAGAACTAAAGCTAAAATAAAAAAAAAAGTAAAATTAACATATACACGCATGTGCGTTGAACTCGGAAGATAAAATTATTACAAAGACGTTTAATATCTGGTCAAAGAAATCACTCCACCCCCTCCTCCAAATATGGACAGCCGTTGTTTCTGGAAGTGCTGTCGTGCGCGGAGCAAGTATTATCCTAAATCATCCTAGTCCTAAAAAATACTAACTTTGTTATTCCTTCTCTTAAATTTCTTATTTCATTTTGTAATTTGTAATTATGTGTATTTTAATAATTTATATATGCATTTGTCTTTTTGTTTTCTTTGCTCCCCAGCAAAACTCAACCACGTTCTCTTCCAGCTTAAATGATTAATTCCACGCTCTGTACTAAGGCTAGAGATAAAATTCCATTCCAAGTCCCTGCTTCCCCAACTGTACTGACATGCAGAAGTTCAAGTGTAACGTGAACCGACGTCTTGCTGCCCAAATCCCAACATAGTGCCCCAGTAGTTGCTGCCCCTGATAGTAGCCCCCTACACCACAGTGGCAATGTGCCTTGTTTGAGGTGAAAATGTAATAAAAAAAAAAAAAATAAATAAAAAAAAGTATGACAGACGGACAGTCATTTACAGATGCGTAAAATATCAGGGCCTGGTCAGACACATGGCAAGAAACTGTGTACAAACCCAAGTCCCTGTGGCAGCACTCTTAACTTTGTCTAGTGATGGACGCCTTAAAATGTAACCAGACACTTATTTGTTACTGCAACTACTGTTCTGGTGCTCAAAGCGCACAAAATGCATGTGACCCTCAGTCTGTGTGGCAATACCTTTAGGACGCTGGTTTGGCCGTTCGATGCTGTGGTTTGAGCTCTTGTAGGTGCTTTGGTGAATGGCTGGTTGTGATGTCCACGCTGTAATTAACTGGGTTTTCAAATCAAAGCAGTTCAATAATAACTCCAAGATCATTTTTTATAAACGAGAATAATTATTTCATTAGGAAAGTTAATTCTTCAGATTCTTAACGGTTTCATGATGTAGGATGTTTTCAACTTAGGTTCATTCAAATAGCTTCTCTGTCAGAGGAGGATAAGCTTTTTAGCTTTTTTTTTCTTTCGCGATTATCTGAACAGGAGCCCAAAGCTGAGGTATGTACTTTTTGATGGTTAGAAGAAATTCTCTCATTTCCAAGCACAATAGTTTTTTATGGAACCCTAATTCTAACTACCATCTCTTTGAGATTAGTATTTCCTCCTCTTTCTTTTCTGTCTTTCTCTACTCTTCTTCTGAATCTTTTCTTTCTCTATCTTAAACCATCTCTCTTCAATTTTCTTTCTCTCAAACCCTCTGTCTCTTTTCACCTCTCCTCCCCCAAACAAATAGACTTCTAAGTCAAATTTTTTTTTTTTTTGTAAGCTGTTTGTCTATGATAATCAAGCATTGCGCCCAGGACTGTCAGCTAATTTCTGTCTATGGTCGTTCAAAAACTTTTGCTGGCTACATTAATCATTAGCACTAGTTGTCATCGCACCCTGGGTGAGAACTTTCCTTTGGTATACATTTTTAATAAACTTTCCGATGACAAGATTGTCTTTTATCTAAATTTCTTTGTATATATCCCGCATATGGCTTCTATTTATTTATTTGAGATTCATTTTTTTCAATCTCTCTAAAAAGGAAATATATCTTCATTCCTTTTAGCCATGTAGGATTTAAGAAAATGTAGGCACCGCCAAAAATGGCCGCAAAATCAAGTTGTTGTTTTTTAAAACTAAATTACATTTATTAAAATCCATTATTTCTGAGTAACTTTTTTTTTTCCAGAAAGATAAAACCCTGAATTTTATCATATAGAAAACAGAATAATGTAAAACTTTTTCTACTATTTTTAATTCAATTTTTAATGTTAAATTTTCCCAAAAAGTTAACAATTGACATTTTTTGTCTTGCACAAAAAACGTACTTAAATATTTAAAAAAAAAGGTTTTTGAAATAATTTATTTATTTATTTATTGTCTAACTAAGATTTAGGATGATTTTCTAAGAGAATATGCAAAAATATTATAATATAAGTACCTGAATTTCAAATAATTCCACTTATTCATATAGGTAACCAAATATTTCGCGTCGACGTAGAGTTCAGATCGACTCTGTTTACGTTTTCTTTTGATGATAAGAAAACTATGGAAGACCAAACAGGCCAAAAAAACTTATTTTTCAGTGACGAAAATTTCAATGTATTATTAAGCTGAGGCTGGCCAGTACCAGATGGGTGACCATTTGTATGAGTTTGGTTTTTAATGTGTATGTGTGTGGGGGCCAGGCTCCCCAAAATGGGGGGGGGGGCAATTTAAAGCAGAATAAAAAAAAATTATTTCAGCGCGTTTGGTCCACCGTAGTCAAAAGGCGGCAAACGTTTTCAAACGGGATCGAAAAAAATGATGCTATTTTTAACACAAAGGGCACAATATTTATCGAATTTTTTTTTTTGGTATCGATTATTCAAAGCATGCCCTGTTTAATAATGGTCATGCATTATTCGGCTCGCTAAAAAAAAATTGTTAATTTATTTATCAAAAATTTTAAAATAGCTTTTTTCGTATGAAGATTAAAATTTTTTTTTTTTTTGTTTTGCTTAACTTAAATTAATTATTTTACTTAACATATTCACCGAATTTCACACTTCAAAACTCAAAAGCGGGATAATTAAACACAATCGAAGTTCTGATATTCAGACGTCAAAATAAGGTATGCAAACAATTTTTTTTTTTTTTTTTTTTGAATCTATAATTCTGTCCCTTACAACAACACAATATGTTGATTTCAGTTTCAGATGATTATTTTAAGCATATTTGTTCCCACTTCAAAACAAGGGGGGGGGGTTGTAAGAAAAAAAATATATATATATAAATATCGTTTATGAAAAATAAGTACACTGTTATAAAGTTCATTCTTCTCCTAATAATCGCTGAAAATTTCGTATTGATCGGATAATTACCTGATTTTTGGTAGATTTTTAAAAAGACGGTCCGTCAAAAAGTACTGACCTGCCCCCCAGTTTTGGCGGTGCCTAAGAAAATTTCTCCCCAACCATATCTCACCCTACCCTCCATCTGACTAGCCAGGGCTAACTAAAAACTAATGAAACTGAATTTTAAAGAATATAAAAAATTTCAAATTAAAAAGAAAATTATAAGTCACATGAAAGAAGTATCTTGGCAAAAAGACGAACCTGTATTTTGCTTTTGTGGATCTAGGGAAAGCTTTTGACAGAGCCAAGAGATATTGTTTAGTAAGCTTTGTATAAATTAGGGTTGGTGAAGGTTGTTCAAGAAATATACAAACTGCTCAGTGACATTAGAATTAACAGTAACATTAAAGCTGAAACTAAATATAAACTGGAAGTATATCAGAGATTGGCATTTGTGTCGTAGAAGCATTGTCCAGGGAGTTTCATACAGGTTGTTTAGAAGAAACGTTTTATACTGGTGATACTTGTCTGTGATATAATTGATAATCTATTTGTTAAATTAAAGACTTACAGAAATCCTATGGAAAGTAAAGTTCTGAAAGTGAATGTTACCAAGATGAAAGTGATTATCAATGATTGTTGTTGGGTAGGAATTCTTACCACCACAAACCCCCCCCCCCACACACACACACATCAGAAAGAGAAAATTTCTCCTGCTCAATTTGTGAAAAGGAAGTTGTGGTACTTGTAAGCATTAGGTACACAAGAAGTGCAATAGAATTAGAGGTTGATAAGAACCAATTTGCATGCAAGAAATGTAAAACAATGGAGATGGATGAAAACTCGAATATAGCAAAAGTATATTTGAATGGTGAGGTTATCGAGATTGTTGTCAAGTTTTCTTATCTTGGTGATACTATTGAAGCACAGGATAAAGTAGGTGCTACTGTGATTGCAAGAGTTTGGAGCAAATTAAATAAATTCAGAAAAATGCCATTTCTAACCAGAATAACGTTACCACTGTCGGCCAAAGTAAATCTATCATGCATGTGTACACAATGATGATTTTATATAAGTTGTTATGGGGTAAGCTAATTTTTGGAGTGATGGACTTGCCCAGAGACTACTTAGTTACACCGAACATGTTACTGGATAGCGATTTGTGGCAGTTATTTATATATAATTTATTACTATTCCATGGATGTAAATATAATTATATATAACAAAGATAATCATTTTATATTAGATCCTATCATGATAGGGATATGCCCTCTGATTGGGAATTTAGCATTAATATAGTAAAAATTTAAATACTGGAACAAAAATAAAGTTACATACTTTACAAGTTTATTATAATTATCAAGTGTTTAAACAAATAATATGAGTGAGTTTTCAAAGAATTTACTAGTCTTCAAAAAGGAAAAATAAATTTGCCAATTATTGGTAAGTAATAATTTACAAAATTTTAAGTGATACTTAAAGCAAAAATAGTTCCAAACCATGCTTCAATAATGAGCATAAAGTCATTGTAATAGTGAGTGTATACGTTATTAATTAAAAAAAATAAAAAATTACAAGTTTCAATAAAATTCAGGAACAATTAAAAAAATTTTTTTTTTTAAAATCTATAGAAAATTAGTGTATATGTAGAACTATGATGATTCTATAAAATAATTTTTTTATTTTATTTTTGGTTCTTGTCCAATATTCCTTTATATTAAAAAAAAAAAATCTATGATGTGGATACCCACGAAAAATTGATCAAGTAATTTTATTTTTTTTTTAATGAAAAAAAATGAAGTTTCATGAGTAAATAAAGAGCGGCCGTCTTGTCCAGCATTTTGAAAGAAAAAAAAAAAAAAAAAAAAAAAATCAAGGTAACTCAACAATAAAAACTTGCAATGCCTACAAATTCCCGTTAATTACTTAAGGACTTTCTTTATAAAAACGAAACTACTTGATCAATTTTTAGAATATAATATTTTCGTTTCTTCATAGGTTTGTACATCATACAGATTTATTTTTATTTTTACTGTTAAATATAGGGGAATTAGTAGTATGGAGAAGTTTTGAGACAGGTTCTTGTTAGAGCAACAAAGTTAAGCAATATTGAGATGGTCAGTAACAGATGGGAATACTATGTGCTGTATGCTGCTCCCTTCTAGTTACTACAAGAGTTTCAGGGGGAGGGAGTTCAACAAGCTGTTGGTTATGTGTAACAGCTTAAAAATATGGAGGGGAACTATTTTGGGACTCTGCTATCATCCCATGACACTAATGGGTTTTCTGCAAATTCACTTCAAGCTACTTCAACTTACTCCGGTTAAATGTTGTCAGAGATCAGATAACCTTGCTATTTTTTTCCTTTTAGAAAAGATATGTATTGTTCATGCAGTAATTTATAATGTCCACATCTTCAGGTGTCCTGCGATGGTGGAGAATTAAATTGCTTTTCAGAAACCAATGCTTTGAAAAACAACTAAAAGATTAATATTTCACATTCTTTATTTAAAAAAAAAAAAAAAAAAAAAAAAAAAAAAAAAAAAAAAAAAAAAAAGACATATACAATAAGACTTAAGAATATTTTTTTTATATAAAATTAAAAAACTGTGTGTGTGTGTGTGTATATATATATATATATATATACTAGCATTTCAGCTCGGTGTTGCCCAGATGTTTGGAGGTGTGTGTGTGGAGCAAAAAATAAAAGCAGTCAATTTTTTTTTAAATTTAACCCTTATTATGACCCCATAACATTTGTTTTGGGCTCAAATCAAGTTATTAAGTAAGATCCATGTCCAAGGAACCTATATCTAAAATTTCAAATGTTTAGACCCAAAATTGGCGGAGGAGTTTGGTAGAGTTCTCAAAGGTCAAATCATTGAACTTTGACCCCTTAACAGCCAAATTTCTGTCCGAAAACCGATCAAAGATTTTCCCAAATCTCAGTACCCTGTATATCAAATTTAGAGTCCGTAGACTTAAAATTGTTAAAAGTTATTGCGTTGGAAAATGTACACACACACATTCACTTATATATATATATATATATATACACACACACACAGGAGTGTTTCAAAGTAATGCCTCCTATTTATTTTATCTTGCCTGAATGGGTTAAGGGGGATTCAAATTGCATTGATATGATGAATAAACTTATGCATTCATGGCCTGAAAGTTTCATTTTTCTGTTGCAGATATTGACAGTGTGAGACTCTAAAAACTTCAATCCCTATCATAAATATGGGTCAAAAGCAGAGATGCATCTTTGAATTCCTGGCAAAAGTACATGGAAAATAGTAAGAACTACATAGAAAAATAAATTTGTGAATGCAAAAGCTATATATATATATATATATATATATATATATATATATATATAAATAAATGAAGTTTTTTTTTTTTTTAACTAAAGTTGAAAAGCTAAAAAGACGACAATGATACGATTAAAACAGCAACATCTTGTCCTTAAGAATTTATTTTTAAACGTAGTCGTTACTATTTTCCTGGCTAAAACCCAAATATAACGTTTCACATGGGTTTGAATACCCTTTATATTAAGTTTCATGTCTGTAGACCAAAAACTGACAGAAGTTTAGTAGGTAAAATTTTTCAAACATATATACACATATATAAATAAAAAGAGGCTTGTGTTTACTATAAACCTTTTTATGCAAATATTATGCAAGTATAAATTGTGTAGAATATTTGCATGAATATAATTACAAGTAATAGTTAACTAAAGATATCATCTCATAAGAAAATGTAAAAAAAAAAAAAAAAAAAAAAAAAACTAATAGGAAATTGATTAAAATGAATGTTTAAAAGAATATGCAAATTAGCTAGATCTTTTGCCTATGAATGCAATTCCACAACCCATATATAACAAAGTTGTATTTTCTTTTTAAATAAATAGAAAAAAAGATTTTTAATATGAATTAAATTAATTTTTTTCCACAAAAAAAAAAAAAAAAAAAAAATTTATAGGAGTGTATATATATATATATATATAATACACATACCTTACAAAATATTTTGTTTTTGATGCAGATGAGAATTTCCTCTTTTTTTCTAATTATGGGCATATTAATTTTTTCCACCAATAGTTTACTAGCTAGAGCATAAATAAATTTTTTTTAAAGTTTGCTTAAAGTTAAATAAAATTATCTATAAGTACATTCCCCGCCCCGCTTAAAAACAAAATTATGATGAACATTATGCAACAAGGATAGTCACCTCTTTGTTTGGGGCAGGATTTCCAAATTGAAAACCGAGTTTTGTCCTCATAGGAGGCAAGTAAATTGAAATACTTTTGTTGTATTAAAACAATGCAATATCAATCAATCTTCTGCTTGACTCAAGGTAGAGTTGACAGTCGCTTTTAGCAAGCTGGGTTGATAGGTGCATTGGAGGGAACAAAGGTCACATCAGTTGTTGGCTGACATCAACTTGACTAAAGGTTAAAAATCAAAACTGCCAGTGGATTTAATAGCAATGCAATGAATAATTATTTCTCTTTGTTTTTTTATGTATTCTTGTTTACTCTCCTTTTTGTTGAGGGTTTTTTACTTTCTCTCTGCCACATTTTTATCACCATGACGTAGAATTAATAGTTGGCGTTTCTTCTTCATATGCTATAGGCATGACTCAAAACAACTACCAACTTTTGACTTATGTTTTCCGAAATGAAAAAAATTCAAATTGTATTTTTTTTTTTATTACAAGCATTCAAATTTCAGCACAATGAATCCCCAGTCCAGTTAAAGCTTTGGAGAGTAATGATGTCAAAAAAAAGTTCATTAAACACACAATGGTGGAATCACCCATTCAAATAGCACAAGGATATTGCATTTAAGGATCTTTTAACACTGGGCTTAAATAAACAATGGTACTGCCACTATTCAAACCAGAGAATGTAACTATCAGAACCCCTTACATGTGCAAAGATGATAAGAGCGATTCCAGAAATGTGCCCACAGCACAGGTATACCAAAATACTCTTCGGCAAACAATAGTTTGAGCTTCAATCCACCCCTCCCCCCATGTAAAACTTTAACAAGCACTCATCTAGCTATAATCACTATCAACGATTTTCCCTCGCATTCTCTATGCCTAAATCTAAATGCAAATTCCACAAAAAAAAAAAAAAAAAAAAAAAAAAAGCTTCTTTGCTAGAACTACCTGCATGTGGAACTGTCTCGCTAGCCTGCTTTCTAGCTAACTACAACATGGACGTCTTCAAGTCCAATGTAAACAAGTTCTTTTTAGGCCATTACGTAAAATTCTACTTCATTTTCACCACTAATGATCACTACACTGTTGTCCCAGTGACAGCTTTACACTTGAGTGACCTTCAAAAACCTTGATAAGTGATGATTTCCTTGTAAAATCATATATATATATATATATATATATATATATATATAGATAGATATATATATATTATTCATACTTATAAAGAAATATGTATAAGTTAAACAACTGAACAACTATCCAAGCAATAACTGTAATGGCACTTGAGAAATGAGGGTCATAATTTCTTGCATTTAATTCTGTTAACCAGAACTAGATGACAAGAAACATTAATGAAACTGATTATGATAGTGAAAAACCACAAATTGCCACCAATAAGTTATTAACTTTAAAAAGGTTTGACCCCTACCCCAAAAATAAAAATAAATAACAGGTTGTTAATTACACTCTACTACTCATAGATCCCAAAGGCAAAATACTTTTACACCAACAGATTTTATGGTAAAGAGTGCACTCCTTTTTAAATAATAGATGAGATAAGATGTTTGTAAGGCAACAAAGAAAAATCCAATTTTTGAAAGGATTAATATTAACAATCTCCAATATTAATCTGAAAGAGCATAGTTTAATAGTATCATTTTTTTTTTCATAAAAAAATGAAAAAGAAATGACTATAAAAATATAAACATTTTACATAATTTAGTTTTAAATAAATAAAATCTGGAGCACACATAAATATATATTTTTGCAGATATTGTATCATAACACATAGTAAATTTCTTGGAAATCCAAACCAAATATTAAAAGATAAAAGAATTTTTTTTTTTTCACCGGATATTTTTTTACATTTTATTTCAATAAAAGGTTTTTAAAAATTGAATTTGAGCTTCATATTTTTAATGTTCTCGGATTTGTTATACAACCGATTTCAAATTCTCTCTTTCTCTTCCAAATTCCAGAATAATTATCAAGAATTATTCCACTTGAAAATATTTAGACACTTTATCTTTGCTCAATTATGAATGGCCTTAAGTTTCAGATTTTCTAACATAAAAAGATTAGTTTGCAAATAAATAGAGACAGTTGTCCAACACCTTAGGCTAACTGCTAAATCTCATCTGTTTACTGTAAAGCTCCTTAGATACAAGATTTCCAGTTCTGATAGTTTCTGTTCCTGACAGAATATGCAGAAATTTAAATGTAAACAAACATCTTATTGCTACACTACCCACCCAGATTTCTTTTTATAAATCTGGACCCTATCACAGTAACTCCTTACAATCAGTGGCAATATGCCTTGTTTGGGAGTGAATAAAAGTAAGCAAAATAAACAATAAATTTTAAAAATAAGAGTAAGTTACGATGGAATTTGAGCAGAAAAATGTAAGGCAAGTGTTACACTACAAAATGATAAAGTTAAATTTTTTTTGAGGGATGCAGATTTAAAAAATTCAAAAAGATTTGAACAGATTAAAATTGAAGTCAATAGAATTAAAAGCTCATTTTCTAGCTAAAGTAAATTGCTTAACAAAAAGAAAATAAATATAAAACCTTTAAGTTATAGAAAAAAAAAAAAAGAATATTTTTCTATCAAAAATCACACTTATAAAAAAGAATTACAACAGCCTGAACATGTTTTTAAAGCTTATGAATATAGAGCATAAAAAGTAACAATTGCATTACAGTAAATGTTTGTATAGCAACTAAGTGACCCAAAAGTTCTTTTTTCATTACACCAAGGGGGAAGGGTAGCACTCCACTGACAGGATTACTTCACTTGCTCTTTATCCTCCTCTTATAATGCCGAGTGTCTAGCAAGGGGGCACCAAGTATTATTTTTTAAGTTGTTGGTATGACTCAACCAAGGATTGAATCTCAGTCTCCCAGCCCATTAGCAAATACTCTTACCATGATGACAAATGGAAAAATAGATTTAAAAAAGAAAGAAAATACTGTCACATGTTAATACACAATTATTTCATTTTCTCATGTTTGGAAAATGTAATTTATCAGAACCAGAGTTTTAAATCTACAATTCCCAAAAATTAGGGCAAAAAAGTTTTGCTGACATTTTCTAATCATGAATATATAAGTAGTCTTCGCTCATGAAGATGACTCTAAAATTATCAGATCTTCAAACATTTGCTTAATAGTGGATTGTGCAAAACATGACCCACTCTCTACCAAATAGCAATGACTATTGAGGAGCACAGTATCACTTTTTTCTAGACTAGTACTTTCAAAAGCAAGAGAATCTAGTCTATTCTATTTAACACAAAACCAGAGTGGTAAAGTTGGATTGATGCTTGTTTGGTATGATAATGAAAGTCGAAAAAATTGAATTTCAATTAAAACCAATGTTACCTATTTAATTGTCATGTCGAAATCAGTAAGATATTCAAAAATTATCAAAAATAATAAAGTAGAAAATAATTAATGAAAATAGTTTATGAAGTAAATTGCAAGTTTTACTTAAATAATAAACATGGGAGCTAACTGCAATCTGTCTTACTGCAACAGCCTACTTGAGAGTATCTTCAATTTAATTAACTTTAAACAGAGTTACTTCTCTTGTTTAAGTTATATTTTAAAAATAAGGACAGATCAATGGATCATGAAATTGTGAAAGTAATGTTTTATATAATAGTATGTTACTAATTGCAACATGACAATTCAGTAGATAATATTGCTTCTTAATGGAAATTTAATTTTTTTTTCTATTCCAAATAAGCACTGATTGATTCATACTTTTTCCAAGTGATGCACTAACTCAGATAGCACACACAGGTCAGTATCTATTACATTAGTCACAATTTATAAATGATGAAAAATACTAACGAGAGAAAAATTATTAATTTTAAATATGAATACTTTTAACTTTTTTTTTTTAAACAGTTAACACCCCTCAAATTGATATCAAAATTTATATTTTAAGTGTAGACAAAAAATTATAATAAGCTCCTTTTTAATAACCATAGTCTGTATAATACCAGTTATTTTGCATGTACCTAGATCTTAGACACTTGTCAAGATGTCAGCTTTCAGTTTTGTCTAGTAATACAAATAGGTGTGAGAATAATAAATGTATAGAAATTGTAATCAACAAAAATAAATTCTTTACACAAATGACAATGAATATTCTACTGCAAAAATACCAAGATAAATTGAAAATATTTCTAGAATTTTCAGCAGGCAAGAATATTAAATTATTATGGACAAATTATTTAAATTAAAATAATTTAATAAAAAGTAAAACCTTTTCCAACACTTTTTTTTTCTTGGAAATGCCAAATATTTTCTAAATTAGAAATAAAATGCACAATTAAGAATTATCAATATTTGGATTATCATATATTTATCACCTGCCATATATGATCGACTTAAAGAAAATTAGTAAAAGAGAAACTATTCTAATAAAAACTAAATACTATTTATCTATGGAACTGAAAATCTCATTTTAATCCATTCCAAGTTTTTATTCTTTACTTTTTACAGAAAATACTTCTCTAGCCTTAATATAGATTAATATGCTTGGTTCAGCCATATAGAAATCATGTTTTTCTAAATGAATCAAAGTTAATCTGATGATTTCTTCATAGTGATAAAATATATCTTCAAATTTTGCCAAACTTTTTACATTTGTTTCTTTATAGTGTTTATCATTTTCTTTAAATTCGATTTTTAGACAAAAAAATAAAATTAAAAAATAATAATTATCACTAACTATAAAAATGTGATATAGTAAAAAAACAAAACTATACTGTATTTCCACATGTTTAGATTAATATTTTAAAGATATGACAGGCACAAAAATATTTTTTTTTTTTTTTTTTTTTTTACAATAGTCAATCCTTTACTTGTACAAGAGTCAAATGCATCCTAAAATGGAGGAGTGATGCCATATCTGAGGAGGAGATGCTCAGTGCACCCTATCCTGCTTTGACAGAGTTCAAAAGTAGGTAATGCTCTTTTCTCCTTCCTGCAACTTTTTCCTCACGGAAGAGATGCTGCAAATCTGTCACAGCTCTATCATTATTTTCATGGTAAGTGCTTGTCTGAGCTTCAATCTATGCCCTCTCCTATAAAACTCTCACAACAAGCACACATCTAGCTACAACCACTATCAATAATTCCCCTCTAATCTATCTGTGCTTAAATCAAAATACAAGTTCAATGAACAAAGCTTCTTCTAGAATTGCCTGCCTGTAGAACTCTGTTCCAGCTAACTACAATGTGGTTGTTTTCAAGTCCAACGTAAACAAGTTCTTGTTGAGCCACCCTGTTAAATAATCAAATTCTACCCAATTTTCACAACTAACAACATTGTTGTCTCACTGACCACTGCACACTCATTAATCATTATTCTTGAGTGGTCTTCGAGGCTTGATCAGTGGAGAATCCCTTGGAAAAAAAAAAAATCTTGAAATGACAAATAAATTTAAAAATTTAGCACTATTTTTGGAAAGAATATGAAAATATTTTTTAGCTTTAGTTTTTTCAAAATTTAAAAAGAATGCTCTTTTCATTGTAACTGTTAGCAGAAAAAAAAATGTATTTCTCACTGCTCTTCACATTTTGTATTTGTTAAGAAATATATTTTTAAAATCAAATACTAGACATACTAAAGAAAGCTAGGGACACTCATTTTGGGCACTTGTAATCTAAACAACTACTTTAAATTTAAAACAGTAAAAAAAAAAAAAAAAAAATCAATAAAGATATTAAAATTTAAATAACCCTTGAAAAAAAAAAAAAAAAAAAAAAAAAAAATCACATATCCTACTTAATATTTTCTAATATATTCTATTATCTGAAAATTTTTTTTACATATCACAGAAAGACAAACAAAACAAAGGAGAGAAGAGGAAAGGGTAAATGTTGGGTTAAAATATTAGGTGCTTGTACAGATTAGTGATGTTTTCAATCAATGTATTTCAGGTGAAAACATTACATATTTACGTATCCTATCAAAATTAGCATAAATTCCAAAAATTATGAAAAATGATCTTGTAAAAAAAATAATCGCAACTAAAAACAAAATTTGAGTTTATTGATTTATAGAATTTTATCATGTTTTAATGTTAGATAGTTCTCAAGATCCCTCTGCAACCAATCATTTTGACTAAATAATTGTAATTCTACCATTTTTTAAACACAAAATGTCAGAACATAATCGAGGATGATTTTTTGTTAAAAATACATCCAGTACATTTTCTACTGTATCATATTTTTGGAATTTGTACTAATTTCAACACGACACATAAGTATGTAATAATATTTTCACCTGAAATCACTTAAAGCATCACTAAACTGCACAAATACCAAATATTAAAATATAATTAAACCAATTATTCAATTTCTGTCTCCCCTCTGTTAAAATATAAATATAATAAAAATTCATTATCAGTCATTGTAACTGGCCTTTTTTTTCAAATGTCATTTTTTTTTTTAATTTTTCATAAATAGTAAACAAAAGTTTCTCTAGAAATCATATAACTCTGGTCGAAAATATTTTTCATCAATTCTGTCAAATCCAACATATATGATACCATTTGAATCAACTCTTGTAGGATAAACAATTGTCTTTTTGTCTTTTCGCGATATTGGCCAATAAACAGTACCATCGTGGAGATTAAAACGCCAACTGTGCCATGGACATCGTACACATAATTCTCCACTGGGCATTTCTTCAATATCTCCCAAATGTAACGGACCACCTGGTAAAGAAAAAATATTTATTTGCATCAAAAAATTATATATAATTAAAAGCTAGAAAAATACTAAGCAAGATTGGTAAATAAAAACAAGCTATTTAAAAAGAATTGTATTGAATGTATTTTCAATACCATAATTATGCTAACAGTTGAAAGGAATAGTACACATTCAAATTGTAATAAGCTCAACTAAGTGCACATTTCTAACAACAACAGGTACATATCCAAACAAACTTTAATTTGATCTATAAAAAGAAAAATTCCAGGGATTTTTTATAAAATTAATCCCATAATGCAATTCAGCATGCTTAAAAATCCATAAAATTTCAACCGGAATTTGGCAATCATTCATACAAAATAAAAATATTTTAGATTATATGTAGAATTTAATTACATCATATGACAATCAAATAGATGAATCGATAGTACTACTACTACTGCACATTTATTGTTGCTTGTTCCGAATTTGGGGATTAGATCGACTTAATCAAATGGCTTCTCTCCATTTGATTTGATCCATTGCCAATATTTCAGGTCCTGCTTGATGTTATCACTCCACTTCTTCCTAGGTTGACCTCATGGATAGGCTTCAAGGACATCAAAGTTAATGATTCTTCTTGGCCACTTGTCAACTGCCACACATTGGATGTGGCCAAACCAACTCAATCTATTCCAGCGTAGGGTTTTATCTACTGAATTGAAAACAAGCTAGGATATCAGCTTATTGAGAGGGGTTCTATCAGTAAGTTTTCAGCATATTCATATTATTGCATGCAAGTTAATCTGGTTAATATTAGCATTAATATATAAAAAAGTTTAATACAAGATTACCTGCATGAGGGCATTTCTCATCGATAGCATAAATCTGTTCACCGTGTCGAAAGAGAGCAACAGATTTTTCATTACAGTTCACCAATTCTCCTTTTGGCCGAATGGAAAAGTTCCTGATCACTCCAAGTTTCAGTTTACATTTGCATTCAGGATTTCGCCAATCACAAAGTTCTGTTAAAAAAAAAAAAATAAATAAATAAAATAATGTATTTTATTTTCAAAATGCAGGATTTTATTAAACTCCTTTATGATCATTTATCGGAACTCCACATGTAACCTTGTAGCCATCTTGGATTTTGTAGGCAATTAGAAAAGTACCCTCTCTAAATTAGCATCTGATCTTGTTCGATTAATCAGTCTTTTAGATATCAGACTTCACCCTCCCCCTTTATAGATAGGCAAATGTAGAAATCAAAATTATTCATTTTCATTAACCCTATCATCATCATCATCATAAGCAACAGAATTAACATTAGTTCCTATTTACTTACTTGGTACTTGTGCATTTAACGAACCAGACGTAACTCAGCATTTGCTCGGCTTTGTCCAACACATGACGTCAACAGCCGGATAAAACCAAGCATTGTTGATAAAATAAAAACGCTACAACAAAATAACCGTAAAATGAAATTGTAAATGTAGAAACATCCAAAAATAAATAAAAAGCAAAAACCTACCGTTCATTTTTTTTTTATTAGTAGTATTATTGTTTGAAATTGTTTTGTTTGAAAATAAATGCATATAAAACATTTTTTGTAAACAAATAGTAATTATTTTTTTTAATGAAACTTTTTTTTTTCAACTATTCACGTAAAATAACCAACAAAAATGATATTTATAGGATACTTTTTTTCCTTGAACAAATAATAGTAATTGTTTTTCTTATGAAACTTTTTTTTTAAAACTATTTACGTAAAAAAAAAAAAAAAAAAAATCGTAAGAAAAAGGAAAGCAGCAAAACTTCTTTTTTTTTTTTTGCTAGGAATAAAAGAAAAAAAAATGTTTTTTTTTTTTATTTAAATCAGAATCCCTGCAAGATTTTTTTTTTCTTTTTTTTTTTTGCCAGGAACATATTTTCTGAGGAGGATGTATTTTCCTCAGACTTTTGGAGGGCATCAGGTGACAAAGTGGACGGAGATGAGATAATGAATGTGATACGAAGCTCCTTACCAACCAGGTAGCTTTTGACAATGTGAGTTAATATGGAGTCAAACGGCTGCCTACCAAACTTTTGTCTCCACATAAATTCTAAAAGATATGTGTCCAAAAGCTCCCGGTTGGTTCTGCATTCTCGTTTATTGCGCTGCTTTGCTTCCTTCCACGTCCACATGATTTGTTGTTGCCTGTGTTACGACGGGATCTACGAAATTAAGGCTGTGGTTCATCGTTAAATAGTGATACCCCTCCTCTCCTCCCACTTTGCTGTAAGCCTTCCAACAGTCTGATATGACCATGGCCCCTGGCAGAATGTATTTTCTTATTAGTGGAAGGAGGGTTTCGGCATTCCTATTTGGTATGTTAACCAAATAACCCTCCTTTCCGGCGGGGTCGGCGTATCCATCGAAGATCCAGACCGGTGTTAGATGTCTGCCGACGTGTTTCCGGCGGTTGAAGACAGATTTGTTGATTTTGACTGTATGGCCTGGGCCTCCTATCTGCTGGGGATTCCTGAGAAAGTAATCCCAACATATATCTTGCAGGAAATTCTTCCAGTCCACAATTGTGTGGCGTGATCGCAACCCACATTCACACTGGAGATTCCTAGTCAACGCCATCTCAAACGCCCATATCGAAATTCTTGCCTGCTGAGCACGTGCGTCGAGTTGAAACTAAGCACGCAGCGTTTTGATTGGCTGATGACCATGTTTCGTTAGAACCCGAGCTGTTAACGTCATGCGCCAGGCAAAGCCAAGCAAATGCTGAGTTACGTCTGGTTCGTTAAATGCACAAGTACCGCTTTTTCTCTCATATATTCTAATCACACAAAATATATGCTAAAACCTTCCTTAGTTTGGAAATTGAGTTTTTATAATTAGCTTTAATTTGCATCAAATGAGCCTTATTTTACTAAGTTTATGTCTTTTACTCTTTCTCTCTTGTTTCTTCTCCCTTGCTTTTATTTTTTGTTTATCACTCTCGCTTCTATGACTTTCTCTCAGCTGAAATAAAAGAAATGAATAAAAAAATATTGTAATAGTTCATTATAAACAAGATCATAAATAGTAATATGATTTAACTTTTAGCAGAGAGAGGTGAGGAATAAAGTGAACAGAAAGTAATTAATTTGAGATTTTGTCTATTTTTTACTATTTAACTGACTTTGCAAAATTCACTAGTTCCTAATTTAAACAATCTAATCTGAACTCAATGGGTTATCAAACAGGTCATATTTTTCTAGTATATTTATATGAAAATGAAACCTCAAAATTGAAACAGAACTGAATCAAAACAGCAAACCTTTGCATACACAAAGAACTCAACACCCATTCAGAGAGCTTTATAATAATAAATAATGTGACTTATCTTAACAATTTACTAATTTTACTGGACATGTATTTAATATTATTATTAACGTCTTTATACATTTGAATTTAAATTCAGCAGAAAAGAATTATGAAATATCTAACATTTTACAAATGTTCAGTACATGCCATCACGTTTTAGCATACATGACATAACAACGTTCATGGACACGTGATTTCTTTTCATATCAAAGTTGCTTGCATCGTTAAAGCAATAGCAACATTCTAAAAAGAAATTATTCAAGCTGAACAATTTTTTTTAATTAAATATTCGTTGCTATAACTACTTCAATATTTTGTTCACCAACTGTGACTTATCATTTTAACAAAACATTCTTAAAATTAAAGTAATCGGATTATCTTTGAAATACCAACACAACAAAAAAATCATCTCAGTAACAAATTATCCAATTGAGAAAGAATACAAATATGGGCAAAAATCAGAATGTTTGTTCTTGCGCATCCAGAATTGTTGTTATTGCTACAACTGCACACACTGAGTGGGCCCAATAAGCCCTATCTACAACAGTCACCTAAACAATGGAATCGGGAATATGCATGCAAATTATGCCCAACTGAAATGTCTGAAGTTGGTCCTAAAAACCTAAAAAATAAAAAAATGGTACTGATCTACAATCAGAATTTCAGAAGTGAGTTTGCAAAAAGAATATGGAATGAGAAATAGTGCTCCTCACTTTGCAGCTTAAATACAATGTTTAATAGACGAGTTGACCATAAGGCTAAAATCTTTTGTCTCATTTACCTCCTTGAGCAGGCAGTATCATCATCAAAATTAAGAGCCAAAGAAAGATACCCCACCGAACTATGGCAGCATTTATCAATTATATTAAAGTCTGAGTCCCATTCAATGGACCATTTCCAGACACATTGAAGACTAGACTTGATTATCAATTTCATTTCTACTGTTATATAATAAAGCCTTATGTAGACAGACTGACTATTTTAGCTAATACATTAGAGATAGATTTGAGTAACGGTCCCATTGTTTAGTTTCGAAAATTATGTGGAGTTCAAAACTCTGTCACAAACACAGCTGCAGGTTGTTTTGGGAAAGGGATAATGAGTTCAACATTAGAGATGGGCTAAACAGTGTAAAGCACTAATTGACACGTGACATGATGCTGTCAGATAGGTACGCTACAAAACCACATTTTAATAAAAGCAAAATAATGTTACAGAGGCAGCAAAAGCAACATCCGTTTCACATATTGTAGAAGTCCCTTTTCAACATAAGAACCATTAAAGAAAACTATAAATATTTTATGAAATGAGCAAAATGCTTTTATGAGTTGATAATAATTAAGTAATGTCCTCAGCACAATATAATAATAGCACTACAAGCTTTTGATATCATCTACAAAGAGGAGCACATTTCTACCGATCACTTCTGGCATGTTGTTGATATAAAGTAGAAGGAAAATATGCATGCTTGAGGACCACCATTGCAAGCATCCATCATAGATGACGAATTGCCATTAATCTAAATGTAGTATGTGCAATCACTAAGAAAGGATCCTATCCATTTTATAATCTATTTATAAAAACAATAGGTGTTAAGTTTTTAAACGGTGACAGACAGGCCTTGACAAAGTCCAAAAACACAATGTCAGCAGTATCTCCATCGTCCATTATACTCACAAGTAAATTTTGTGAGACATGAACATTTTGGAACGAAACTATGGTCAGATGGAAAGATTGTAGCAGTAAGATGAGCCATGATGCTGATGATATAAGACTTGATTGAGCGACTTTTCTCTTGTGAAACTATCAAGTTGACAAGAATGTTCTTGCAGTTTTTAACTTTTAAATTCAGATGAACATATCTCGGATGCAACAAAAATTTATTGATCGAAATAAGCACCATTAGAATCAACATATTTTTTCCAATGCAAAACAAGTGTATTTATACCACCAATGTAAAAATCTTGCGTTCTGGTGGCGATAAAATCGCCGAAGCCTTTTTGATATCGCTTAGGTTTTTGAAGCATTTCTTATGCAGAAAGTTATCAAAATATTTGAAAAAGTGGTGAGAGGCAGATGAGGCAGGGTTTCGTAACACAATTCATTCAACTTCTGTAAGGTCAGTTTAGTAACATGCAGTGCATGGAGGAGAATTGGGCCTTTTCTAGCTAGGTGTTGTTGAAGTTTCTGCTGGATTTCATCCATTTGTTGACAGTACTTTTCCACCATAATGGTTTCACCTGCATTTAAAAAACTAAATTGATGACTGCAGCTTTGATAACCATCAAAATTCAAAAAAAGCCCAAAAATATTTATTTTCATGGAACTACAATCAAGGGTTTAATTTTAGACTTGCTATTAAAACAAATCTGAAAATGAGGCTCCTCGCACCTTCCTCACAAAGAAGGGGGGGGGCATTGTTGCCATCTTGAATTCTAACAACTGGTAAAAAGTTGATATTTGAGATGAAATAAAGAGCGTTTAAAACTACTTTAAAACACCAGTAAATGATTCAGGTAGGTTGCAAAGTGACTTTTATAGACAATGGTAACATTTATTTGTTGTATATTTGATCTTTTTACCACTTTTTTGAATCTCTGTAAAACAAACCCCAAAAAATAATTAAAATAATAATTAAATACTTTTCAAAGTTAAAAAAAAAAAAAAACTATAATAGAAAATACAAGGAATAGGGAATCTTGATTAAAGTCGTATGCAAGATGGTGATTGCAAACAAATGCAAAAAAAAATGGAATGGGACACAAATTTTAGTGAAACAAAATTAGTGAGTCGACTATACAGCCTAGCAAGAAAAACAACAACCCGACTGCTGAAAACTACTAATAATAAACGTGTTTTAATTTCTAACTACTCTGTACTTGTTATAAATATATTAATAATTAAATGAAATAAGAAATTTTTTTTTTTGTTTCAGCTAAACTGGAGTTTCACATAAGATTTTAATAAACATAAAAATTGAATTTTATCATTCTTTCTCTGCATGGTAGTTACAAAAAAAAAAAAAAAAAAATGAAATGAAAAATCTAAAACTTTTTTCGTTTTTTCTTTTCAAAAAATGGGTGAAACAAATAAACAAAAAATGTTACCAAAGGCAAGCTAAGTAACTTTTTTTTTTTTTACCTAACTAGATAAGTTTTTTGTGTTTTAATTTATTTACATTTTTTCACACTACTTTTATTCTTAACTAAAAAATAGCATTAACATTGCTTTGTTTGCTTTTCTGGAAGATTACATTATTTTTTCGTTATTTCATTTCATTGTTTTTGGTTTATTTTTTCATTTCATCACAACACCTAATTGGTAAAATAATTGTTTCCTCACATAATGATCAATATGTTGAAGTGTTAATCACTTTCGTTTTGAAAGTGTTGTTAAAGTAACTTTAAATCGCAATTTGATAAATCTATTTAGTTAAGAAGTTCTCAACAATTCATAATGTCCATCAACTCATCTTGTAGTCATCATCATTCACTCCAAAATACAAATGAAATAAAAACTCAAACATTTTTTTAATTGATGCAGCAACTGATTAAAAAATAAAAAAAAGATATATACACACACACACACACACACACACACACACACACACACACACAAAATAAAAATGTTAATCTTTGCAAATAAAATGGAGAGCCTTTCAGTTTACATCTATGTATCTGCTACAGACCCAGAAACTGCTGAAAGGATCTCAACCAAACTTAGCATGCAGATAAACTATGTAAGCTTTACTGAACTCAACCATCAATTCATGAAATGTCAAAAACATTCTTGTGGAAGTGAGGGCTTGGCAGAACGGCTTGGCAAAATATTTTATAAACTAAAAAATGCAAAGTGATCATTTTGAAGGGAGATGCCAAATGGAATCAGCATCGATCTCATTTTTATGATAATGTGCATATTCATGTCAAATACAATAACCCAACCCAGATGATCTTGAAATATTTATGAAAATCCCACATTTTATTTAATGAAATTTTTTTGAAAGTAGATACATTATATTTAATACAACTTATAAAAATATTTGACAGGAGGGTGCATATATCCGTCAATATACATTTATAGTCAATGGATGCATACAGCTTACAATCTTCACTCTGACGCTTGCTTAGTTAAATAGTGTATTCTGGTTCTTAAAATGAGGCCTTTTGTGGATGTAGGTTCAAATCATGTTTGGAGATCTTTATTTTTCACCAATGTAATTTGCATGGATTTAGTCTACAAGTTATATATCTTTTAAATATATACTAGCAAGGCTACCCAGTGTTGCCCAGGTCAAAATGTTATCTATTTCTATTAAACCTTTTATCTCTCTATCCCTTTCACTATTTTTCTCTCTTGTGCCCATTCTTTCTATGCCTACTCATTTCATTCTCTGGACAAACATATGCATATACAACAACTATTCGTTATATAACAGATTTCTCGAGTCATGATTCGTAATTTTCTTTCCAAATTAGTACATAATAATACTGAAAAACCAACCAACTAATGAAACCTATTCTAATTAACCCCCCCCTCCCCTGAGATGAATAATTTTTTTTTAAATTTTAGATATTATTCATCCAGAGCAATGTTGGTTAAGAATTCACAAACTTTGTGGGTCTTTGTTTTGTAGTTTGTTTTTTTTTTACTTTTAGATTAACATACACAGACAACTATCCTTTATTTAATAGATAACATGATCCTGTTAAATATAATTACTTTCAAATAACTTTCATTAAATAAAATAATTATATGCATGAAAATTTTTTGTTGAAAAACAAATATTTGAAGTCAGAAATATTAAATTCATAATTGAACCCTAAAACAAAACAAGATAAAGAAAAGAAATCTATACTATTAATAAAATTCTAAATGTTTATTTATGTGTGTGTATATATACCAATAAAACTTTCGAACGGATGCATCAAATTGAAAAATTCTTTTTTTCCCCTGAAAGGCGCGAGTCCCTTGAGTCCCTAGATTGTCCTCATCTATACATGGTTCATAATGAACAACAGTCACACAAAAGCCCGAAATAAGGGTTTTTGGCCTGTTTCATGCAATTGGCGAAAAAGTTACCTGCCCATGTCAACGGAATTTAGCACCATCTGCATACAGTCGCGGTAACATCTTTCGGTATACAGACAGGACTTGTGGTGCAATGGATAACAGGTCTGACTATGGATCTGAAGATTCCAGGTTCAAATCCTGGCAAGTTCGTAATAATTTTAACCACCATTTTTTCCAACGTTTACTCTTTATCCTTACCCTTAGTTAGGGTATTTGTGTTTTTTCAGGGATTTTGTTTTGTACATATGGGAATTTCCCATACTCCAAGTTCACAAGGTAAGCGTTGATGGTAAGACGATGTTGAGTGTACTCGATTTTGTGTTTGATTCAGCTGCTAGTTACAAATATAAAGCTATTACACCTATATAATACTGAAATTCTTTGTTAGAAAAAATAATGCAATCAGAAAATCAATGAATTTTAATCCTTTACAGCAATTACAAGATGGAAATTATCATTGGTGTCTAAAATGTAGTGTTAGAAATTAAAAAATCTTTTGTATGAATTAAAAAGTTGCCATTTTATTAATATAGTATTATTTTTTGGATCAAAATTTAGAATTCCAAACAAAAAGGTCACTGAAGTGTTGATAAATTGATGAATGTTGTCAAAATCACACGTTGACAGCATGTCAACATGCTGTTGCAGTGACCTTTTCAGATCAGCAAATATGATTGTTAGGGCTAGGACAACAGCATATTCTTTTCATTGTTTTGACTCTCGAGTGTGTATCCGTTGATATCTTATATGCTTTTATATAGAGTGATGTGGTTCTCAGTTGATTAAACGTGTTGGATATATACTTGAGAGTCACAACAATGAAAAGAATATGCTGATGTCATAGCCTTAGTGATTATATTAATCTATAAATATAAAAGCGAAAATGTGTACGTGTATGTATGTTCGCTTTTTTTTGTATGTCCGCAAAAGGCTGTTTTTGCCAGGCTTCTTGGTCAGCTCACTCCTTAAAACTTTTAATATGCTGTCTAAATGATAATATTTACGAGTTACGAACGGGGGTCGCGTGTGTATTTAATTTGGCCGACTTTTACACGCTATTTTTTCCAGATTTTTAGTATTTCTTTCGCTTTTCAGTATAAAAAAGCGAAACTGAATTTGAATCGGCAGTTCCCTGGCCCACGGCCGGGTGGTCTCCAGAAAGCGATGTAAACGTTTGGTCAATGTCAGCTTTTATCCGTCATATCAGACAATTGCTTTTATCTGGACACTTCCCTAATAGACAGGGGGAGCTGGTTTTCCCTAAAGTTGGGTAAAAACAAACAAACCGGATTATGACCTCATTAAAAACTGTCCCGCAAAAAATATTAACTGCGACTTCTATTGACCTCATTAAGTCATTGTGGACACCTGTCAATTCTCTTCCTACTTAAATAAATTCAAACGTCTTTCAGTAATTCATTCTGGCTGGCCCAGCGGTTAACGTGTCATGTTTTTTTCACATTTTATTTTCCAACTTCGCCCCAGGGCTTCCGGTTCGATCCTACCTACCTAACAAAACTTTTTTTTATCTCCCACCCCCCTTGTGTTTCTTTTTGATTTAAGAGCACACACGCACCTGGCAACGCCGGGCACCCCCGCTAGTCTATATATATAAAAACGAAAATGTGTGTTAGTGTGTGTGTGTGTTTTTATATGCTGTCGAGATCATAATATGTAACACTTACGAAACGACGTCGTAAAAGTCTTTTATTTCAACGACTTTTATCTTACAAAATTCGCGCTGTGAATTCGTTTTCTCTCTACTGCTTTTCCTGCAGCTGCTGCTGCTATAGCGTGAGATTTGACCTAGAAAACCACCTGGGTTTATAAAGACTTATTTTTGACTCAAAATTACTGCCTTCGCAGTGTCGTGTTATGCCATCACACTATTAACCTCAAGGCTTTGGGTTTGAGCCTACCTTCATCTGAAAACTTTTTTTTTTTGTTCGTTTTTTTTTAAATATTTAAACAGGGTTATTACTTTTAGTTTCCATCTACCCCACCAATACACACACACACACACACACACACACCTATTTTTCACGTTTGCTGTTTTTTTTGTTTTTATTTTTCAAAAGAAGTTTTAACATCGTTTGTTTTTTGGGGTTTTTTTTTTCCCCCCCATCACGTTGGCTTTTTCTTTTTTTAGTTTTTTGTTTTAACATCGTTCGTTTGTTTTTTTTATAATATTTAAACAGGGTTATTACTTTGCTTTTTTTGTTTTGATTTATCCACACCCCCAACACACACCTCTAAACACCCGGGCAACACCGGGTACCCCCGCTAGTATTATATAAATAGAGAAGCTGAAGATTGGATATATACTTTTTCTGATTATGTAAATCTTAAAACTAAAAGGTCACTGAACTTATGTATCAAATCGAGTTTTGGGTGACCTTTTCAAATCAAACAAATACAGCAGCGAAAGAAAGATCAGAGCGATTTATTTTTTTGTTTTGAATACTTTAAAAACGAAAACCAGTGTTTAATTTTACATCTGCTCTAAATAATTGCCCATTTTACAAGATCTTTTAGTTCTCATTTAGAATTCAACTTAATAAAAAATACAGAAAAATCTTTATAATGGAACATCATGGAACGAAGATGCCATATTCCAAAAAAAAAAAAAAAAAAAAAAAACATCATGTAAATTTTAAATTTAACTAAGAAATCAAATTTTATGAGTAAGCAAGAAGCGACTGTTGGCATTTTGGAAAAAAAAAAAAAAAAGGGGGGGGTCCATGCAAAAAAAAAACGCAAAAAACTTGCAAGATCAGCCTTTTAAAATGCTACAGATTTCACATTAATTGATTTAAATCGTTTAAAAAATAATTTATAAATATAAAACTACTTGATTAGGTTACATGATTTTTGGAATATGACATTTCCTTGTTCGATTACGGATGCATACATCATAAAGATTTTTTTTTTCAGAGTAGGTTAAATTCTAAATAAATAAGAACCTATTTTTTCTTTTTGGTTTATTTATTACTTTTCACAATAGAATTAAGGTTTAAAGTGTAGCATCTGTTTCACTGAAATCCGATAAAAAAAAAATATATATTGTCAAATCGGCAAATATGTAAATCAATAAAGGAGTTAGAGACAAGGTCGGTTTTATCAAACAATTGCCATAAATTGGTTAATTGAGTGGTGGTTGGCTAGGTGTATCAGAAGCGGCCAATAAAAAATGACATGATAAGAACTTTAATAATTCAACTTACTATCTTTCGAAGCTTATAACTACTTGAAAAATGTAATTCAAACCCTAATTTTTTTTTTCAATTAAAAGGAGCAAAGACCAAATTTTAAAAAATAACAGGTTTAATATCAAATTATGCAATATTTGTTTTTTTAAATCGGTTTTCTTTAAAAAAGATTTAAAGAAAATCAACATATTTTGACTTGCTTCGATAAATATATGTATATATAAATGCCAAAAAGATCACTTACCTATAAAAAAATACTATTAAATAATGGGTAGTTCCAGTCTTCATTGTTAAGAATTTATCCATATTTATATTTTAAATTCCATGTATTTTTTTTAAATAAAAGAATTTTTTCAAACAAATATTTGAAAACCCCGTCATTAGGTAAGCATCTGTTGGCGATTAGCCAAACGTCGAGCCAGTGATTCATTTTGTTTTGAACTGCGGATGAACAGCAGGACGTAAAAACCACACGTTTGTGTTAGCTGTCTAACCTTGCGTGTGAAGAAATTTATGCCTCCATAGCTGAAAACTAGTGACATTTTACTTATAAGCTTTTGCCTTATAAAAAAAAAAAAATACCAGTCGAAGAATTTTTTTTTTTCTCAAAGAAATACACGAGTTTTTGATTTATGGAGTGAAATTTTTTTTTTAATATATATAAAAAAAAAAAAAAAAAAAAAAAAAAACATTGAATGAAATAGCATTAATTTTCGTAATAAAACAAAACTTTCTGTGCAATATAAGAAGATTATAAGGTTTCATTTAAAAAAAAAAAAAAAAAAAAAAAAAAAAAAATCAACGTGATTTTTTAAAAAATGGTTTTAAACTTTGGACTTGGACAGGCAAATTTGCAAATAACTATTTTTTTTGTTTTAAATTAGCTTATTTTATTTATTGATCTTTTATCTTCAATTTGTGATATATAAATTTGAGGTGAGAAAATTAATTATTTTCATTTTAATAGACATATCAAAATGGGAGGAGGGAATTAAAAACCTTGTCTAGATTATATTCGGTTTATTAGAAAGAGCATAAAATTTCACATTGAAATAGAAAATATTGTAAAAGTTGAACCAATAGAAAAATTTTGATAAATTTTTAAAGTGAAAAAATTGAAAAAAAAAAAAATAAACTTGTAAAATTCAATTGATATGTTTGCAGATGCGCAGGCACTTTGTAAACACTTTAAAAAAAAAAAAAAAAAAAAAAAAAAAAAAAAAAAAAAAAAAGATATTTCTATTATTTTTTAAACGACTTTAATAGTTTATTTTGGAAGTCTATTCCATAAACAAAATAAACAACCTACTTTAAAAAGAGAAATTATGAGTTTTTTTCATATTTTATTTGCTGTTTTTTGTTAGGAGTGTCAAAAATTCCAAAATTCTGACACCTAGTGGTTGGCATAAAATTGCTGTCCAAAGAAATCCTTTTAGATTAAAATAAGATAAATTTTTGTCATAATTCAAAATACCCCCACTCCACCTTCGGTGAGCTGGGTTTTCTTGCTTTTAAATCCTGCGAAGAGCTGTTTGACAGTTTTGTGTTGAGAATTTTTAAAAAGTAAAATTATTGAATTATTGTGGTTTTTGTAGTAAACACCACTACACAGTGACGTGTCGAAATTAGTAAAATAAAGTAGAGCATGTTTTACTATAGACAACAACCTAAAATAAAAAAAAAATAAAAAAGTAACCATCTTCATATCCAATCTGAAAATTCCATTGTTGACATTGGTTTCCCCAACATTTTTCTAGTCAGAATCCTTTCTAGAAAGACATCGGGTACATTACAGGAGTGGCCACAAGAAGATAACCAACATCCTAAGTGAAAGTGACTTGTGGAACGAACTGGATTCAAACTTGGAACACCCGGATCATCAGTCCGTGTCGTTAATAAGTTAACTACAGTCACCAAGAACAAGTGGTAAAGAAACACATAAATGTTATCAAAGACAAGATAAATTACTCTTCTACCTACCTGGATACGTTTTTGTGTTTTAACTTATTTTAAAGCGTTTATTCAGTTTGAAGCACAAGTGCCGAGTTGCGAAGTCAGAACAACGAACGACCAAAGATGGCGGAAATGAGACTCTTCGAAGTCTCGATAATCGCTCAAAACTTGAAACTTAAAAAAAAATATAGGGCGGACGATGTCGAGAGTGCCCCCCTCCTCTAAATTCCACATTTTCATTTCTTTTTAACTTTTTTCCTGTTAATATCATCGATTACGGACTTAAGTTTCAGATTACAACAAAAATTGAAAAGAAAAAAAAAACAATTTCATAACTTTTCACATAGGGGTTCAGTTTTCAATTATAACGTTCTAATAAATTGAACACGAAATTTGTGACCACGAAGAATAGATAGACACATACATAGATGAGAGATTGCGGTGGGGGTAAATACATAAATTAGAGGGGAAGGGAGGGTTTTTTTTTTAACCCCTTCGTTCTAACCTCTATCTTCCGGTCACATCAGAGAGAGTTGCCATATTTTTTTCATCGTGGTCACCATTTCGTGTTCAATTTAGTACAATATTATAATTGAAAACTAAACCCCCACGTGAAATTTTATTTTTGACTTTTTTTTAATAATCTGAAACTTAAGTCTGTAATCGATGATATTATAACAGGAAAAAAAAAGTAAAAAAAAAAAAAAAAAAAAAAAGTGAAAATTACGGAATTTAGAGGGGGGGGGGGACAGTCTCGACAATGTCCGCTATATATATATATATATATATATATATATTATATATATATATATATTGTACGTACCCATTATGAAATTACGTTCTCATAAAAATTTGATCATGTAGGTTTTGTTTTACAGAGAAAAATCAAATTTTAATGAGATCGATTGTGCCCCAACCATCATGCCTATTTCGCGAACGAGGAGGGGCGCTTTTAAACGAAAAAGTGATTAACAAAGGGCAAAATGAAAAAGGGATTAAAAAAAAAGGGGCGGAGGTTGAGAATCCTGCCACTTTACCAAAATCGCTGAAAACATGGCGGACAACCTACGCGCACGTCACTGAAAGTAATTAATGCTCCCTCTGACACGTGACCAGAAGTTTGGGGCATATGTCTATTTGTCTTGATTTTACATAGGTGAATGAATAAAGGAATTGTCACCAAAACATACGAACCATTCTTCCACCTAATAATAAATTAGAAAAAAAAAAAATAACAACTTTTTGGTACTTGTGCAGTTTTGCTACCCAGAGTGTACGAATAATTTTTCACTTTCACCTAACAATTTAAAGAAAAAAAAACTTTTTTTTTTTTAAGTTCGTATTTCTCACGTTGACGAAACTGCACTAGTACCAAATGTCTTTTTGGTTAAGAATAAAAGTATGGTGAAAAAAATGTAAATAAATAAATTAGAAAAAAAAAACCCCAGCTTTTTGGTACTTGTGCAGTGGGTTTGTATTACTGTAAACATAGATTCGAAAAAGTTGTCAAAAAACAAATATATAACAAATAAATGTTATCAAAGGCAAGATAAGTTACTTTTCTACCTAACTGGATATGTTTTTAGTGTTTTTATTCAATGTAACATGTTTAGTCAGCTCGAAAAACAGTGTTTTCCTATGTATTGGAAAATTGAAAATGGCGGCCAACTCTCTTTGACCCGGTAAGTTTGGGAAAAGGGGTTATTAATAAAAAACAAAAAACTAGACAAAATACAGTTAAAAACTCGCTCAATATATGTTACCGTGACATAGGCTGACATATATTCAGTGGGTTTTTAATAGTATTTTGCATAATTTTTTTTTTTTAACTCCTTTTCCCAAACTTACCGGGTCAAAGATGTCGGAATTTTATCTTGCTTCCAGATAAATTCAACGCTAAAGTAACTAACCTGAAAAAAAAAAAAAAAAAGAATGACAGCATAGAATAAAAAGGGGGGGGGGTAAAGAATAAAATATAAAGGTCTTGCTTTGAAACGAAGAAGAGATTTTATTTACAATAATAAGTTGAAAATTTTTCCTTTTGCGGGCATTAAACTTATGAAACGCCAAGGTAACATACAATGAAAAAAATAACACTGGTTCTTATAAAGAAGATGTGTGTATCCATTAACGAATACAATAATAATATTCAAAATAGTATCTCCTAATCACACTCGCATATGAAATTAATTTTAGGAGCATACTCACAAATTGAAAGCCAGTCAGGTACATGCCGTTTTCCCCCTTTTTTTGTTTCGTTCAAAGTTCTTTTAGAATTTTCTCTCCCTCCATATTTGCGTGCAAACCGTAGACACACAGATGAACTTCAGAAGCAAGGCCGTGTCGCTTGCCCGAGATTTTCTTCTTTGTAGAAGGTTCCAAAATTCCTTGTCACGTAAGATAAGATATTTTTTTAAAAATAATTTCACTCCTAAAATACGTGCAAAACCGTAGTCACGTAGATAGTCTTCAGAAGTATGTCTCGTCACATATCCGGGTATTCTTGCCAGGGTTTTCTTCTTTGAAGGATGCTCGTCAAAACTCCATCTTCAGCGCCGGGCAATGAACCAAATGTCCAATCTCCATGTCCGCCGGATTTCAAAAGAGAGCGAAATATGCGCTGAGCTCGTGATGTCATCACGGAGCTAGCATTTCTCTTTTCTCCAAATTAAAGGGAGTTTCGTACAAACCCAAAATGTACAAAACTAAGAATCAAAAAAAGATATGAAATACAAAAAGTCATATATAAGAACCAGATAAAAAATAATAAATGTAAACAGGGGGGGAGGGATGCACTATTATTTGTACAAAAAAAAATTCCAACATTCTCCCCCAACAGGAAATGGCAGTCAACGTACAGTTGGATGACACCTGTAAAATTTACAATACAAAATTCTTTCTTTATATATACATAAACTACACAATGTATAGTCAGAAGAACTCCAGGAAACACATATCGGAACAAAAGAGCAGAAAAATTCAAATAGGCTTATTTTATACAAATTCACATGAAAACCTTCATGTTTTAGGTTTGAACTGAGGAGTACCTAACCAGATTCATAAAGTTAAACTAATGATCACATGCAAGGTTGCAACAGAAGTTTGAACAGAGAATATTCCACCAGATAATTAACTACATACATATAAAAGAGTATAAAGGCTTGAGGAGTTCACATAATTTACCATCTAACCTTCTCATCTCTATATTATCTCTGGCGAACACCAAAATATCTCAGCTCCCTCATAACCATAAGAGTCCAGTGAGATCAACACCGGTGCTACAAGAGGGACGAATCCAGTCAACCCTATACTTTAATAAGTTCTTCAACTTGGTGGAATGAAATAAAACTGCAACCCAAATTCTGCACAAATTATTCAAGGCAATTACAGCTTTAAACGTTTGCATAGCCATATACATGTAGCCAAACAAACAAAGTTGAGTATAGGTGTCAGAAACACCTAGGTAGCTGGAGATCTAATACTTATGGAAGACTCCTATCAAGGAGAAATCTAATCTTCTCATGTTCAGCACTGAAACAAACATCTCAGCATTAGAAAACTCTTCTAACTAAGCAGAAGATAGTCCTGAGTGCCTCAGAAACACCCCTGGACAAATCAAGCTTGACTTCGATAGCTCTTGCAATACTGCAGTAGGCTACGTCAAGGCAGATCTTCACAAAATATTTAAAAACAATAACACCTGCATGGGACTCCAAAGCAGGAACCGTCCTACTTAAATGAGCAACTTCATAGAATGAAGGTTCTGCAAGTGATCTCTGCACAACATATCCTACATTCTCATAGGAACTCGGAGAAGCTGAACTACACACCATGTAGTCAGAAAATTCGACAGGATCCCTCATGGGATTCTTTATCGAGTTACACTCAACCGGAATCTGGACGCCCCAGTCAAACTTGAGTTCACGTAACTCTTCAAAAACCATTCTCCTCTTGGTTTTTTCACATTCACACGCGGATATAGCGCTTTCTGCCCTATATCCTCGATGGAGAATTTCTCTCCCAGTGCTAACATTAGCACTTAAAGAAGTGCACAAAGCTTGCACTTTCACACAGGATAGACTCCTGCCCTTTAACCACTGACCATTGTCAGAACCACATGACCGGAGTAATACCCCACCATCATGATTAAGTTCCTCAGTATTCTGACAAGGTTGTGGAAGATAACCACACATGTGAGTTTTCGGACACACATGGTTAGAGGGTAAAACAATTCCAATATCCCATGGAAATCCCTCCATAAATTTCACTATATTCATGCCCACACTTAACAAGTCGTGGACACGAGTGGTATCATTCATGATACCTGGGAATCTCACTCCCAATACATTTTTCTTTAAAATACTACCGGCAAACTGCCAACCAGAAAAATCAAACTTCAGCGCCTGATTACTCTGAAGTGGCACTTGCAACACTGCTTTAAGACCGTGATGCAACATCTTCCAAGCCAAACTTGCCAGCACTCAGCAAACAGTTTTCAGAGTCTGGACATTCAGGCTTAGTAGTCGGTAACTCACTGAGCATCTCCCTAGGGGTTTCGAATATCACAGGGTTGCACAGGGAATCACACTCCACACCATCTGCCAACCTCGAAAGAATGAATCGAACCTGGGACGAGAACACTACATCAACAGCATCCGCTTCTACTAGCAAACAGTCCACATCCTCACGTAAGGAACAATCACCCAACAACTCAGTTATATTATCCACCGATGCTAACCATTCATCAACATCGGCCTTCATTGTTATAAAATAAGGCTTCGGTAATTCCTTCTGCAACCACAATAAATCCAAGACAGCGATAATCTTCCCTAAATAAAACTTTCGTTTCCTTACAAGGAATCCGGAAGAACGAGTGACCAACATCGTGTAGCGTTTGTTCTTTTTTTCCAAAAATATGGAATAAATCCAAACAAATACAAAAAATAGGTGTTCAAATATTATACACAAAAAAAATGCACACACAAAGGTATTTACATAAAATTCCTTCCTCATAGCACAAACAAAACAAGCATATTGAGCCGTGAAAATATCAAGGGATACAATCCCCAGTTACAAATTAAAAGAGTCACTATGATTCAAAATTAAAATTAAGTGAATTTAAAATTCAAACTTCTATATGGAAGTTAATAAACTAGAAAATGAATAACGTTTAACACTTTTATAGGAATATCCTCACTGAAATGCAACCTAGGGAAAGAGTGGGAACAGAGTTTAAATAAACAACTACGTCGGGGGAGGGTACATGCCACCAATGTCACATATGTATCTTCAAAGGAATCCAAATAACCAAATGTAAATACGGGCCAAGCAAAGAAAAAGGGAACTTGTCTTTTCACAAACTCTTAGAATAACACAGTCCGCAAAGCAAATGGGTATAAACTCGCTATAGAAAATTATAATAAATATCTTCAATGTATAATACAATATTTCTAATAATATCGTCTGGTTAATTCACAACCCACAAACATTTAACACATGTGAGAGAACGCATGTGTTCATTAAATAAAAAAATAAAAAAATGGGGTCTATACTTATTCCTTTTTTTTTCTAATATATTGAGGAAAATACGTACATACAACTAACACCAGCTTCGGACACAGCATCTCTATTTACTAGGGTATAGTTAGATAAAAAGTCGTTTCTTCAAGTGAGGAAAATCCAGCTTCCAAAAAATACCGAACACACTGGATTAGGACTAAAAATAAAATTACCTCAGTCTAGTAGGATCTCTTATTCGCTGACTAGGGACAGAAAATGCTATAGTTTCTCCCAAAGTAAATTGCAATACCTGTGGAAATTCAACTAAAGCAAGCAAATTATACTCCGAAATAGGGATACAAAAGTTACAACTTCAATTCTAAAGAGTAGAAAATGGAAAGTGTATACTTATCGCTTAATCTTTTTATTAAGAAAAATATTTATGAAAAGTTGTGCGCTACACTAGACGTGCGTAAAATATTAGTCAGATATAAATAAAGACACTAGACGTACATAAAAATGCTAAATTCGGGAATTTTTATTAAGCAAATGTCGAACGTTGGAAACACTAAATTACATTACACGTTTTCTAAATTCAGGACATAGCAGTCGTTGAATGTTGCAGGGGGACGTTGAGATACACGCCAAGTAACATCTTAAGAGAGAAGGGAATTTAGTAACTGAAATATCTATACGGGCCGTGGGGTGCAGGGAGGTCACAGAAAGAGTCAACAAGTTGGGCAGTGATAGGAGTGTATTTAACCCTAGCTAAGTAACGCATTGACAGAATGAAAAGAAAACGGGTCTCGAGACAGAAAGGGGAGGGCACACGCTTCATATCATACAAGGTGTATAGTAATTTAGTTCGCTAAATTATTTGAAATAACTGACCACTTAATTTGAAAAGTATTCTGAAATAAGGGAACACGAGTTTGTAAAATGCCTTCAAATAAAAGCAGTAAACTTACAAAATGCTTCTAAATAAGGGAAAATAAATTAGGAAAATGCCTTTAAATAACGAAAGAAATTCACAGTAGTCGAACGAATCTAAGTGACAAGTCGATAGGATAAGGTAGTGGAGGTAACAGAAATTTCAAGAGGTTAAATTAAATCCTAACTTGAAAGAAAAGGAATTAAAGCGTATCTCGATTAGAAAAAGGTACACTTAATTTTCAGTGTCCCAAATAAGGGACAAAAAAATGGCTAAATGTATTTGATATAGAGACAAAGTTTGCAAAATGCATTTACCAAAAGAGAATTAATGTATCTCGAAGAAAAGGGAATATACTTTAATTTCAAAGTGTTCCGAAAAAGGGAATAATAAATTTGCAAAATGCATTTAAATAAAAGCAGTAATTTTCCAACCTCTTCTATATAAAGGGGAGAAATTTGCAAAATGTCGGAAAACAATTTGCAAAATGCCCTCAAATAAAAGCAGAAATTTCCCAACCTACTTTTACGTAAAAGAAAAATTTGCAAAATGTTGGAATTTTATCTTGCTTCCAGATAAATTCAACACTAAAGTAACTAACCTGAAAAAAAAAAAAAAATGACAGCATAGAATAAAAGGGGGGGGGGGGTAAGAATAGAATATAAAGGTCTTGCTTTGAAACGAAGAAGAGATTTTATTTACAATAATAAGTTGAAAATGAAAAAAATAACACTGGTTCTTACAAAGAAGATGTGTGTATCCATTAACGAATACAATAATAATATTCAAAATAGTATCTCCTAATCACACTCGCATATGAAATTAATTTTAGGAGCGTACTCACAAATTGAAAGCCAGTCAGGCACGTGCCGTTTTCCCTTTTTTTTTGTTTTGTTCAAAGTGTTACATGATAAGGGCTGTCCCCTTTTCATGAAAGTATAAAAATAGAGAATTTAGTTAAAATTAAAATGAAATAGCAACAGACGGAATTCGAACCTCGTAATTTAGGTTTAGAAATAGATTACGTGTGAGAATTTAAAAATGTAAAACAAACGTTTGTTTAGAATATAGATTTTTTTTTGAAAATGTTTTTATGATGTTGAACAAATATTGTAAATTGTCTTAAATGTATCTAAATGTTATTGATTTTCACAGCAAGAATTCAAAGTCAGCAGTAAATATACATTAGATTTAAACATTCTAGGAGAAAATAAAACTAGTTAAGACGTATGGTTGGCTTACAGATTCAGTTAGAATTTTAGAAGGGGGACAAGAATTAAAATTACGTAAACGGGTATTTAGAGAGTTTTTAGATGTGATAAGCCGTAAGAAAGATGTTTTGTTTTAGCATTTGGTTTTGTTGTTTTTTTTTAGAGATCCTAAAAATTTTTCTCCAAGAAAAGTGACTTGGTAGGGATTGATAAGCACAAAATGTGCCCCTATATGAAAAATTTGGGAACCTGGTTAATTAAGTGCTTAAAATAAGCTGGTTGCACGTAACGACTCCAAGCAAAGTGGTAAGACTTGGCTTAATTAATAAACAGGCGTTGGAAAGAATACGAAAATTCTTAAGGGGACCAGTAAACCGAGAATAGGTAGTCCCGAGGCAATCACATATAGCTTAATGAAGTAAGAGACAGGCAAAAATATGCTGTAGATTACGTAAGAAAGATATAACCTTGTATTTTTTTTTTTTTAGAGACGCATAAATGTGGGATATATCTGCTGGATCTTAGAAGCTGGTGAGAGAAAAGAAAAATCACAAAACAATCGGGCTATTAGATAGAATTTAGGTGCAATTAAGATATTGGGCGCGAAAGGTGTTAGTTAGTTAGGGGTGATATTTTTAAATCCTCGTCGAAGTTTCAAGAATCCAAGTAAGGAAATCCGAGTGAATCCGTATGAGAGAAAAAAAGGTATATCTTAAACTTCTGAAGCCAACCACAAAGATTTAAGTATATGAGCTTTGGTATGTCCTGTATAAGATAGTTATAGAATAAAAAACAAAGCCATACTTGATAAGACTAACCATGCGGAAAGAGAGATCAGGACACTAGGGACGCAGGAAGTCGTCCATTTCGAGAAAGGTGAAAACCTCTAGTCTGCGGCATATGGGTGGCTGGAAAATAGCTGATGTGAATCATAGGTAAAGACCCTACACCCAAAAAAGTAAATGCCACGAAGATCAGAAAGGTTCTGATCTTATAAATGAATAAATAATTGTGAAGTCGGCCGCGGAGGGCTGACTGAAAGAGATTTTTTTTTCGTTTGTTTTTTAGCCTGATCTTTCTAGCCGTGTGGTTGTGTAGATGTAAAAATAAAAAAATGTACTAAATTTAAAAATGCATACATTTATTTTTCGTGAAATATGGAAGGGAGGGATGTTACATGATAAGGGCTGTCCCCTTTTCATGTAAGTATAAAAAAAGAGAATTTAGTTAAAATTAAAATGAAATAGCAACAGACGGAATTTGAACCTCGTAATTTAGGTTTAGAAATAGATTACGTGTGAGAATTTAAAAATGTAAAACAAACGTTTGTTTAAAATATAGATAAAATATTTCAAGGAAAGAATGTGAACTATCAAGTTTGTTATGAAATTTTAAATTGAAAGAATGCAGCTTATAAGATAATGTTTTTAACATATTGGAAAAATAGGTTACTGAGTATAGGAAAAGTTTTGGACACGCAGGTCCAGAACACGTGAAAGAAGGCACATGTTTTAACATGTGTATGACGTCACGGAAAATAGAAAGTTCTGGGAATAGAGAAAAACTTTAGTTAGAAGAAGACAGTCAGTCATCTAGGAAGCGAGACGTCACGTTGAAACTAAAATGTGAGGCTTTGAATTCTTGAGGATGGAAATCCCGGCCGGTCGTGTGAGAAATAAACCTCATCATGTGTTTTATAAAAACGTCGTCTTGTCTTATGATTCTTACAAAAAGGTAAAGTGAAATTGTATTATATATTTGTGTTATAAAATGTCTTTTCATACACATCTCGACTTCTCATATCCACAATGAGAATCTACATCATGTCTACACAATGTCTGAACAGTGAACACTATCCCCTTCACTCAAAGAGCTTCTCCTTCTTCCAATCTATACAATTAAAGAATGAACAGTTTTAATATAAATATGAATCTTCATAAAACGAACAAAGTCTCTTACAACAACATCTATCTCTCTCTGAGTCTTCAACATCTCTCGGTAATAAGACAAACTCTCACTAAGACTCGTATCTTTACTAATAAGAACTCACGTAACATACGCACAAGTGGTAAATTCGTCTAATAATAATAATAACTATATAACAAAAGTTCTTTTAGCATTTTCTCTCTCTCCATGTTTGCATGCAAACCATAGACACGCAGATGGATTTCAGAAGCAAGGCCGTGTCGCTTGCCCGAGATTTTCTTCTTTGTAGAAGGTTCCAAAATTCCTTGTCACGTAAGATAAGATATTTTTTTAAAAATAATTTCACTCCTTCTAAAATACATGCAAAACCGTAGTCACGTAGATAGTTTTCAGAAGTATGTCTCGTCACATATCCAGGTATTCTTGCCAGAGTTTTCTTCTTTGAAGGATGCTCGTCAAAACTCCATCTTCAGCGCCGGGCAATGAACCAAATGTCCAATCTCCATGTCCGCCGAATTTCAAAAGAGCGAAATACGCGCTGAGCTTGTGATGTCATCGCGTAGCTAGCATTTCTCTTTTCTCCAAATTAAAGGGAGTTTCGTACAAACTCAAAATGTACAAAACTAAGAATCAAAAAAAGATACAAAATATCATATATAAGAACCAGATAAAAAATAAATGTAAACAGGGGGGGGGGGATGCACTATTATTTGTACAAAAAAAATTCCAACAAAGAGAGTCGGCCGCCATTTTCAATTTTCCAATACATCGGTAAACACTATGTTTTTCGAGCTGACTAAACATGTTACATTGAATAAAAACACTAAAAACATATCCAGTTAGGTAGAAAAGTAACTTATCTTGCCTTTGATAACATTTATTTGTTATATATTTGTTTTTTGACAACTTTTTCGAATCTATGTTTACAGTAATACAAACCCACTGCACAAGTACCAAAAAGTTGGGGGGGTTTTTCTAATTTATTTATTTACATTTTTTTCACCATACTTTTATTCTTAACCAAAAAGACATTTGGTACTAGTGCAGTTTCGTCAACGTGAGAAATACGAACTTAAAAAAAAAGTTTTTTTTTCTTTAAATTGTTAGGTGAAAGTGAAAAATGATTCGTACACTCGCGGTAACAGAACTGCACAAGTACCAAAAAGTTGTTATTTTTTTTTTCTAATTTATTATTAGGTGGAAGACTGGTTCGTATGTTTTGGAGACAATTCGTTTATTCATTCACCTATGTAAAATCAAAACAAATAGACATATGCCCCAAACTTCCGGTCACGTGTCAGAGGGAGCGTTAATTACTTTCAGTGATGTGCGCGTAGGTCGTCCGCCATGTTTTTAGCAATTTTGGTAAAGTGGCAGGATTCTCAACCTCCGCCAAAAAAGGATATAGAAACTGTAAAATAAGAAAAAAAAAAAAAAAAAAAAAAAAATTTTCTTATGTATTTTTCCGTCCATGTTTCAAAATAAACTCGTCAAATTTTGACAAACTTTAAGCGGTGATGGTGGGCTCCATCACCGCTTAAAGTTTGTCACCATCACTGATGGAGTTATCTCACTTGGCGCCCCCACTCCTCGTCCACAAAATAGGCAATATGGCTGGGATACGATCGCTCTTTTTTAATTTAATTTTTCTCTGTAAAAAAAAAAAAAAAAAAAAAAAAAAAGAATTTTGGTACTGGTCGCGATTAGAGTTCCCTGCCCCAAACACCCTAAAAAAACACTGACTTCTCCCCACGCATGCGCAAAGGACATGTTTTAGTTGCTATAGTAACTAAACGATCATGAATTTTTATCGACTTTGTTTTACTGTTTATGAATATTGAAATAAAAGACATTACTACACATTTATTAATAATATCTCACTAGCAGTATCAGAATTTTGGGGAAATTTTTGACACCCCTAACAGAAAACTGCGAATAAAATATAGAAAACTCGTAATTTCTCTTTCTAAAGTGGGTTATTTATTTTCTTTATAGAATATGCTTCCAAAATAAACTATTTAAGTTGTTTAAAAAATAATAGAAATATTATTTTTCATTGTTTAAAAAAGTGTTTACAAAGTGCGTGTGTGCGCTCTGGGAGCCATTTTGTTACGTAATGAAATCAATTGATTTTTATGAGATGAATATTTTTCAATTTTTAAACTTTAAAAATCTATCAAAATTTTCCTAATCATTCAATTGTTACGTTTTTTTCAGGGTGAATGTAAAATTTTATGCTCTTTCCAATAAACTGAATATAATATTTTAGACAAACGTTTTATAAATTCACCCCCCCATTTTGAGAATTTTAATAATTAATTTTGGTCAACACGTTTTATATATCACAAATTGAAGATAAAACATGAATAAATAAAATACTCAAATTTAAAACAACAAAAAAATATCACTTATCTGTAAATTTACCGGTAAAGTCCAAAATGTAAATCCTTCTTTTTTCGATAACCACGTGTTTTTTTTTTGTTTGTTTTTTTTACGTGGAAGCTTAACTTTTGTTTAGAATTTTCCAGTCATTAATGTTCGGTCAGTGTATATTTTTATATTTAATTCCTGGTTTCCTTTTTTCGATATAAAAAAAAAAAAAAGACGAAACCCGATAATGCAGATTTATAGTATAATAAATAAAAAATTCAGATATTTCTTTAAGATATTAAAAAAAACAAAATAACATTGCATATCTTCGTCATTTCGTAATCCGTGTAAATCCAAAAATGAAAAATCCCAGTTTTCATGTACGATAGCGTAAAGGCGCCAAAATAAAAAAAAGGACAAGTTATCTCCCTTTAGAAGTCGGGCAAAAACGTAACTGCTGCCTGCTACTCCAACACTAAGCATTCTTTTGAGCAGACTTATTTACTTGTCTTTAAAGAATAAAAAAAATTATTGCAAACTTTCTATCATGTTTTATAAATCTGTCCAAGGAAATTTAGATTTTCTTATTTTATTGTTAAAAAAAAATTGAATCCAAACCTTTTATTCTGAATTCAAACTGTCTGCTGGAAAAATTTATTTTCTTGTAAAAAAAAAAAATTATTGCAAACTTTCTATCATGTTTTATAAATCTGTCCAAGGAAATTTAGATTTTCTTTTTTTATTGTTTAAAAAAAAATTGAATCCAAACCTTTTATTCTGAATTCAAAATGTCTGCTGGAAAAATTTATTTTCTTGTAAAAAAAAAAAAAAAAAAAAATATTGAAAAACTTTTTATTCTGGAATTTAAATCTGTCTAAAGAGAATTTATATTTTCTTATTTTGTTTTAAATAAAATTATTTAAACTTTTATTCTGATTTCAAAATGTACGCTGGAAAATTTTATTTATTTTCTTGTTTTAAAGACATTTGCAAACTTATCTTAATTTTTTTCCCCTGAATTTAAAATAAACTCAATTTCTTTTTTATTTCAATAAATTCAAATGGAATTTCTTTGTCTTTCTGCTTAATTTCTCACATCTTTGAAGAATTTATAAGAAATTATTTGATTAAAATCTTACTTACATTGGAAAATAGGAAATGTCAATCCTAAAGTGTTCTGTTTATATTTTTGATATATACATAAACCTTCGTTTATTTTATACAAAACGGAATAAAAAACTTATATTATAAAGAAGACGTGTTTTGGTTTGTTATTATCGTTATTATTACATTAAATATTTGTTTAATCATATAGGGTAAATATGAAGAATTCCACCCTTTATTCATATAGGGTCAATATGAAGCCACCCTCGAAAATTCCTTTAAAATTACGACCAAATCTGTTCATTGCAATGTGGCCATAAAGTGGGTGCCCATTATAGAAAAGTGACCCCCCCACTTTGTGACCGTTTGTAAAATTGAAACTACTAGTTTCGTTTGCCGTATATATAAATGGTTATTTCCGTTTTCAGCGCCTCCGAAAACCTTTAAAAGTGGAAAATTTGAAGGAATATAATCCAATATCGAGATTATTAAGGTTTCTGAATTAGTGTTTTTTTTTTACACTTATAGGCTTCCGTACATAAGTAAGTGTAATCTTAACATCCGGTGTCTTAACAACTTTCTTGAAAGACACGCGTTGTCGCTATACGTGTTGGAAAAATCCTTCCATTTAAAAAATACATGGATTATAATACATAAATATGAATAAATTCTCATACAGGAAGATTAAAAGAAAGCATATCTTACTCATTAACCAGGTAAGTTCTTTATTTTGCCGTTAAATATTTATCGTAAGATTCAAGTAATGTTATTGTTCGACATTCCGTGAAATGTTAAGTGAAGAAATCGAAGGAAAAATAAATAAAATTGTTTATTTCTCTATTAAAGCTTTTATGATATTAAAATTTGGTCTTTGCTCGTTTTATTGAAATAAAATTTACGGGTTTAAATTACGTTTTCATATTTTTATAATCTGATAGAAAGATAGGTGTCTATTCAAAATGGCGACTCGGCTGAAAATTCCCCCAAAATTCTGATACTGCTAATATCTCACTTTTAATCACTTTTATCGACTTTTTTTTTTTTTTTTTTACTGTTTTACTGTTTGTGTCACTTTTATCAACTTTTCCTTTTTTTTAAATAGCATTTTCTTTTTTAAATGTGTTTTTAGTTTTGTGTGTTGAATGAAACTTTTTTTTTTTTTTCATTACAACAATTCTTGGCCTTCTGGACAAGATCAAAGTGTAGTATCTGTTCTTCAGATGCTGCACTTCCATTTCTTGTTCTCTTTCGGTGGAGGAGAAATCCTTCACGACTGAGACAATTTTTATTTTTGTATCTTTTCTCCACGTTAAAAAAACGACCCTGGTGTCTAACTCTGTCCCGTGGAGCGGCATAGTAAATAGATACAACAATAGTTATCGACCCCGGTTAGCTAATTCCGTAAAATGAGATTCTACTTTTTTAGGCGAATTTGCCCCCTCCCCATGTTAAGAATGGCTTTTTAAATAATAACGATGTTTCAGCACGGATCAATAAGTGCACTTGCACTAGTACCACAAAATGGTGATAGAATAATAAATTTACTTACGTTTAATCAATGTTATTTTTGCACCATTCATTCACTTTTATCGACTTTTTATTTTTTTTAAAATAGCATTTTCTTTTTAAATGACTACATTTTACTGTTTATGTCTCACTTTTATCGACTTTTTTTCTTTTTTAATAGCATTTTCTTAAAATGAATATTAAAATAATTTCCCACTTGTACAAACATTTTTACATGCACATATAAACAACTATTTTTTTAAATTTTTAACTTTTTTCATTTAATGAATAAAATAAATCATTTATCATTACTATGTGTTTTTTTTTTTTCATTACAACAATGATGAAACAAATATTCCGGCTTGCGGTAAGGAAGGGTTACGCATGCCCGGAAGGAATTGGTTCCTGTTCATTTACTTCGATTACAACACAAGACAACTTTATTTTCCAAAATGTTTACAGAGCTATGGACCAAGGATTTTGAATCCGCATATCAGTTCCTTAAGGAAAGGAAGATAGTTGCTTCAAAAACGAACTTCATTGTATGTCAGCGAGAGATGACAGTCATTAAATACCGGGGAACGACAAGATTCCGTTGCAAAACGTACAAAACCCAAACAGCAAGCCTAACCAACGGGTCATATCTGAAACGGTCAAAATTGACTTTCTCAGATTTTATCAGAGTGGTATACTCATGGGCTAATCAGTTACCTGTGTTTGTAGCAACTGATGTGTGCAAATTACACATGAGTACCGTTATTCAATGGTATCAGTATTTAAGAGACATAACAAGTCACCATTTGACGTTGAACCCATACCAAATTGGTGGACCAGGAGTAGAAGCAGATGAGTCATTAATGACCAGGAGTAGAAGTAGATGAGTCATTAATGACCAAAAGAAAATATAACAGAGGGAGACTTCCACAACAACGGTGGGTTTTCGATGGCTGGGACAGAAATGATAAAATTGGCTTTTTAGTTTTTGTGGATGGCCGTTCAGCCGAAACGTTGACACCACTTATTAAAAAATTTATAAAACCGGGTACAATTATATACTCGGATTGCTGGAGAGCGTATGCATCAATAACAGCAATTAACGTCAATCCGCCATATGAACATCAACAAAACTTTGTGGATCCACTCACCGGGGTTCACACAAATAACATAGAATGCTTTTGGAAAAATGCTAAAAGGAAATTCAAAGCAATGATGGGCGTACACAAACACAACCACGATGGAATCCCATTTGGATGAATTCATATGGCGGGAAATTTATGGCAAAAGCGGAAAAGAAGCTTTCGACAATATTTTAAAACATCTATCAGAGTGGTACCTCGTGTGAAATACTCCTTGGTTGTTGAGTTTCATGGCAACCAGCAGAAAAACAGTTAAAGTAAACATTTACCCATAAATTTTTTTTTCCAATTTTGTTTGTAAATAAATATTGTAGTTAAAAAAGATTATCAAAAAATTGTTTAGTTACTTTTCTTTTTAGTTTATTTTAATTTTATAATTCATAAATTTTGAATGGTGCGAAAATAACATTGATTAAATAAACAAAGGTATGTAAATTTATTATTCTATCACCATTTTGTGGTACTAGTGCACTTATTGATCCGTGCAGAAATAACGTTATTTAAAAAGCCATTCTTAACATAGGGAGGGAGTTTTGTACCTATTCTCTACTTTAACCTTACAATTGAATAAAAAAAAACATTAAACTTTAATTAAGCTTAGAAATACGATTTAAAATATAGCGCGGATCATAAGTGCACTAGCACCCATTTTTTTAATTAATAATTGTTTAGTAATTATTTTTCTTTTAATATTCATAAACAGTAAAAACGTCGTCATTTCAAAAGAAATTATTTAAAAAGCCATTCTTAACATGGGGAGGGTGCAAATTCGCCTAAAAAAAGTAGAATCTCATTTTACGGAATTAGCTAACCGGGGTCGATAACTATTGTTGTAATGAAAAAAAAAAGTTTCATTCAACACACAAAACTAAAAACACATTTAAAAAAGAAAATGCTATTTAAAAAAGAAAAGAAAAAGTCGATAAAAGTGACACAAACAGTAAAAAAAAAAAAGTCGATAAAAATGTGTAGTAATGTCTTATTTCAATATTCATAAACAGTAAAACAAAGTCGATAAAAATTCATGATCGTTTAGTTACTATGGCAACTAAAACATGTCCTTTGCGCATGCGTGGGGAGAAGTCAGTGCTTTTTTAGGGTGTTCGGCAGGGAACTCTAATCGCGACCAGTACCAAATTTTTTTTTTAAAACCTACCTGATCAAATTACGTGAATTTTTTTAGAACTTAAGGGTTTGTTTTACTATACACAGATTCGAAAATGTTGTCAAAAAAAAAATATATATATATATAACAAATAAATGTTATCAAAGACAAGATGTTACTTTTCTACCAAACTGGATAAATTTTTAGTGTTTTTATTTGATGTAAAGTGTTTTTTCGGCTCGAAAAACATACAGTGTTTACCGATGTATTTGAAAAATGCAAATGGCGGCATGCTTGCTGTTGCATGCGGTAAGTTTGGGAAAATGAGTTTAAACAAAAAAATTATACAAAATACTGTTAGAAACTCGCTCAATATATGTTACCGTAACATAAGCGGACATATATTCGGCGGAGTTCAATAGCGAGCATGCTGACATTTTTCTTTTTAAAATATATCGATAAACATTGTATGATTTTCGAAGTGATTACACGTTTTAAAGTGAGTAAAACCACTAAAAACCATTCCAGATATGTAGAAGAGTAACTTATCTTGCCTTTGATAACATTTATTTGGTATATATTTGATTTTTGACCACTTTTTCGAATCTATGTGTATAGTAATACAACCCCAATATTTATTTAGCTCGAAAAACATAGTTTACCGATGTATTGAAAAGTTAAAAATGCCCACCACACCGACTCTCTCTTTGACAAACTTATTTGGAAAAAGGAGTTAAAAATAATAAAAAAAAAAACTAGACAAAATACTGTTAAAAACTCGCTCAATATATGTTACCGTGACATAAGCTAACATATATTCGGTGGGTTTTTAATAGTATTTTGTCTAGTTATTTATGTTTAACTCTTTTTCCCAAACTTACCGTGACAAAGAGAGTGTCGGGCGCCATTTTTAATTTCACATCGGTAAACACTATGTTTTTCGAGCTGAATAAACATGTTACATTAAATAAAAATACTAAAAACATATCCAGTTAGGTAGAAAAGTAACTCATCTTGCCTTTGATAACATTTGTTATATATTTTTTTGACAACTTTTTCGAATCTATGTGTACAGTAATACAACCCCTTAAATTCGCTAAAAATCGTACATTTTTATTTTCTTAAATATAAAAAAAACTATTTGCTCTGCTCACTGCTCAAATTACATGATTTTTCGAATATAACATCTTCGTTTCATGACGAGTACGTCGTACATCATAAAGATTATTTAATAATCTTTATGATGTACAATGATTATTATGTTATATTTTTAGTGCAATTCTAATAAGAACCCAACTTTTATATATTTGCTACTACTTTTTCGGTCTGTTGTTAATAGTAAAACATGCCTACAACAAGAACTAACTATAAATGAACCCTAATACAAACCAAAAACAAGGCCCCCCACCCCCCAATAAGTCAGCATGGGAATATTTGAAAAAAAAAAATTTAGCAAAAAAAACATTTAATATACCTGTTGCTTTGATTCCTTCAATCGGGAAAAAAACTTTCTCATTTTTCTTATTCTTATCACGAAAAAAAGTTTCATTGTTATCAATAGTGACTCTGGCCATGTTTCTTTAAAAATATGTACGAAAAAAATATAAACGATTAAAAACATCGAAGAGAAAATTCATAAAGTTGTGTGATTATTCGGACCAATCATAATGCCCGCCACTCGCCACTTGTGAAAGAACGCAGTCTAAGACAAAAAATAATTCTCATAATTTTATTAATAAAAAACAAGATACTAATCGCACAGTATGTAAATTAAAATTATAAATTTCTACACTGTAGTTTTTATCTAAATTTAATCTTTCTTAAGACATTTTTTTTTTTTTTTTTTAAATAATTATTTGGTTGGCCGACCCACAACAGTGTAAAAATATTATATTCATCCGCCACGGAAGACTTTTGAGAAATCATTTTGACTTCAAATTTTGTGAGTTACGCCCCTTAGTTCGGTATAATTCAAGTTTAGACTTCTTCCTAATGTAAAAGGGCTTTACGATTCAACATGACGTCATACACTTTGCTGCCACTGAGATATGTCACGGCCACCGAGAGTAAGAAGAAGGCCTGCTAACTGAAAAATGTTTGCAGGCAATGTAGGTAAGATTTGTCAGACTGTCAGCACTATATGAGGGCTATTTGAAAAAGAGCAATAAAACATTTTTAAAAAGAAAAAGGAACATAGTTCGATTAATACTTAAACTGAACTTTATTCAATATAAAATATAAATATTATCTATGTAAAATTAAGTAATTTGAAAGGAATATACAATTTAATACTGATAAAACTAAATTATGAATTTAGGGAATAAACAATTAAAGAAACATTAAACACAAATACTTTTTTGCCTTTGGAACAAGATCACAGTGTAGTATCTGTTTTGATGCTACACTTTACCTTTTCTGTCCTCGGTCAGTGGAGGAGAAATCTTTCATGACTGAGATTATTTTTGTTCTTATCCAGAGTGCCCCTTATTGGGAAGCTGGATTTTTCCCACAAGATTATATGTTGAAATATTTAAACAACTATTACTTTAAATACAGAAATTATATTTAAAGTTTTGGTTTTCTGTTCTTCTATGTCCATTTTTCCCCATGTTTTTCATCAAAATGTGTAGTTGTCTCACAGGCCATCATCAGTGATTGCTCACTGGCAGTAACCTGTGGTGTTCCCTGGAGACCAAGTGACAACAAGTCTCCTCAGATTTCCAGTGTTCTCCACCTCTTGACCACTTGTGCAGATGGTTGCATGTTATCGCAACAGCTGTTGTCACTGATTTCTCGTTGGCATCGGCCATTCATGTTTCTTTGGATTTGAGTGACAAAATGCCTCCCCAAGGTACCAGATTTGAACTACACACTTCCAGTGGAGATTTGGTTAGTACTCTCCCACCTCGGTCTTTCTATCCTCTCTGACCCTTCACAACTAGTTGCTGTGGCGCGAGTCAATGTCATCTACACCAGTTTTTTATTATTATTATGATAATAATAAGGGTGCTTGTGCAATGTACGCACGTGTATTTTAAATAATATTTCCAAGTTAAATTAAATTTTGGGTTTGTATTACCGTACACATAGATTCGAAAAAGTTGCCAAAAAGAAATATATACCAAATAAATGTTATCAAAGGCAAGATAAGTTACTTTTCTACCTACCTGGATGTTTTAGAGGTTTGTATTATTATACACATAGATTCGAAAAAGTGGTCAAAAATCAAATATATACCAAATAAATGTTATCAAAGGCAAGATAAGTTACTCTTTTACCTATCTGGAAAGGTTTTTAGTGGTTTTACTCACTTTAAAACATGTAATCTCTTCGAAAATCATACAATGTTTATCGATATATTTTCAAAAGAAAAATGTCAGCATGCTCGCTATTGAACTCGATAAGTTTGGGAAAATGAGTTCAAACAAACAAATTATACAAAATACTGTTAGAAACCCATCGAATATATGTCCACCTATGTCACAGTAACATATATTGAGAGAGTTTCTAACAATATTTTGTATAATTTTTTTGTTTAAACTCGCTTTCCCAAACTTACCATGTGCAAGCATGCTGCCATTTGCAGTTTTCAAATACATCGGTAAACACTGTATGTTTTTCGAGCTGAATAAACACTTTACATTAAATAAAAACACTAAACATTTATCCGGTTTGATAGAAAAGTAAATTATCTTGCCTTGCATTTATTTGTTATATATTTGTTTTTGATAACTTTTTCAAATCTATGTGTATAGTAAAACAAACCCGTCATGTAAATTCTTTACAGTTAAAATGTTATAAAAAACAAATCCTTGAAGTTTTAAATGTATTTCAAAGAAATAAATTACGCTCGGTGCTAAAATATTGAAAATTCACTTATCGTAAAAAAAAACAAAAAAACTTAAAAATATTTGGAAATACTCTGTGAAAAGTTTTATTTATTATTAAAAGAACAACTGAAAAATATTATATAAAAATTGTTTGTTTTGCAGTAAAAAAAAAATAAATAAAATATTCTACTTTCTCTGATAGAAATAAAAGTTCAAAAACTAGTTCACTTACTATATTTTGTTAGATTAAAATTATCCCAGTGTGCACTTATAATAATTATTATCCAAATTGAGAATTGTTCTTTCTCTTTAGGACACACATGGACAATTGGTAACACATATTGGTAGCCATGGACAATCAGTAACACAATTGGTAGCCATATTTTTTATGCCTGTTAGCATGACCACGTGGTTGAATACTGGAATCTTTCTATACCTACAAGTTGATCAGGAAGTGACATTACGCTGTCATGTTCACTGGCCTACTCTCTCGGTGGTGGTGGATATGTTGACAAATAAGGCTACATGATAGTTTTTTTTTTTTATTAAGTATTAGAAAACTTTAACAATTGTATTTATAGAAACATGGTCCGATTTATACTGAAACTGAACTTTATTCAATATTAATTTAAAAGAAGATAAACAAGGATTAATTTGAAATGAATAGTTAAGTGCTGTGTAGCCGTGTTGTTTTATGTGTTTAAAGACTTAAATTCATTTATTATTTTGATCATCAATAATCTGGAAACAACAGGTCTTCCTGCAGATACACTCGTCTGAATTAATAAAAACAAATAACAATGCCCTTTCTGGGGCCACATAGACACCATATTAGGTCAGATTTTTCTCCAATAAAGAAATTGAGACTAAATCCACAAGAGAGATCTGGGATCAGCTCTCCTCCATCCTTCTCTCAGGCCTTGGGAAATGAGAGCCTGCAGAAAATAAAAGGATAAAACAAAGAGGAGGGAGCAAAAGAATAAAGTAAAAAGAGGTGTTATTTTAAAATGAGGGAAAAGTTGTTTTCCAAATAGGTCGCAAATTGTTCCCTTTGCAGGCACTCAAAAACAAAAAAAAAAATGTCAAATCACAAAAAATAGCAAAAAAAAAAAAAACAAGCAAACTGGTTCATAAGTTGTAAATGTCACTAAAATGAAAGATTATGATTAAAAGGAAAATTAAGAACGAGTACTTCCAAAAACATGCACTCAATAAATTCAATAAATTGTATGGCACATACTCACAAGCTTGATGATAGACTGTACAGTCATTTGCCTTTTTCTTAACTGTCAGTTTAAAGGCTTTGAAATTCCTCCAAATTTCTTTCCCTCAAAATATGCACATATATGCGCTGCATATATAAAAGTTTTAAAGAAGTGTTTGCCTCGTCGCAACCAGTGTTTTCCTCTTGCCGGATTGTACTTCCAGAAGGAAAGGCTCAGGAATCCTTGTCCACAGCAGATAATGAAGCACACGTCCACTCTCCTTGGTGGTAGGATTCGGAAGGAAGATTTTCATGCTGGATTCATAGACGTCTATCCAAACAAGCTAACATTGTTTTTTATTTAAAATTAATGGTAGTTTTCTACAAATATCAAAATCCAAGTTTAATAAAGGTGAAAAATACGGCAAATGAACCAGAATAAAAATATAATAAATATATACATGACGATACATAAGGATACACAATTGTTTGTACAAAAAAAATTTAACAACAATAATGTATAAAGTTATTCATTGAAATATACTTAACCTTTCCACTGAGCTTTCTTTTTAATATGAAAATAAATAAACATTAACTCTTATTAACAACTTTTAATGCAATATAATTTGTATAATTGAGTTAAGTTTTGATTGCGATTTTCAGACCGGTGTAATTAATGGCCCTTAAATTATCAACTCTGACTTCTTCAATATCAAGAATCCTCCTTGTTTTACGAAGACTCTAATCATTATATATCATTTTTATTGGGATCCTTTTAGATGAGTAATTTGTATATTCATTCTTTTTTAGCGGAATGTTATACTCATTTTCATAGTTGTTGCTGTTTCACCACGTTTTGGCCAACTTATCCTCTGGCCTTCTTCAGGTGATTAACTGCAAGAATGCTGAGTCTTGAGTAATAACTGCTTTCCATATTTGTTGTTGTCTCACCACGTTTTTTACTAACTAATCCTCTGGCCTGCTTTGGGCAGGATTAAAATCTCTATTTTCATACAATGCTCATCTAGAATCATCGTGACTCAATGCGCCATGAGCCCCGAAGGGCAATCAAAGTTGGATTTTTTGATCTTATAAATCCAAGTTTTCATTCTTATCTGGTCTTCCATTGTTGGGTATGTACTGAATGGTATTATATATTAATTTTATTTTGGATGAATAATTTGTGTATTCATTCTTTTTTGCTGACTGTTTGTGGAATAATTTGAATTACCTCCCTTGGATTGTTAAACCTTCTTTTCTTTTACTGAACTCTTTTTAAACAGAAGATAAAAAGAGATCACCAAGATCCACAAGACTTGTAAGAGTCAGTCAATAAATTATATCGTTCATTTTATATTTTGACATATTTTGTAGTTGTCATTACCAAACTATGCTTTTTAGGTATAACAAATATTTTTAAAAATGGGGAAAGAAAAAAAAAATAAAACAAAATGCTGGAGAATTTATGCAAAATCTCGTAAATAAAGACAAAGCGACAATAAACAGAAGGAGGGCAAAATATAAAATAAGAGCAAATGAAAACCCAGACCTGAAAATGATATTAATTTAATTGAGTGTTATTGAAAAATAAAACGTTGAATTGCTTTTATTTCCCAAAGCAAGGGCTGACAAACAATCTTAAGAAGTAATTAATTACAATTAAAAAGATTTTAAAAATAGAAAATACAAAAAAGGGGTCTCTAGTTTAGAGAGTAATTCTAGAATTAATTCTATCAAATGGAACGACGAAGTTAAATTTATCGTCCAAACAATAGTGACAAATAAAACAGGAAAATATACGGTGTCCCTTTTAAAATAATCATACAAAAAGTCTTACTTGATTTGTAAAACCTGAAAGAAAAGAAGCATGAGAAAAGGGGTCTTTAAAAAATTTTTTTTTCCTTTTTTTCAGTCCTTTTCTTGAGAGGCACTCTCACAATCTTCTAGAACCTTCTGATTCTAATGATTTTGCTTTCTTTTTTCTTTGAAAATAAAAAAACGTCCTGATGAGAAGGGAATTTTGGTAGAAATATCTTTCAAGACGATCTCTTTCTTTAATAGCACATGTGCCAAAAAACTGCTTGTCTCGTCTTGCTGGCTGGCAAATTAAATTTCTGTTTCTTACAGAAAAATATCTCAAAAAGCAAACAGTTCCTCAGTTAGTCTTTTGAGACTAATAATTTCCCAGTTGATAAAACCTTGATGTTCTTTAATTTATTGGGAATGAAATTGAAAACGGTTTTCCCTAAAGGATAAAAATATAAAACATAATATTTAATGTCCAAAACATTTTCTTGATGGAGCTATAATTAGCACATCCTTCTCAGACAGAGGAAATTCGAAAACTGAAGAAAGCTGGCAAAACCCTTTCCTCCCGCTCCTCACGGGACAAGAGAACGTGATTGCTGGGCTAGTTGACGATGATGAGAGGCAAAGAATCTCAGAACTATCATCACTGCCAGCCACACCAGGTCAACAAGTATAGGTATTCTACTAACAAAGGCAAAAAGAAGGTCGAACTCCACTCTACCTCCTGGCAATGCAAGATGGCTGCTAGGATTAAAAAAATAAAATTCTGAAAATTTTCCTTTTTATTCTGTTTTTATTATAACAATTCCTTCAAAACATAACATTGGTGTTAGAAGCACTTCCAAAGAAGGATGGTAAAATCAGACTTTGTGTTGATTTCACTAAACTTAATGAAAGTATGAAGCATGAACATTTCCCACTACCTTCTTCAGACAAGTTATTAGCTGAACTTGAGAGAGCCAAGTATTTAGTAAACTGGACTGCAATAGTGGATTCCATTAAATTATGTTGCATGAAGATTCTCAGAAGCTAACCACTTTTATTACGCCATTTGGAAGATATTGCTACAAGCGTCTACCATTTGGAATATGTTTGGGCCTGAATTTTTCACCACAAAATGACACATATTTGTCAGGAATACAAGGACATGTGACATTGATGATGTTCTTGTCAGTGGAAAAAACAGCAAGAGCAATGTTTAGAAATAGTGCTAGAGAGGATGAAAGCAGCAGGAATAACATTAAATGATAAATGTGTATTCTCTGCTAGCAAAATTAAATTTATTGGGCAGATCATTTCAGAAAAAGGTATCTAAATAGAACCAGAGAAGATAAAAGATCATGAACATGGCCAGACCACAAAACGTGTCTAAACTGCGACGACTCTTAGGGATAGCAAATCATGTTGGTGAATTTGCTGAAAATTTAGCAGAGACCATAAAATCACTCCAAAATCTTTTGAATAAAGACAATGCATGGATTTGGGATGAGCACCAGGAAACTGCATTTAACATACAAAAGAAAAAGAGTACTGCACCGGTACTGCTCCACTATAGTGCTAATAAGCCAACAAAAATTTCAACTGATGCATCTTCCTATGGTTTAGGTGGAGTACTGTTCCAGAAACAAGGGAATGATTGGAGACCTGTATTTTATGTCTCAAGATCACTTACCAAAACTGAATCACTGACCCTCGACTGAAACCCTACTCATTTACAAGGCAGTACCTTACAGTTTGCCAGGGACGTTTACAGTATGAGAACCGACTGCTCATCCCTGTGAATCTTCAAAAAGACATCTTGAATCGTCTTCATGAGGGACACTAAAGCATAGAAAAATGTAGAGTATTGGCATGGAGTAATGTTTGGTGGCCAGGATTTTCCAAACAAATAGCAAAGAAAATAAAGCAATTTGTGAAAAAGAAAATATCCACCAGAACCACTATAACCAACCAAGTTGCCTGACTACCTTTAGCAAAAAGTTGCAAATGTATTTATTTGAATTGAATGGCCACAAATACCAAATAATCATAGACTATTATTCAAGATGGATGGAAATATCTCATCTAGAAAATACCACTTCAGGTTGTATCGTAAACCACTGCAAATCAATATTTGCAAAGTACACTATACCTGAAATGGTAATAAGTGACAATGACCCTCAATTAACACCTAAAGACTTTCTGGAGTTTGCTAAAATCTATGGTTTTATTCACCTCACTAGTAGCCCGCACCATCCACAGATAATGGTGAAGTAGAACGCACTGTCCAGACAGTTAAAAACGTTTTTAAAAAGTCAAGTGATCCTTACATTGCTTTACTTAATTACCGCACTACTTCACTGCAGCATGACCAACAGGACTCGAATTCCAGCACTCCCTTACTAAAATGAAAATTATCAACAAAATGTTGAAAAATTCAAAGATGCAGATGCTCAACTCAAAGTGAAACAAAAGACTTATTTTAATAAATGTCACAGAACCATTATCCAAGGACAAGCAGTCTGGTTGAAAATACCTAAAACGAGTCCAGCCAGAGTGGTAGATACTATCATTCCAAGATCACTCCTGGTTGAGACTGATTCAAGATTGCTTTGTAGAAATAGAAACTATCTTTGAAAAATGAAATGAGCAAATTAAGTTTCATCAAATAGCTACACCAACAGAATTGTCTGTCTTGCCAAACGGAACCAGAAAAATTCCTGGTACAGCCACAATAATTTAATGGGATAAACTGGCCAGACAGATGTGCAGTCAACTGTACATCAACATACCCAACATTTTAACTCAGAACGTCCCAAAGTAAAATATACAAAGAACAGTAGAAAAGTTCAACCACCAAAAAACTCTCACTTTGAATTTGGGACTTGAGAGGGGGATGTGGAATAATCTGAATTACTTCCCTTGGACAATTAAACCGTTTGTTTTACAGAACTCTTTTTAAACAAAAGACAAAAAGAGATCATCAAGATCCAGGAGATCTTTAAGAGTCAGTCAATAAATCATGTTGTTAATTTTATATTTCCCTTTTATTCTGTTTTTATTATACCAAACCCTTCAAAAAATCACACTGTTATGTTTATCACCATAGTTGTTATTGTTTCACCATGTTTCGGCCAACTTATCCTCTCAGCTTCTTCAGGTGATTCCTATCCTGCTGCGGTTAATCACCCGAAGAAGGCTAGAGGAAAGTTGGCCAAAATGTGGTGAAACAGCAACACCTATGAAGATAACCATAAAAAAGAATGGACTCTAAACATATTGACAAACATTCTATGTTTTTCCAATTGCTGTAAATTTCTATTTTAAAAAATAAAATAAAATATCTCTTTTGTGAATTCATGACTCTGAATTCATTATTGTGCTTGTGATTATCATATAAACATGCTTTCACTTTCTCACATTAAAGTAAAAAAACATTTTCACTGCAAATGTCTCCTTAAAACCAGCTTTGTCCCAAAATACCTCACCCAAATCGGATCCCTTAAAAGAAACTCTCCAAAAAGGTCAAGTTATATTATCATCCTATTTGCTGTGTAGAAAATGTATGAAAACCAGAATCAAAGATTGCAATTATGAATTTAGGGAACAATTATTATCACCCATTTTACATACTGACATGCACTGAACAGCTTTAATAAACTGACTTCCATACATATCTCTGGCCAGATCTTTCTTTATCCATCTTTCTCTCAAGTCCATTTTTATCACTCCTTCACATGTTTTCCTTAGCCTACCTTGTATACTGACCCTAATACCTCAACTGGTCTACATTTACTAATACAAGAACTCTCACCCATTCTTGCAATGTGGTCATAACATCAAAGTATACTCTTCTGCACACATCTCCCTATAGTGTCCAGATTTAATTTTGCTCTGAGGTCAGCAGATCTAAGCCTGTCTTTAAACTTCACATTACACATCCGTCGTATCATTCTCATGTGATTTCTCTCTATGCAATGTTCTCAATTCTCACTGGTCAGATTTCACTTCCATACATTGCATATACATACAAGGGGTGTGCAATAAGTAATGCCCCTGACTCACTTCCCATAGCAGTAGAGCAACAAAACTTTGCACGGTTATTAGTCTTTCTCTACATAGGAACCACCCAGAGTTATGCATTTCTCCCATCGTTTGATGCAGCTCTGGAGACTGTTTTTGTAGAACACCCAAGGTTGGTCCTCTAACCACGATGTGACTTCAGAAATCAAGGCTGCATCATCTGCAAAACGCTTGTGATCTGGTGACATGCAAGTTGTGGACCAGAGCATTGTCCTGCAGGAAGAGGGTACCTTTGCTGATCTTGCCCCGCCTCTTGATTTTGATAGCTTCCCTTAATTTCCTCAAAAGTGAAGCATAATAGGCTCCTGTAATTGTGGTACCCTTTGCCAGGAAATCTCTCATCACTACTCCGTCCTCATCCCAGAAGACTGTGAGCATGACCTTGCCAGCAGAGGGCTGCACCCTTGCCTTCTTTGGAGGTGATGAGTCCAAATGCTTCCACTGCATTGACTGGGTTTTGGTCCCTGGACTATAGTGATGGACCCAAGTTTCATCTTGTGTAATCAGTCTTTTGAAAAACTTTGACTCGTCTTCTTGGCACATCTCCAAATTCATCCTCGAGCACTCAACGCATTTTCGCTTCTGGAATAGTGTGAGCAACCTGGGAATCCATCTGGCAGACACCTTGTGCATATGCAAATGGTCATGAATGATACCACAGACCCTGTACTAATCTTGACATCTTGGGCTATTTGACGAATAGTAATGCGCCGATCTTCCAAAATAGCAGCCTCAACTTGATGGACAGATGCCTCATCAATGGCAGAAGGGGAGGGGCGACCAGGTCTAAGAGCTGTTTCCACAGACTTCCGGCCATGTTTGAATTCATGATGCCAGCGTTTTACAAGGTCATATGATGGGGCATTATCACCATAAGTTTCTTTCATTTCATCAAAAGTCTCCTGTGGTGTGTGTCCTTTCAAATACAAAAACCGGATCACTGCTCGACATTCAACAGGCTCCATTTCACACCTGACTCAGTTCAAACAATTAGTTCAGAGCTGTAATTTGCCACATAACCCGTAGAGATATAAATCATTGCACATGCAAAATTTCAGCTACATCAGACAACTGTAAGTGGGTCAGGGGCATTACTCATTGCATGGCCATCGTACCTGATAGACTCTTCTCTTGGTTGACAATGGTAATACTGTGCTGGTTAGTAATGACAGAAGTTTCTAAACTTACTCCTTCCACTCCTAATTCTTGCAATCACACTAGCACCTACCCCACTCTGTGCTCCAAAGTAATAAAACTTTTTGACAATGTCAATATCTTCACTATCCAGATATACTTTCTCCACATCAGAGTTCTCATCTGTCTCCATTCTCTTACATTTGTTGCACACAAGCTGGTTATTTATTTTTTTTTTTTTTACATAGGAGTCACCACTTATCAAGGCCCAGTGGCCACTCGAGGATAAGGGTTAATTTGTCTACAGTGGTCAAGGGGACAATACCGTAGTAATTGCTAGTAGTCGAAATTTAGTAAATTGGATTACTTAAGGAGACAACTCATCAAGAACTTGTTTACGTTGGACTTGAAGACGACCATATTGTAGTCAGCTGGAAAGCAGGCAAACGGAAGAGAATTCCGTAAGCGTGCAGTTCTCAGAAAGAAGCTTTCTTCATGGAATCTATGTTTAGGTCTATGTGCAGATAAAGATTGGGGGAAATTATTGATAGTGGTTTCAGCTAGACAAGTGTTTTTCATGAAAGTTTTGCAAGGGGGACCACAGACTGGAGCTTGGATGAGCACTTGCCATGAAAATAACGATAAAGCAGAGACAGACTCACAATGTCTCTTCTGCAGGAAAGAGAAAAGGGCACTAGGTTATGGAGTCTATTTTGAACTCTGTCAAGAAAGGAGAAGGTGCTTCTAGCAGCTCCTGCCCAGATGTGAGAAAAGTACTCCATCCTTGACATATCTGGTTCTTATATAGGTAGAGAATTGCATCAGCAGTGAGATATCTACTGGAGCAGTAGAAGGATCCCACCATTTTTCCAGTGACCTTAGTATTACCCTCCTCCCTTTCGCCGAGGGCCGCATCCGTCACTATCCTGGTCCACAGGAGCATACTTGCGATGTACTCCTGGCTGTGTTCGTCGCTCCCAGCTCACAGGACCATAGATGCAACCCAGCAGGGCTACGTTCTTAATTGTCTAGTTGTGGACCCCTCAAAATGCAACCAGACGCTCTCTGGGCCCTAGAAAATAGCACTCTGATACTCAGCGCATACAATACGCACAACCCCAAGTCCGAGGGTGGGGGCAACACCTGTGGTACTGTTGGGTAGTCGTCCGACATCAGCCTCTGTGGTTGAATTTCTTCTGCAGGTGTACTGGTGTCAGCAAATGGGTGCTACTCACAGTTGCAGCTGGAATATCAGTCTTCAGGGCAGAGCTGAAAAATCAATTGGTCCTTCTCCACAAGCACAGATATCAATAATGACAACGCTGGAGGTGATTTTCAGATAACAAAGTTAATTATTTGACAAAACAAAAAGAATTCAATATATATCTCGTACAAAGGAAGAGTTTAGATCATTAGATTTAAGCAATAAGGTTTCTGGTTAGAGGTGCTTTTCCTTTAAGAGGTAAAATAAAATCCTAATTAGTTTCTTTTTCCAAAAGCTTTCTTTCACTTAGCAATTTCGGGCTAGTTCTCAATGGCTTTCTGGTGCAGGTTGTACAACTTAAGTTCATCTGGCTAATTCCCCAGCTAAGAACAAGAGCTTTTCAACTTAGCTCTTATGGGGGTTTTGCCAGGCGGGGCAAGGGCAATGTGCACATCTCGATGCCAGTCAGTAAAAAAGACCCTATTTCTAAAAAGACAATGTTTTTTTATAAAACTGACCTCTTCCTCCTCTGTCATTTGAAGATTACTTTTCTTTTTTCCTCAGAACCTTTTCTTTCTCCTTCCCATTATTTTATATTCTTTTTCTTCTCTCGTGAACTTCTTTCTCTATCCCCTTATTTTATATTCTTTTTATTTTCCCTTTTCTTGTAAACCTCTTCTTTCTCTTTCATAACCATATCTCTCCCTAGGTTCAATTTATTTATTTATCTGTTCGACTAACTTATCACTAGCTTGGTGGCCTGGTAGTTAAATACAACAGGTGGACCAAATGACAATCTTTTCCAGCCAACAGAACAGACCTCTCGTCGCCATGTCAACTTCACTTCTTATTTCTGTTTATCATATCAACAATAAAACATATTCCAGACTTTTGGAGAAAAAGATAAATTTCTCATACCCCAATGTCGAACATCTCACCCAACTCTTAGCTTCATCTTCTCTCATCTTCATTTAGCTAAATGGGATACCTGATATCGCCCGGGATCCCATTACATCAGCAACAGATTTGATATATGTGTTCCATTTCAAATCTGGAATAAAGATCAGACCAAGAAGCTTGTTAAAATTTCAATTGATGCCAGACAGGGATCAGAGTGTTGATGATGTAAAGACAGAAGTTTGGTTTTAGATACATTAAAATTAAAATGTGCTGCGGAACATGTTCATGTGTATTAACAGTGTTTTTTTTTATCTTGTGTGGGGGCGAGAGACACTTGGAACATCCTCCTAGGTCACAATAGAGGACTTGCTGGTTAGTTGTCTGCAGTTAGTGATAATTTATTGTCACTGGCCACACTGCTAATGGTTTCTGGGATTGCAGGCTTGGTATACAAAGCCAAGTTGCTATCATCTACATCACTACTGTCTAGATGTCTGGAGTTAATCCATGGGCTGTGATCTTGGTGTTTTGGGACCCCCGAAGTTGATTTTCTATGTGTTAGTCCTTAATTGGGAGCCAGCAAACTTTCAAATATGAATCTGTTCTGTTTGGATGACACTAAATACCACTCACAGCTATTAGTTTTTGTGAAGGTACATGATGTTCCCAATATCCACTTTTGTATTTGGCTAACATGAATAGTTAGAAGCCTTAAATCGCTCATTGTAGAAATTATGCTTATGCTGGTCTTTTATCAAATCCATATTATTGAAGTGGTGAATATTCATTGGCGAATTGGTTCTGAAGATACAGGATCTCGATGAGAGACAGTTGAAGTAATTCAACCCTACTATTTAGTGCCCAGCAAGCTACAAAGAGTGAAACTTTAGAGACTTGTACATCAGTTGGGCCCATCTTCAGGAGCTCTCGTTCAATTACTTTCTCAGAAATAGTGATACTGTTAAGTTTTTTGGGGGATTACCTATCTCCATTGAGAAATGGTGAGCGAGCAGGAACCAATCATTTTCAAGAGCTTTGAAGCTGGGGTGTAGAATCTGTCCTTACAGCTGTCAGTGGGCTATGCATGGGCCTGATAGACTAAAGCCTTTAGAATGACATCTTGTCATATCTTCCTTTGCTTGTCTGCTAGAAGAAGTGCAATAGTGTATGAACTGACAAACTCCTGGGGAACAAAAATAATTTTTCGCTTTCTTTTGCTGACAGCAAACCAAAACACTAGCACATCCAGGAGATCTTCACTGGACTAGGGTATGGCTATGAGTGGGGAACCTTTCACAGATACAATCATCCAAATTCTATGTATAGAAATATTGGCTTACCTTCTATCGCATTTAGGTTTTATTAAGGTGTCCCAGTTTAATAAAGAAATTAGTTATTTTTATATTTTTACCTGCAAATCACTATAAAGTGACACCAGTATTCTTTTTTAAACACCAAACAATTACTGAATCAAAGATGAAAATATTTTAAACAGAAATGAAGGCCACGCATATGTTCACCAATAAACCAATGTAGTTGCTCTTTGAAGCATCTTATTTATCGGTTAGCACCAACCACTGTGATGTTAGCAGAAACATGCGATTCTGTGAACAGATCTTTATGCTTTATGAAGACAATTTAGCTTGTTGCAGAGATATGACATTATCACAAAAAGAATGGCAAAGTGTATCAATACAAAATAATTATTTTCTATTGACAACTCAAGACAATGAAATATAAAGAGTTTACAGAATATGAACGTTCAAAGAATCACAAGAACGTTCCGGTGAAACGAGAATTGCTTCTTTTTTTTTTTTTTTATACATGGAAGTCACCAGTTATCAAGGTCTAAAAGCCACTCAAGGATAAGGGTTAATGAGTGTACAGTAGTCATTCAGACAACAATGTATTAATAGTTAGCAGTGGAATTGAGGTAGATATTGAACTAGAACTAGTTTATATTGGACTTAAAAACGACCATATTGTAGTCAGCGGGCAGTTCCAGGAAAGAAACTTTGTTCATGAAATTTTGTTTTGTTTTGTGTGTAAGGAGAAATTGAATACAGGTTTGTTTTGATTTGTGCCATGTGTGTTACATGTGTGTATCTGACAGGGCATGGTGATGTGTGCGTATGTGTGTATAATAGCATGTCTGTTAGTGAGATATTTTCTTTTACTGAGTGTTCACTGCTTACTACAGCACACAAATGATGTAACAGAGTAAATCAAAGCAGACATAGAAGCATATTTCTCCATATATGCCTGCCAATCTAGTAACTCAACTGATATGTTTACACTCCTAAAATCTTGTTTGGGTTAAATAAAAGACATATCTATATTATTGTAGAGAAGATGTTGGTGTTTTCCTTTGGACTCTAGTGACCTTTATTTTATTCAAGCAAGATACATGCAAACATGACCGACTCAACAAAATGGCTATCCCCTGTCTCGACACTATCAACAAACATCACTCTACAAATTAATCACATATTATTTTGCTTTCTTTTTTGTAGATTTCTTTATTTTAATTTTTGTTTTACAATTTGTTTTCTGATTTTTGTGGACAATTACAGAGTGGAATGATAAAATTGTCATCCTAGAAAAGACAACACATGATTCCATTTCCGTTTGATAAGAACTGGTTTTCTTTTTTGTTGCAGACCATCTACTAATTGGCACATTGTGTACAAATCCCAAGAGCGATAACACGTTTGAAGGCATGGCTCAACAAAGTTTCTGTCCACGGTTATGGTTTTTGGTGTGGTTTCAAGTGAGGGCCACATCATGCCACCTCACATCTTCAAAGTCAGTTTGAAAATCATCACAAAAGTGTACGTGGATGTGCTGAATAGCGTGGTGATCCCTAGTGCCATCAGGTGGCCGCTAACAGACCCTGGTTGTGGCAGTAGGACTCAGTGCCAATCCACAAATCCAAAAAGACCCAGGTTTGGTTTCAGAAGGAGTGCTACAACTTTGTACCCTTCTCTCACTAACCCTCCTCCTCCCCTAACCTGAATTACTTCGTTTTGTCATACATCGAGAACATCACCAATATGACCTCCCACAACACCAAAGCCAGTCTGATCACCGTCATCCGCTGAGTATTTGCCAAACTCCTGCTGACGCTTGTTGCAAAAGCATGCTCCCAGTTCCAGACCCATATTGAGGCGGTGATTGAGGCTAAAAGTACCTACATTGAATAGATGTCAGCTCTACTACATAATCAAGTTACCTTCTTTTTTTTTATTCAATTTTCGCCCCAAACAAGGCACAGTGCGACTTTGAAGTAGGGGGCTACTATCGGGGGCATAAGTCGCAGGGATATTATGAAGGGAGATGAGTAGCAAGATGTCTGTTCACATTACACTTGAACTTTTGCATGTCAGTACAGTTGGGAAATCAGAATCCCGGAAGGGAGTTCCAAAGTCTAGCAGTTCTGGGGAAGAAATTATTGGAGTAGAATGCTTTCTTACACCTAGGGATCTCTACTGTGAAAGGGTGGGATTTAGCTGCTTGTCAAGTTTCACGGGGGCGTTCATGTCGAGGGGGTACAAGTGCTTGTAGTTCGTCAGAGCATTCACCATTAAAGTACTTGTAGAACAGGCAGAGGGATGCAACATTTCATTGATGGGACAGAGGTTGAAGCCTAGATGACAGTTCAAGACCTATCAGGTTGATGACTCTGTTTTGAACACTTTCCAGGAGCGAGAGACAAGTAGCAGATGCACCAGCCCAAATGTGACAACAGTACTCCATACATGGGCGAATGGTGGCCTTATAGAGGTACAGGATACTTTCAGGCATAAGTAGTTTTCTAGCACGGTATAGAGAGCCTACCTTCTTCGCAGCAGTCTTGGCAATGCTCTCAATGTATCTATTCCAGTTCATGTTTCTTGTAAACGTTAAGCCAAGGAGTCTAAAGGAAGTACTTTCGGGTAATGCGTTCTTGGCCATTGCTATTGGTGGTAGAGAAGGTTTCTTGTAATTATTGAAGGAAACAAGCTTAGTCTCGGCAGCATTAAATGTGACCATCCATTTTTGTCCCCATCCCACTACAGATTGGAGGTCATCCCCTATTGTTTCTGCCATTTCCTTAGATATGTGTTCATTTGTTTTCCCCTCGTGCTTGTTATAGAGAGTGGTGTCATCAGCAAATATACCCATCTCAGAAATAATTTTATCAGGGAGATCATTTATGAATATCAAGAATAATAAAGGTTCAAGGATAGACCCCTGAGGTACTCCCGTATTTATATCATATTGTTTAGATGTACAACCGTCGAGGACAATCTGGATTTTTCTCTTACTTAAGAAGGATTTAATTACATTATGTATTCTTCCAGTGATACCATATGATCTAATTTTCCTTAGAAGATCATCATGCCATATCCTGTCAAAAGCCGTAGATATATCGAGGGCTACTACTCTACCTTTCCTTGTTTTGTCCAGTGAGCGGCATATACATTCAGAGATTACAGTTAGGATATCTGCTGTGGAATGGGCTTTCCTAAATCCATATTGATTGTCGGTCAGGGGTTTAGCAGCTGTGAGGTGATGGACTAGAGCTTGATTAATTAAGGACTCAAATATTTTGGCAAAAAGCAGGAGAAGGCTAATGGGACGATAATTTAATGGGTCAGTTCTTTTGCCAGATTTCTTGAAAACTGGTACCACAGAAGCGGTTTTTCAGCAGTCAGGAAAGCAAGATTCATTGAGGCATTTGTTGTAAAGTTTGGAGAGAACTGGAGCAACCTCAGCAGAGCATTTTTTTAATAACAGCCGGAATGATATTGGGTCCACATGCTTTTGAGAACGGGTTATTTTCAAATCATCTAGTGTGGCATCTGTCCACAAAGGAAAGTCAGAGAGGGAGTGATGTGTTGGGTCCAATAGTGTTGTTTTCTTTAGGGCGACAAATTTCGTTCCATCCTGTAATGTTAGTTACTTTTCTGTTCAACACTCAACTTTTCTTTTCAACCAAATCGAATATGATGTTTTAAAGTTTTTTGTTCTCTGTGTTCATACATGATTTCACATTATGCTGATTAGCCTTTGTTCAACATATCTTGAAGCTCCCACAGCCAAATTATAATATTCAATATTTCATCCTTTCTTCCTGGTACAATATCTCTTATCCTTCTTGTTTTCTTGTTGCAGAATTATTCTCCCAGAGTACAATCAGCTCCAACATTCCAACCTTCTTTTTCTTATTCCGCATAATGTAGTCTATTCTTTGATGTGTAACGACCCACAGGAATATTAAGATAATCTGGAGTTCTACTGCCAAGTTCCATTTTCCTTGCCGCCTTTTATTGATTAACTGTACCCTTAATGACTTTTCACCATGCATGTTGTTCCAGCACAATGAAATCCATTTACTTAATCTTCTCTATTTTTGATAATTCTTCTTCATTAAATTTCTCTACTTTCTGATGTAATCGTTTTTCTATTACTTTCAGGATTTTGTTATGCTTCCACTTGTACCTATTTTTCAGTTGCTTACCTTATCAATTTTCGGCAGCCATCTTGAATCTTTTCTTTCTTCTTTTTTACAATCTCTCTGGGCTATGATACAAATAAGAGTAATTCCTTTGGATTGTTGTGCTAAAAGATGGCATCCAAGATGGTGAATAAACAAGTTTAATAAGCTAATCGTGCGTTTGTGTTAGACCAAATATAAATCATTTCAGGATGGCAGCAGTAAGTGACATGCATTATAACAACCTCAAAATAAGAAAAGTGAATAAATGAAAAACTTTTCCCTCTGAAAAAAAGAAAAGAAAACAAATGGCAATTTCAAATATTTAATTACTAACATTAAATTGGACAAAAGTCAACAAACATGAAATGTGAGAATAAAAACACAACTACATTCTTCTGAGCACAAGAGTTATGAAAGTGGAAAGGGATTATTAAGAGTGCATTGCTGCTGCTTCTGCTGATGATGATGACAACGACAATGATGATGATGATGATGATGATGATGATGGGGGGGGTTAATATCTGTTTTACATGCCAGGATGCATTAGACAGTTTTTAGGAATTCATTTTCTAACAAAACTATCTCTGGCTAGGTCTTTATTTATCCCCTTTTCTGTCAAATCCATCCTTATTACTTTCTCCCACATTTTCCTTGGCCTTTTCCTGTCAATTGGTCCTGCTATCTGAATTAAATCTAATAGCTACATTAAAACTTTCATTCATTTTTTCAATGTGACCAAACCAACGAAGTCTCCTGTTTAGAGTACAATTGAACCATGATACTTGATTTTTGCATATTAAACTTTAATTCAAGCTATTATATAAAAAATAATTTTATAAAATCAACAGTAGTTTCTGTACAATGCAATGTAGACTACAACATATTGTGAACAAAGTCACTGCATGGAGGTATGTGAAGCTTTTTCCTGATGCACCATAGTGGGCCCCTGACTAAAGCAGGAAATCAATTGATTTGATTGATAAATGGTTAATTTCACCAATTTCGATGGCAATAAAAATATTGGAAGTGTGGAACATTTGTTGATGTTCATTCAATTCTTGGAACCGTCAGGTGTCCTTGCTAGTGTTCAAATAAATATTTCAAATGTCAAATAAATATTTCAAATGTCAAATTGCATTGTTTTTTTCTTGTTAACACAAGCAAATCAGAGCATGTTCTTTTGAACTAACATGAATATGAGACTTGCCTCAAAAATGCATGCATCCTGACAGTTGCAAATGAAATTTGCACTGAGATTGAACTAAAGATTTGGATCAGCAAGGCCTCAGCTGGGCTCAACAAAGTGAAAAAAATTTGGAAATGAAATTTTCTTATCAAGATAAAAAATTTTCTTCTTTGAAGCCATTGTGATATTAGTTTTTGTGTATGATAATAGCATCTGGAGGTATTTAGTTCTCTCCCACTGCAAGACCTGTGACACCAGGGTCAGAAAATGGAATTAATTTTAATTTAAAAAGAAAAGAGGTTTTAACTTCGGGCTTTACAGGTAAATTTCTAAAAAACACTACTTTTTTTGTTTTAAATTTGAATATATTATTTATTGACCTTTCCTCTTCAATTTGTGATATATAACACTTTGGTGAATAAATTATTTATTTTTAAATAGACATTTCAAAATGGGAGGCGTGAATTATTCTACCCCCTGTCTTTCCAAGCTTATAACTACTCGAAAAATGTAATTCAAGCCCTAATTTTTTTTTTCAAATAAAGGAGCAAGGACCAAGGTTTCATAAAAAAAACAAAAGAAAAAACAAACAACGTGGTTTAAAAAAAAGGTTTTAAACTTCGAACTTTACAGGTAAATTTCTAAAAAACACTACTTTTTTTGTTTTAAATTTGAATATATTACTTATTGACCTTTTCTCTTCAATTTGTGATATATAAAACTTTGGTGTGTAAATTAATTATTTACTTTTTACTAGACACTTGAAAATGGGTGGGCGTGAATTAAAAAAAACGTTTGTCTAAAATATTATATTCAGTTTATTGGAAAGAGCATAAAATTTCACATTGACTCTGAAAATATCGTAAAAATAGAATCAATAGAAAAATTTTGATAGATTTTTAAAGTTTAAAAATTGAAAAATATTGAGTTAGTAAAATTCATTACTGTTTTTTAAAAAATAAAAAAAAATATCTCTAATACTTTTAAAACAACTTTAATAGTTTATTTTGGAAGTATAATCCATAAAGAAAATAAACAACCCACTTTTAAAATAGAAATTACGAGATTTTTATATTTTATTCGCAGTTTTGTGATAGGGGTGTAAAATTTCCAACAAAAATTCTGATACATCTACTCGATTGGAGTGTTTGTTCATTGTAAACGTACCCGACAACCTATAAATGTCGACATTTCCAATGTGAATGGTAAGCTGGACTTATGTAAAAAAAATAACAAAAAGATATACCAAACTGACTTTTTCGTTTAAAAATGGAATTATTTCCCTTTCGTTATTAACTTTTTTTTTTTTTTCTTTTTTTTTTTTAATAAATATTTTGTGTTTTATATACATAAAGTACAATTGTTGAATGTTACTGTTTTGATTATATTCGTTTTGGGGGGAGGGCACAATTAAAAAATTAAGAAAGATTAAAACGAAGCGAAATTTAAGTTTCCGCTCCATTTTTACAACAACCGTAAAACAGTGCATACTCAGCAAATTTTATCGTAATTTATAAGCATATTGAAACACTAAATCAACATTTTATTTATTTTTTTGCATAATTAATGATGGAAGTATTTTTCTGTTTATTTTCTTAACATCTGTTAAAAAAAAAGAAATAATTTGTACATTCTCTTGAAAAAAAGAATCAAACATTTCTCTACTTTCACATGTGTTCCATTTTAACAAACTGAGCCACAGCAACATGTGGCCGGGTACAGCTAGTGTATATATATATATATATATATATATATATATATATATATGTATATATATATATATATATATATATATATATATACAGTCCTGGTCAAAATCATAAGACCACTTAAGAAAGTAAGCGTTTACGCATATTATCGAATTTTTAATCAAACAAATGGCTGAAACCATTGCCAAAAGGGAAAATATGATGGAAAAAAAAAAATTAAATCTGCTTCATTCGAAACCTTAAACCTGATTTAATAATTATTTTTTAAAAAAACAAACATTTTCACCTGGTCAAAATGATAAGACCACTAATAATTTATCTAACAAAAGGCAATTTTAAATTACTAAAAAGGGTCTCAGTATTTAGTATAGCCTCCATTATTACGAATTACTTCAAAAATTCTCTTCGGCATGCTTGCGACTAAGTTTTTCATCAGTTGCGAAGGTATTTTATCCCATGTACTGAAATCAGAATCAGAAAGTTCCTTTATCGAATCATACTGGGTTCCATCCTTGAACACTTCTTTTGCCATTCATCCACAAAGATTTTTAATGGGATTGAAGTTTGGAGAACATGCTGGATGATCTACAATTCTATATTATTTGAAGAAAAGTATTCTCATGCTTATCGAGAAGTGTGTATCGCAGGGTTGTCCAATTTCTTCCACACAGACATGGGCCTTCAGTCCTGATAGAAGCATTTTCAAGCATTAAAATGTACTTTGATGATGTTTACCTTTCACTACTTGCAACTTTAGGGTTCCAGCTGATGAGAAAACACCTCCAGATCATTAAAGACCCTCCTCCACTATACCGAGTTGAAAAAGTCTCTTTGGGCAAATTTTTATCACGCCAATAGTGTTGAAATCCATCTGGACCATCTAGATTAAACTTTTTCTCATCGGAGAAAATTACTTTTTCCCACTTCTCTTCATCCCAAGTCTGGTATTTGGCAGCATATTTAAGTCAGCTAGTTTTGTGCTGTTCAAGAAGATGTGGTTTCTGCAGTCACTTTAAATGATTGAAAGCCTTCATTTTCGGATGCCTTCTGATGTTTGGCTTTTCAATCAACTTCAGCTCATACTGGAGTTTTTTTTAAACTTCTTCTAATACGGCGATCCAGTTATGAGGTTATTTTTTTGGTCGACCTGGACTCTTTTTGTGTCCATATTGATCTGGATTTCTTTAAAAATTTGTGATGACCGTTTTGCTACGTTTTGCAATGGGAGAGTCCACCCCTATTAAGCTGAAATATCCTTTCTCTCTCAAACTCTGATAATGGTATCCCTTTTGCCATTTATAATTTAGTAAGATGTTTTTTATCCACTAACAAGTTGCTTATTTAGTAACATAGTTGCAAGTTAGTAACATAGAAAGCTTTTCATATTCATTTTTTCAAAACTAGCCGATTTTATTAAAGTGGTCTTATCATTCTGACCAGGTGAAAATGTTTGTTTTTTTAAAAAATAATTATTAGATCAGGGTTAAGGTTTCGAATGAAGCAGATTTAATTTTTTTTCCATCATATTTTCCCTTTTGGCAATGGTTTCAACCATTTGTTTGATTAAAAATTTGATATTATGCCTAAACCCTTACTTTCTTAAGTGGTCTTATGATTTTGACCAGGACTGTACATATATATATATATATATATATATATAGTGTTGTCTTTTTACCTTTACATTTGTATAATTTTGGCTTTTTCCCTTTTTCTGGCAAGAAGCACTTAAATTCAATATGCCATGGCTTAAAGAGGTTTCTCTCTGATCCCTCTTTCTATAAGCCTTATTAATTTGATAAAGTTATAAAGTTTTTATGTAACTTTTTTTTTTTTTTTTTACATAGGCCTCACCACATTATCAAGGCCAAGAGGCCACTCAAGGATAAGGGTTAAAGAGTGTACAGTAGAAATTGGACATTATAGTAATCATTAGTAATGAAAATTTGGTAAAGTTGATAACTTATATGGAACGGCTCATCAAGAACTTATTTACGTTAGACTTGAACACAACCATATTGTAGTCAGCCGGAAAGCAGGAAAACGGAAGATAATTCCACAGGCATGCAGTTCTAAGAAAAAAGCTTTGTTCATGGAATCTACGTTTAGGTTTAGGCACAGATAAAGAGTGGGGGGAATTATTGATAGTGTTTACAGCTAGACGAGTGTTTCTTGTGAAAGTTTGGCGAGGGGGGACCATAGATTGAAGCTCATTCGAACACTTTCCATGAAAATAACGATACATCAGAGACAAACTCGCAACATCTCTTCTGTGAGATAAAGGTTGTAAGGAAGAGAAAAGGACATCTCCTACGAGGCTACGAAGTCTATTTTGAACTCTATCAAGGCAGGCCAAGTCCTTTCTAGCAGCTCCTGCCCAGATGTGGCAACAGTATTCCATCCTTGGACGTACCTGGCTCTTATATAGATAGAGAATAGCATCAGCAGTGAGATATCTACCGGATCGATAGAAAGATCCCACCATTTTTCCAGCAGCCTTGGCAACAGATTTGATGTACGTGTTCCATTTAAGATCAGGAGTAATGGTCAAGCCAAGAAGTTTGTCAAAACTTGAGGCCTCCTGAAGACGAGAGCCATTCATTTCAATTGATGTCAGATTTACTCTTTATCGTTTTAACTTATTCTCTCTCTCTCTTTATATATATATATATATATATATATATTTATATATATATATATATATATATATATATATATATACAGACTCCTATAAATTATGTTTTTTTTTGTATATTGATATTCATATTAAAAACTCTTTTTTCTATTTATTTATATATGGGTCGTAGAATTGCATTCATCTGCAAAAGATCTAGTTAATTTGCATATTCTTTTAAACATTCATTTTAATTTATTTCTTCTTAGTTTTTTCGGTTTTCTTATGGCAGGATAATCTTTAACTATTATGTATAATTATATTCATGCAGATATTTTACATGATTTATACTTGCATAATATTTGCGTAAAAAGATTATAGTAAACAGAAATCTTTTTCAATATATATTTATGTTTGTTTAAAAAGTTTTGTCTACCAAACTCCTCTGTCAGTTTTTGGTCTACAGACATGAAACATAATATATAAGGTATTTGAACCCATGGGAAACTTTATACTTCGGTTTTAACCGGGGAAAATCAGTGTAAAAATGTGAAAATTAAAAAAATGGACTATGTCAGGTGGAGGTTGAACGACGGCATTACAAATATGCATGTATAATGTGATAGCTATTGGTTTATGTTTTAATTTTTAGCCCTGCAGCAAACATGTCTTCATAGCTCAGGCATTAACGTCAAAGGAAAAAGTAAATTGTAAGCTAAGTATTTTGGTTTCGATTCTCGGTGGTGGCACACAAGTCCTTTTTTTTCTTTTTTAACTTTTTTAATCATTACTATATATTGGGTCCAATATAATATAATAATAAATACGAAATTTGCATTAATCAAAATATCATATTTAAGTATATTTTATGACCAGGCAGCCTGCTAGTATATATATATATATATATATATATATATATATATATATATATATATATATATATATATATATGAGTTAATCAATGTTTGTCTTCTTAAGGCTTTTAACTCTATCAAGGTGGTTATGCTTTCATTCAAGTTTGTTGGTTTGTCACTATGTTTATTTAATGTCCTTATCGCTTGTAAAAAGTATCGGTCATGATCTGACTTAGATCTGATTTAATTTGGGGATATTTAAGTTAAAAGTCATGGTCACGCAGTAAAGGTGAAAGTCATATATTTGGTGATAACTTTGGCTCTCATTTTATATGATATTGGTCTTGAAATGTTTGGTCATGGTTGAAATTTTGATGAAATTTCAACTTCCAAATTTTTATGCTCTTTCCAGTTGCATATTTTTGCTAACCTTAAAGGACGATATCATGGTGAATTAACATACACTACACTATCCTCAAATAAGGAGATAATCACTGAGAGGATGATATGATGACGTACCCCACCGAAGAGTTTATGTGATAGGAAGATTATATGATAACAGAACAGATAGTACAGTAAAGCCCCCCCCACTGCCCCCAAGAAGATAAACAATGCTATTGATAATGTTCACCCATTCATTTATTTATTTTTCATTATTTTAATTCATGTTATACTTATTTATGTCCTGCGATATACATTGTTTGAAGTCACCGAGCAGGTTTTGCTACACTATTTGAGTAATAATCTGAAAAGTTACTGTACTGAACAAGTGTTCACAGTCGAAGCTGGTATTCCTAGCATGAAGTTTGTATACCTTTCAACGTCTCTCTCAAGTGGCTCTACCAGTAATTACTTATGATTTAACCAGCTGTCATGACCCGGTTAATGGATGACTGAATTGATTAGCAATCAGATCGAGACACATAAATTTATTTTATTTGATATCCAATGGTTCATCACTTATCTTCGGTTAATCGTCGGATGTCGGATCAACCAGCAAAATATATCATTAAGGGGAATGGAACAACAGAGCAATGAACGATGAAACAAACACTCAATCAAAGTTTAAAATTCAATAAAGACTTTTATATACAAAAAGGAAGAAGAAGAAGCCACGATAAAAAGAATGAGTGAGATAGACGTATCTTTGGAATGTTTGCCAGATGTATGCGACATGCAATTACAATATAATATATAGAAAAGTTTGTGGATAAGAAAAGATATCGGCATGAGATAGGCCAAACTTAGCTGTTTTGTCCGCTAGGGTAAAAAACGGATCATAAGTTCACAAACACGATAACCAAAAAAAAAAAACAAAAGGTGAGATGGCGAAAGTCTATCTTTTCCTCGAATCATAATTCCAAAGAAGAATAAATGTTGAGTTCAATCGGCAATACGATCGTATTTGAATAATAATCAGCAATTCAATTAATTCAAATCTCAATCTTCGATGAGGTTCAATTCTCGGAGATAATGTTTACCCACTGGGCTGTGCCACTTTCTTTATGCCAACTGCCGTATATCTTCCTATTTTCAAGTCCCCTCGTGTTCAGCTTTCCCGCCTCAAATGTTCGCTGTCTGGTTGCCATGACAACGTATTTCCATTCGTTACGGCGATTGTCACACCCAACCTCTGCCCCACTTCCCCCAGCCAAGTGACTGCCACGACATATCTTCACAGAGAGAGGAGGTTGCCTGGCTGATTAGGTCTTAGGAAGAGAGAGAGATAGCGAGATATATAGAGAGTAAGTAATAACGTAAGATAGATAGAGAGGTAGAGAGATTGAATGTTTGCTTTGCTCTGATGTCACACAGCCAATTACTATTTAGTAAGGAGGAAAGACCCGAATGTACTTGTATTCATTACATCAATTATAAAGTTATAATTATTTTGTTAAGGTAATGTTGTAAGCTCTATTTATAAGAAAATCTAAATATTTCAATTTCTAGAATCTCAGACTAAAGATCTTAGTCTCAGTTTTGATTTACAGTCATGGCATCTACTTTATTTGTTGAGAATTTATTATTTTCTATTAATACAATTGTCTCCATTCTTAAAAGTAGTTAAGATCTAAAATTAAACTATAAATGAGAACAAAAAATGGCAGATTTGAATCCCCCACCCTAAAAAAGTGAGAAATAAAAATGACTCCAACCTCATGAAAAAAAACAACAAAAAAAAACTTTCCTGGCATGGACAGTAGTCTTCAATGGCAATTTATTCCCCCACCCCTAAAATTTTGGAATATCGTAAACGAAACTAGGTTGACTCTTTCCAAAAACGAGACCAGATTGACTTGTTTTTCTTTTTTTACTTGTAAACAACTACTTACCAACAACAATAATTTGAGCCATTCCCAATGGGAGGACACTAGTCTGCTACCAAATTTACTCTCAGTAAAGCTGGTACACATTTTATATACTTATGAGTGTGTGATTACAGCATCTATTATTCCTAATAGCCAATCATCTAAGTACTGATTAGGCTTAATTTTAGTGATCTGCTGATTTAACTGTAGATGTTATAAAACTTTTCTTACAAAAATTTGAGTGAATTCTGGAATTCTAGTGTTTGAGTGAGTTCTGAGATTTTATGGGTAGAGTTTAGATGATTTCTGAAATTCGAAAAGTAGTGTTTGGGGAATTCTGAGATGTTATGCTTAGGTGAATTTTGAGATTATTACTTGGGTGAGTTCTGAGGTTCTAAAAGTAATGCTTTTGAGTAGTGTTTGTGTGACCTTTGATATTATATAAATGTAACATTTCAATAAGAAATGGAAGAATGCTCAATGACTTTAAACGGATGAACATTAATCGGGTGAACGAAGGTGAAAACATGGGAACACATATTCTTTAATACATTCATGCACCTGAGTGTTATTAAGAACACCATTAAATCCAAAAAAGTCTTTAGTACATACATTTGATTTTTGATTCTGCTCATCACTTTTTCCATGTGGCCATCTTGCTCATGACCATAAATTCTTGATCTCTGCTTCCCAGACGGATAAACTCCATACATGAAAACACAAACGGCTAAGCAGTTTAAAGGCTTTCCTTTGTAGCAACCTGCTATGCCTGGCTGGAATAAATGACTAGCAGGAACATTTCACAGTGATCACCGCTTTGAAATGCCCATGCGTATGAAAAACGTATAGAAACATGACGTTGTGATGCGACCACCGCACACATAAAAGAAAGGAACTATGTTACACTCTCTCATGTATAAATTCAATAAACAGGCTGGAACGTTCAAGAAAGCCTGTATATAAAATTAACCTGCTAAAATTTAATCAGTCCAGTCCAAGAAGTAGTTTCACAAGTATCACCGTTGCTTGTGGTTATCACATATGCCGAACTCTGTCTATTTAGACGTAAAACAGCACAGCCAAGAACGCCACAAAATCAAACCAGTTTAATCTTCAATTTCTCAAGTTCGACATGTGTTGGAAGGAACTCTGTTTGTGGGAGACATAAAAATCCGTGTCATGATTTTACGTTCTCTCATGTGGCATTTTTATCATAAATAAAAGTAATTTCAAGCCTCGTACCTTACTCACAAAATCCTCACTTCGGTAATCTTTCATTATGGACATTCAACACAAGAAAACATTTTTGTTGGAACATTATAAATTAATATTCCTAACATGCAAATATATGCTGTTTATTTCATGCAATTATGCAGAATGTAGACACTATGCATAAATAGAATTCAGCATAATAGTAAAATGAACCCACTCATCTAATAAGAAAACATACAAAATGAATGAGTAATTACTTAACAGTCATTTTTTCAAAGAAATATGCAAATTAGTTAACCTTCATGTAGTTTCTGTCTTATCCATGACTGAGTATATTAAGAAATTTGTTTTAATAATATTTAACAGAAAAAGTATGCTTTTTAAAAAAAAAAAAAGAAAAGATTTTGGAATCTTAAGTAGGATGACCCCCCCCCCCCCCCCGATGTGTTTGTGATATTATGGTGAATGAGAACTCTAGCTAGGATTAGCATAGACCAACAAAAGGTACAGTGACCATAGATCCACCTCCCCAATTTTTGAGTAACCTTGTACCTAATTTTTAATTTTGTTTTTATTTTGTAAAATTTTCTACGGAATAAAAATATATACCCCGATGTCAGAATGAGAAAAAACTCAACTGTAAAGGTGTATAGATAACTTGTAAACCATTCTCTCTTTGGCCAAGTTTTTATTCATCCTTTTTTTTTCAAATCCAGTCTTATTATTTTCTCTCATATTTTCCTTGACCTTCAATGAATGACCTTGGTGTGAAAAAACATGAATATAATATTGGTGTTCAAACATAACAAAAAGAAGACAAAAAACTGTTTCAATAATAGATTTATTTTCCTTTAATTATTGATAAAAGTTTAAAGTATATATTTCTTAAATGTATAATTCTTTGTATAATTATTCAAGGGAAGTAACTGATCTTGTCACATAACATTAACAATAGCTACTAATATTTTCAATCAAATTATTAATGTCAGATAACAGATGAGTTACTTCTTTCAATGATAAGATAGGTAGTGAACACTATACATACATGTTTGTGGTAAATGTTTGTAGGAGCAGAGGCCATTGGATATGGTTATTTATACAATGGCCATTATATATGGTTATTTATACAGTGGCTATTGTATATGGTTATTTATACAATGTCTATTGTATATGGTTATTTATAGATCATCTTCATCTTCCGTTTTATCATTCAGGATTCTTGGTTTTCCATGCTTAAAATTAAGTTTATCAATTTCTTTTATGCCCTGTTTAAATCCCTGTATTTTAAACTCGATCTCAGTTTTTTTCTCAGCAATCCTAACACAATCTTCATCGAGTAGATCATAAACGTCTTTATGGGCAACATGTGCAAAAAGTTTACTTTTCAGATCTTCATAAAATCTAGTCATCAGCAAGTAGAGTATGGTCTGAGACACATTATCAGAAATTCGTCTGATTGTAAGCTGTAAAAGAAAATAGATAACAAAAAATAAAAAACTGAAAAAAATAAAATGAGAAGAAACAAAATCATAAAACTTTGTGGACCATCCCACCATTCTTGCTTGCTTGCTTGAATCTTGTCTTTGACGATCAGGCGATTCTTTTAAAAAAGGGATGACAGGTAAAAATATATATTCATTCAATAAAATAAAAAGCTATAGCAAACATCTAAATGACTACTTTAAACACAGTTCCTGATTTCAAAAAAAGAAAAACTAAAAGATTCATCTGCCTTACTTTTAATGCTAGGTTTATTTATGGTGTCTTTTAAATTCAATAAAAATCCTCCTAAATTTGCTGATGAGGAGACCGTGCTTACCAAAAAAACTATATATAATTGTTCTACATAACTTCATGTATACCACAAATAAAAAGCACGGATTTCCGAAACGATCATACAGATAATTGACTTTGTTGTTGTTCCTTCTTATGAAACTGATTTTTAATTTAATTAAAATTTGATTTTTAAATTAAAAATTTTTTTTTTAATTTTTAAATTGAAAATCACTTTACTTAATATATTCATATATATATATATATATATATATATATATATATATATATATATATATATTCATATATATATATATATTCATATATATATATATTCATATTCATATATATATATGAATATATATATATGAATATATATATATATGAATATATATATATATATGAATATATATATATATGAATATATATATATGAATATATATATATATGAATATGAATATATATATATGAATATATATATATATGAATATATATATATGAATATATATATATGAATATATATATATATATGAATATATATATATATATGAATATATATATATATGAATATGAATATATATATATATGAATATATATATATATGAATATATATATATATATATGAATATGAATATATATATATATGAATATGAATATATATATATATGAATATATATATGAATATATATATATATATATATATATATATGAATATGAATATATATATGAATATGAATATATATATATATATGAATATATATATGAATATATATATATATATGAATATATATATATATATGAATATATATATATATATATGAATATGAATATATATATATATATGAATATATATATATATATGAATATATATATATATGAATATATATATATGAATATGTAAATATATATATATATATATATATGAATATATGTATATGAATATGTAAATATATATATATATATATATGAATATATGTATATGAATATGTAAATATATATATATATATATATATATATATATATATATATATATATATATATATACATACAGTGATGATCATATTTATTGGCACGGTAAAATAAAAGTTAAATTTTGTCTAATAAATTCTAAAACAAGGATTAAATTAAAGAAAATAACAAAGTATATTATGTATTTTTAACTGGCCTTTCCGATGCAGCAATCGGATTTTAGAAAAAATAAATAACAAAGGAACAACAAACATAATTGCAAAAAACCCTTGTTCAAAATTATTGGCACGATTTATTTAATAATCAATTGTATAGCCTTTGGCCTTGATTACCTTCCTCAGTCGCTTTTCATAGTTTACAACCAAGTTGTTGCACTCTTCAGGAGTAATTTTAGCCCACTCTTCCTGACAATAATCCTCCAATTGAATAAGATTCTTAGGCTTCCTTTGCATTACCCTCAATTTTAATGTTCTCCATAAATTTTCAATTGGATTAAGGTCTGGGCTTTGTGATGGCCACTCCAAAACATTAATATGATTGTCCTCAAGCCATTTCTTAGTCAGTTTAGCCGAATGCTTTGGGTCATTATCTTGCATGAACCACCAACGACGACCAAGTGAGAGCTCTTTAGCAGAGTCTTTCAGGTTTTCATCCAATATTTTAACATAATCTTCCTTTTTTATGCTACCTGTGACCTTAACAAGTCGCCCTGGTCCAGATGCAGCAAAGGATCCCCAAAACATCAAACTGCAGCCACCGTGCTTCACTGTGGGTATGGTGTTCTTAGGCAGGAAAGCTTCGCCAGATTTTCTGTAAATATAAGACACTTTATTATGGCCAAATAACTCTATTTTCGTTTCGTCAGTCCATAAAACACGTTTCCAGAATGCAACATCTTTATCAATATGACGTTTTGCAAAGGCTAGCCTTGCTTTCAGGTGCATAGGCTTCAATAAGGGAGTCTTTCTCGGACGACATGCTTTTAAACCAGCTCTCTTCAAAACTCTACCAACTGTATGTCGAGATACATTCACTCCAGAGGTGCTCTGTTCATCAACAATCTCCCCAACAGAGATCCTTGGGTTTTTTTTTACTTGTCGAACAATTTTCCGTTCATCTCTTGGGGAAAGAATCCTTTTTCTCCCTCTACCCTCTAAACTCATAACGTGGCCTTGCGATTTGAACTTGTTTATTATGGCTCTAACAGTGGATTTGGGAAGGTTTAGCTTCTTTGAAATCTTATCATAGCCCTCCCCATTGGTATGGCATGCTACAACAAGCTTCCTGACGTCTTCGCTGTGTTCCTTAGTTTTAACCATGGCGATTGAAAATTATAATTTAGTCACTTATAATAGTTTAAATAAATCACTATCTAAAAATTATCTGAAAAAAATTATTCACTGAATTAGCGTTAAACAAGCATAATATGGCTATAAAAAAGTTCAGAAAGCACGTAAACCGGAAATTGATTGATATTATACTGATACTAAAAGAAAAACAAAGCCGTGCCAATAATTTTGAACAAGGGTTTTTTGCAATTATGTTTGTTGTTCCTTTGTTATTTATTTTTTCTAAAATCCGATTGCTGCATCGGAAAGGCCAGTTAAAAATACATAATATACTTTGTTATTTTCTTTAATTTAATCCCTTTTTTAGAATTTATTAGACAAAATTTAACTTTTATTTTACCGTGCCAATAAATATGATCATCACTGTATATGAATAGATATACACAAAGGCATTGCTTAGAGGCTAAGGAATTAGGGTGAAGAGTTGTATGCTTTGGTTTTGATTCTAGCTGATGGCACTCAAGTCATATATATCCATATATTTAGTTTTGATCTCACTACTATATATTAGGTTTGATATGATACTCGATAGAGAATAGTCTCTATAATAATAAGTATGTAATTTGCATGAATTAAAATATCATATTTAAGCATATCTAATGACCAAGCAACGCCAGACAGCCTGCTAGGTATTCTATATAGTGTAGTTTACCAACTTTCAGGTAGAAAGAAAAAGATTTTCAAAAATTGATTGTAAAGGATTGAAAGGAGAATGTCGATTGCTAAAATGAATCAATTCAATAAGCATATTTTGTTTGCTTAGTTTGTAGTTGTGAGCAATAAGTAATAGTTCCCATGCTTAGCTTAAATAGCCTCCACTTCCTCTTTAATCATTCAAGAAAAGTAACCTATCTTGTAATATGACATTAACAATGCTAACCAATATTTTCGATCCGGTTGTTAATGTCAGATAACAGATGACTTACTTCCCCTGAATTGGGTGTTTCTTCAGAGGCAACGAACTTCAAATTGACAACTAACTCTATTTTCTTTAATCATAGATTTGGCAACTATCAGTTACTTTGAGATCAGTTTGGTTTTGCAATTCATCATGAGGAGACTGACACTCGAGCAGCATTTGCAAATTACACATGAGATGATAAATTTACTGAGATTTGATGAATGAATAATTTCACAAAATGGACCTGTCAATTGGCCACCTCATTCATTTGTGCAATTTAACCCCATTAGATTATTTTCTTTTGGGATATGTAAAGTTCTATGTTTATGCTAATAAACCAGACACAATAAACCACTTGGAAGACAACATTTGACATATTATTGCTGAAATACACTTAATTTAATGCATAAGGTTTGTGAAAAGTGGACCTCTAAGTTATGCCTTATTTTTCTGTGATTTATTTTAATTTAAAGTTTGCTGCCTCTAAAAAGAAATAGTTAAGGCAGATATGTGAATTAAGCAAACCAATGAATGTCTGTAAAGGCTTTTTGATATATTAATCTTGGCCAGTGCATATGAAGTTTCGATTTGTGATTTGCAAAATTTTATTCATCAGTGAGTAAAGTATTGTCTGAGACACATTATCAAAAATTCGTCTGAGTGAAAATTATAAAAGAATTATAGAGCCAATTCTTTATTGAATATTTTATTATACCTAATATATAGTACTGATTATATATTACATAGTGCTGATTCAGGAAATGTGTGGTTGGAGATTGCGCAACCCTTGCCTCATAATTACACATGCGACTACCCCTGATCTCTTGAGACCGAATGGAGGCTTCACAATAGTATGGATTTCAAAAGTTAAAAAAAATTTCTTGGGTGCCATCAGCTAAAATCCAAACCAGAACATTTAGTGCTCCAGCTGTGTTCCATACCACTTGAGCTATTGACAGATAGATAAGGAAGATTTAAAATTAAACCACTTCAAGCTATAAAAGAATTTGCACATGTGCAAAAGTAATAGGAATATATCGGCAAGTTAAAATGAACATTTTGCATTTCATCTTGCCGATATGTCTGCATGTCATCTATCCAAACAAACATTTTGCATTTCATCTTGCCAATATGTTTGCATGTCATCTATCCAAACAAACATTTTGCATTTCATCTTGCCAATATGTTTGCATGTCATCTATCCAAACAAACATTTTGCATTTCATCTTGCCCATATGTCTGCATGTAATCTATCCAAACAAAAATTTTGCATTTCATCTTGCCGATATGTCTGCATGTCATCTATCCAAACAAAAATTTTGCATGTCATCTTGCCGATATGTTTGCATATCATCTATCCAAACAAACATTTTGCATTTCATCTTGCCAATATGTCTGCATGTCATCTATCCAAACAAATATTTTGCATTTCATCTTGCCGATATGTTTGCATGTCATCTATCCAAACAAAAATTTTGCATTTCATCTTGCCGATATGTTTGCATGTCATCTATCCAAACAAACATTTTGCATTTCATCTTGCTGATATGTTTGCATGTCATCTATCCAAACAAACATTTTGCATTTCATCTTGCCGATATGTCTGCATGTCATCTATCCAAAAAAAAATTTTGCATTTCATCTTGCCCATATGTCTGCATGTCATCTATCCAAACAAACATTTTGCATTTCATCTTGACGATATGTTTGCATGTCATCTATCCAAACAAACATTTTGCATTTCATCTTGCCGATATGTTTGCATGTCATCTATCCAAACAAACATTTTGCATTTCATCTTGCCAATATGTTTGCATGTCATCTATCCAAATAAACATTTTGCATTTCATCTTGCCGATATGTCTGCATGTCATCTATCCAAACAAACATTTTGCATTTCATCTTGCCGATATGTCTGCATGTCATCTATCCAAATAAAAATTTTGCATTTCATCTTGACGATATGTTTCCATGTCATCTATCCAAACAAACATTTTGCATTTCATCTTGCCGATATGTTTGCATGTCATCTATCCAAACAAACATTTTGAAATTCATCTTGCCAGTATGTCTGCATGTCATCTATCCAAACAAACATTTTGCATTTCATCTTGCCGATATGTCTGCATGTCATCTATCCAAACAAAAATTTTGCATTCCATCTTGACGATATGTTTGCATGTCATCTATCCAAACAAACATTTTGCATTTCATCTTGCCGATATGTCTGCATGTCATCTATCCAAACAAACATTTTGCATTTCATCTTGCCGATATGTCTGCATGTCATCTATCCAAATAAAAATTTTGCATTTCATCTTGACGATATGTTTGCATGTCATCTATCCAAACAAACATTTTGCATTTCATCTTGCCGATATGTTTGCATGTCATCAATCCAAACAAACATTTTGCATTTCATCTTGCCGATATGTCTGCAAACAAACATTTTGCATTTCATCTTGCCGATATGTTTGCATTTCATCTATCCAAACAAACATTTTGCATTTCATCTTGCCGATATGTCTGCATGTCATCTATCCAAACAAACATTTTGCATTTCATCTTGCCGATATGTTTGCATGTCATCTATCCAAACAAACATTTGGCATTTCATCTTGCCAATATGTTTGCATGTCATCTATCCAAATAAAAATTTTGCATTTCATCTTGACGATATGTTTGCATGTCATCTATCCAAATAAACATTTTGCATTTCATCTTGCCCATATGTCTGCATGTCATCTATCCAAACAAACATTTTGCATTTCATCTTGCCGATATGTCTGCATGTCATCTATCCAAACAAAAATTTTGCATTTCATCTTGCCGATATGTTTGCATGTCATCTATCCAAACAAACATTTTGCATTTCATCTTGCCGATATGTTTGCATGTCATCTATCCAAACAAACATTTGGCATTTCATCTTGCTGATATGTTTGCATGTCATCTATCCAAACAAAAATTTTGCATTTCATCTTGCCGATATGTCTGCATGTCATCTATCCAAAAAAAAATTTTGCATTTCATCTTGCCCATATGTCTGCATGTCATCTATCCAAACAAAAATTTTGCATTTCATCTTGACGATATGTTTGCATGTCATCTATCCAAACAAACATTTGGCATTTCATCTTGCCCATATGTTTGCATGTCATCTATCCAAATAAACATTTTGCATTTCATCTTGCCCATATGTCTGCATGTCATCTATCCAAACAAAAATTTTGCATTTCATCTTGCCGATATGTCTGCATGTCATCTATCCAAACAAACATTTTGCATTTCATCTTGCTGATATGTTTGCATGTCATCTATCCAAACAAAAATTTTGCATTTCATCTTGCCGATATGTTTGCATGTCATCTATCCAAACAAACATTTTGCATTTCATCTTGCCAATATGTCTGCATCTCATCTATCCAAACAAAAATTTTGCATTTCATCTTGCCCATATGTCTGCATGTCATCTATCCAAACAAAAATTTTGCATTTCATCTTGACGATATGTTTGCATGTCATCTATCCAAACAAAAATTTGGCATTTAATCTTGACGATATGTTTGCATGTCATCTATCCAAACAAACATTTTGCATTTCATCTTGCTGATATGTCTGCATGTCATCTATCCAAACAAACATTTTGCATTTCATCTTGCCGATATGTTTGCATGTCATCTATCCAAACAAAAATTTTGCATTTCATCTTGCCGATATGTTTGCATGTCATCTATCCAAACAAACATTTTGCATTTCATCTTGCCGATATGTCTGCATGTCATCTATCCAAACAAACATTTTGCATTTCATCTTGACGATATGTTTGCATGTGATCTATCCAAACAAACATTTTGCATTTCATCTTGCCAATATGTTTGCATGTCATCTATCCAAATAAACATTTTGCATTTCATCTTGCCGATATGTCTGCATGTCATCTATCCAAACAAAAATTTTGCATTTCATCTTGACGATATGTTTGCATGTCATCTATCCAAATAAACATTTTGCATTTCATCTTGCCCATATGTCTGCATGTCATCTATCCAAACAAACATTTTGCATTTCATCTTGCCCATATGTCTGCATGTAATCTATCCAAACAAACATTTTGCATTTCATCTTGCCGATATGTTTGCATGTCATCTATCCAAACAAAAATTTTGCATTTCATCTTGCCCATACGTCTGCATGTAATCTATCCAAACAAAAATTTTGCATTTCATCTTGCCGATATGTTTGCATGTAATCTATCCAAACAAACATTTTGCATTTCATCTTGCCAATATGTCTGCATGTCATCTATCCAAACAAAAATTTTGCATTTCATCTTGCCGATATGTTTGCATGTAATCTATCCAAACAAACATTTTGCATTTCATCTTGCCAATATGTCTGCATGTCATCTATCCAAAAAAAAATTTTGCATTTCATCTTGCCCATATGTCTGCATGTCATCTATCCAAACAAAAATTTTGCATTTCATCTTGACGATATGTTTGCATGTCATCTATCCAAAAAAAAATTTTGCATTTCATCTTGCCGATATGTTTGCATGTCATCTATCCAAACAAACATTTTGTATTTCATCTTGCCGATATGTCTGCATGTCATCTATCCAAACAAACATTTTGCATTTCATCTTGACGATATGTTTGCATGTCATCTATCCAAACAAACATTTTGCATTTCATCTTGCCAATATGTTTGCATGTCATCTATCCAAATAAACATTTTGCATTTCATTTTGCCGATATGTCTGCATGTCATCTATCCAAACAAAAATTTTGCATTTCATCTTGACGATATGTTTGCATGTCATCTATCCAAACAAACATTTTGCATTTCATCTTGCCAATATGTTTGCATGTCATCTATCCAAATAAACATTTTGCATTTCATCTTGCCCATATGTCTGCATGTCATCTATCCAAACAAACATTTTGCATTTCATCTTGCCGATATGTCTGCATGTCATCTATCCAAACAAACATTTTGCATTTCATCTTGACGATATGTTTGCATGTCATCTATCCAAACAAACATTTTGCATTTCATCTTGCCGATATGTCTGCATGTCATCTATCCAAACAAACATTTTGCATTTCATCTTGACGATATGCTTGCATGTCATCTATCCAAACAAACATTTTGCATTTCATCTTGCCAATATGTTTGCATGTCATCTATCCAAATAAACATTTTGCATTTCATCTTGCCGATATGTCTGCATGTCATCTATCCAAACAAACATTTTGCATTTCATCTTGCCCATATGTCTGCATGTCATCTATCCAAATAAAAATTTTGCATTTCATCTTGACGATATGTTTGCATGTATTCTATCCAAACAAACATTTTGCATTTCATCTTGCCGCTATGTTTGCATGTCATCTATCCAAACAAACATTTTGCATTTCATCTTGCCAATATGTTTTCATGTCATCTATCCAAATAAACATTTTGCATTTCATCTTGCCCATATGTCTGCATGTCATCTATCCAAACAAACATTTTGCATTTCATCTTGCCCATATGTCTGCATGTCATCTATCCAAATAAAAATTGTGCATTTCATCTTGACGATATGTTTCCATGTCATCTATCCAAACAAACATTTTGCATTTCATCTTGCCGATATGTTTGCATGTCATCTATCCAAACAAAAATTTTGCATTTCATCTTGCCGATATGTCTGCATGTCATCAATCCAAACAAACATTTTGCATTTCATCTTGCCGATATGTCTGCATGTCATCTATCCAAATAAAAATTTTGCATTTCATCTTGCCGATATGTTTGCATGTCATCTATCCAAACAAACATTTTGCATTTCATCTTGCTGATATGTTTGCATGTCATCTATCCAAACAAACATTTTGCATTTCATCTTGCCGATATGTCTGCATGTCATCTATCCAAACAAACATTTTGCATTTCATCTTGCCGATATGTCTGCATGTCATCTATCCAAATAAAAATTTTGCATTTCATCTTGACGATATGTTTGCATGTCATCTATCCAAACAAACATTTTGCATTTCATCTTGCCGAAATGTTTGCATGTCATCTATCCAAACAAACATTTTGCATTTCATCTTGCCGATATGTCTGCATGTCATCTATCCAAACAAACATTTTGCATTTCATCTTGCCGATATGTCTGCATGTCATCTATCCAAATAAAAATTTTGCATTTCATCTTGACGATATGTTTGCATGTCATCTATCCAAACAAACATTTTGCATTTCATCTTGCCGATATGTTTGCATGTCATCTATCCAAACAAACATTTTGCATTTCATCTTGCCGATATGTCTGCATGTCATCTATCCAAACAAACATTTTGCATTTCATCTCGACGATATGTTTGCATGTCATCTATCCAAACAAACATTTTGCATTTCATCTTGCCAATATGTTTGCATGTCATCTATCCAAACAAACATTTTGCATTTCATCTTGCTGATATGTTTGCATGTCATCTATCCAAATAAACATTTTGCATTTCATCTTGCCGATATGTCTGCATGTCATCTATCCAAATAAACATTTCGCATTTCATCTTGACGATATGTTTGCATGTCATCTATCCAAATAAACATTTTGCATTTCATCTTGCCCATATGTCTGCATGTCATCTATCCAAACAAACATTTTGCATTTCATCTTGCCGATATGTCTGCATGTCATCTATCCAAACAAAAATTTTGCATTTCATCTTGACGATATGTTTGCATGTCATCTATCCAAACAAACATTTTGCATTTCATCTTGCCAGTATGTTTGCATGTCATCTATCCAAACAAACATTTGGCATTTCATCTTGCTGATATGTTTGCATGTCATCTATCCAAACAAAAATTTTGCATTTCATCTTGCCGATATGTCTGCATGTAATCTATCCAAAAAAAAATTTTGCATTTCATCTTGCCCACATGTCTGCATGTCATCTATCCAAACAAAAATTTTGCATTTCATCTTGACGATATGTTTGCATGTCATCTATCCAAACAAACATTTTGCATTTCATCTTGCCCATATGTCTGCATGTCATCTATCCAAACAAAAATTTTGCATTTCATCTTGCCGATATGTCTGCATGTCATCTATCCAAACAAACATTTGGCATTTCATCTTGCTGATATGTTTGCATGTCATCTATCCAAAAAAAAATTTTGCATTTCATCTTGCCGATATGTTTGCATGTCATCTATCCAAACAAACATTTTGCATTTCATCTTGCACATATGTCTGCATGTCATCAATCCAAACAAACATTTTGCATGTCATCTTGCCGATATGTTTGCATGTCATCTATCCAAACAAACATTTTGCATTTAATCTTGCCCATATGTCTGCATGTCATCTATTCAAACAAACATTTTGCATTTCATCTTGCCGATATGTTTGCATGTATCTATCCAAACAAACATTTTGCATTTCATCTTGCCCATATGACTGCATGTCATCTATCCAAACAAACATTTTGCATGTCATCTTGCTGATATGTTTGCATGTCATCTATCCAAAAAAAAATTTTGCATGTCATCTGGCCGATATGTTTGCATGTCATCTATCCAAACAAAAATTTTGCATTTCATCGGTCCTATATGTCTGCATGTCATCTATCCAAACAAACAATTTGCATTTCATCTTGCCGATATATTTGCATGTCATCTATCCAAACAAACATTTTGCATTTCATCTTGCCGATATGTTTGCATGTCATCTATCTAAACAAACATTTTGCATTTCATCTTGCTGATATGTCTGCATGTCATCTATCCAAACAAACATTTTGCATTTCATCTTGCCGATATGTTTGCATGTCATCTAACCAAACAAACATTTTGCATTTCATCTTGCCGATATGTTTGCATGTCATCTATCCAAACAAGCATTTTGCATTTCATCTTGCCAATATGTTTGCATGTCATCTATCCAAATAAACATTTTGCATTTCATCTTGCCAAGATGTTTGCATGTCATCTATCCAAACAAACATTTTGTCATTTCATCTTGCCAATATGTTTGCATGTCATCTATCCAAAAAAACATTTTGCATTTCATCTTGCCAATATGTTTGCATGTCATCTATCCAAACAAACATTTTGCATTTCATCTTGCCGATATGTTTGCATGTCATCTATCCAAACAAACATTTTGCATGTCATCTTGCCGATATGTTTGCATGTCATCTATCCAAACAAAAATTTTGCATTTCATCTTGCCGATATGTTTGCATGTCATCTATCCAAACAAACATTTTGCATTTCATCTTGCCGATATGTTTGCATGTCATCTATCCAAACAAACATTTTGCATTTCATCTTGCCGATATGTCTGCATGTCATCTATCCAAATAAAAATTTTGCATTTCATCTTGCCCATATATCTGCATGTCATCTATCCAAACAAACATTTTGCATTTCATCTTTCCGATATGTTTGCATGTCATCTATACAAACAAACATTTTGCATTACATCTTGCCGAGAAGTTTGTATGTAATCTATCCAAACAAACATTTTGCATTTCATCTTGCCGATATGTTTGCATGTCATCTATGAAAACAAACATTTTGCATTTCATCTTGCCGATATGTTTGCATGTCATCTATCCAAACAAACATTTTGCATTTCATCTTGCCGATATGTCTGCATGTCATCTATCCAAATAAAAATTTTGCATTTTATCTTGCCGATATGTCTGCATGTCATCTATCCAAACAAACATTTTGCATTTCATCTTGCCCATATGTCTGCATGTCATCTATTCAAACAAACATTTTGCATTTCATCTTGCCGATATGTTTGCATGTATCTATCCAAACAAAATTTTGCATTTCATCTTGACGATATGTTTGCATGTCATCTATGAAAACAAACATTTTGCATTTCACCTTGCCGATATGTTTGCATGTCATCTATCCAAACAAACATTTTGCATGTCATCTTGCCGATATGTTTGCATGTCATCTATCCAAACAAAAATTTTGCATTTCATCTTGCCGATATGTTTGCATGTTATCTATCCAAACAAACATTTTGCATTTCATCTTGCCGATATGTCTGCATGTCATCTATCCAAACAAACATTTTGCATGTCATCTTGCCGATATGTTTGCATGTCATCTATCCAAAAAAAAATTTTGCATGTCATCTTGCCGATATGTTTGCATGTCATCTATCCAAACAAAAATTTTGCATTTGATCTCGCCGATATATCTGCATGTCATCTATCCAAACAAACATTTTGCATTTCATCTTGCCCATATGTCTGCATGTCATCTATCCAAACAAACATTTTGCATTTCATCTTGCCGATATGTCTGCATGTCATCTATCCAAATAAAAATTTTGCATTTCATCTTGACGATATGTTTGCATGTCATCTATCCAAACAAACATTTTGCATTTCATCTTGCCAATATGTTTGCATGTCATCTATCCAAATAAACATTTTGCATTTCATTTTGCCGATATGTCTGCATGTCATCTATCCAAACAAAAATTTTGCATTTCATCTTGCCGATATGTTTGCATGTCATCTATCCAAACAAACATTTGGCATTTCATCTTGCTGATATGTTTGCATGTCATCTATCCAAACAAAAATTTTGCATTTCATCTTGCCGATATGTCTGCATGTAATCTATCCAAAAAAAAATTTTGCATTTCATCTTGCCCACATGTCTGCATGTCATCTATCCAAACACAAATTTTGCATTTCATCTTGACGATATGTTTGCATGTCATCTATCCAAACAAACATTTTGCATTTCATCTTGCCCATATGTCTGCATGTCATCTATCCAAACAAAAATTTTGCATTTCATCTTGCCGATATGTCTGCATGTCATCTATCCAAACAAACATTTGGCATTTCATCTTGCTGATATGTTTGCATGTCATCTATCCAAAAAAAAATTTTGCATTTCATCTTGCCGATATGTTTGCATGTCATCTATCCAAACAAACATTTTGCATTTAATCTTGCCCATATGTCTGCATGTCATCTATCCAAACAAACATTTTGCATGTCATCTTGCCGATATGTCTGCATGTCATCTATCCAAACAAACATTTTGCATTTCATCTTGCCGATATGTTTGCATGTCATCTATCCAAACAAACATTTTGCATTTCATCTTGCCACTATGTTTGCATGTCATCTATCAAAACAAACATTTTGCATTTCATCTTGCCAATATGTTTGCATGTCATCTATCAAAACAAACATTTTGCATTTCATCTTGCCAATATGTTTGCATGTCATCTATCCAAACAAACATTTTGCATTTCATCTTGCCGATATGTTTGTATGTTATCTATCCAAACAAACATTTTGCATGTCATCTTGCCGATATGTTTGTATGTCATCTATCCAAACAAACATTTTGCATGTCATCTTGCCGATATGTTTGTATGTCATCTATCCAAACAAACATTTTGCATGTCATCTTGCCGATATGTTTGTATGTCATCTATCCAAACAAACATTTTGCATGTCATCTTGCCGATATGTTTGTATGTCATCTATCCAAACAAACATTTTGCATGTCATCTTGCCGATATGTTTGTATGTCATCTATCCAAACAAACATTTTGCATTTCATCTTGCCGATATGTCTGCATGTCATCTATCCAAACAAACATTTTGCATTTCATCTTGCCGATATGTTTGTATGTCATCTATCCAAACAAACATTTTGCATGTCATCTTGCCGATATGTTAGCATGTCATCTATCCAAACAAACATTTTGCATTTCATCTTGCCCATATGTCCGCATGTCATCTATCCAAACAAACATTTTGCATTTCATCTTGCCCATATGGCTGCATGTCATCTATCCCAACAAAAATTTTGCATTTCATCTTGCCGATATGTTTGCATGTCATCTATCCAAACAAACATTTTGCATTTCATCTTGCCCATATGTCTGCATGTCATCTATCCAAACAAATATTTTGCATGTCATCTTGCCGATATGTTTGCATGTCATCTATCCAAACAAACATTTTGCATTTCATCTTGCCGATATGTTTGCATTTCATCTATCCAAACAAACATTTTGCATTTCATCTTGCCACTATGTTTGCATGTCATCTATCCAAACAAAAATTTTGCATTTCATCTTGCCGATATGTTTGTATGTCATCTATCCAAACAAACATTTTGCATGTCATCTTGCCGATATGTTTGCATGTCATCTATCCAAACAAACATTTTGCATTTCATCTTGCCCATATGTCTGCATGTCATCTATCCAAACAAACATTTTGCATTTCATCTTGCCCATATGTCTGCATGTCATCTATCCAAACAAACATTTTGCATTTCATCTTGCCCATATGTCTGCATGTCCTCTATCCAAACAAACATTTTGCATTTCATCTTGCCGATATGTTTGCATGTCATCTATCCAAACAAACATTTTGCATTTAATCTTGCCCATATGTCTGCATGTCATCTATCCAAACAAACATTTTGCATGTCATCTTGCCGATATGTTTGCATGTCATCTATCCAAACAAACATTTTGCATTTCATCTTGCCGATATGTTTGCATGTCATCTATCCAAACAAACATTTTGCATTTCATCTTGGCACTATGTTTGCATGTCATCTATCCAAAATAACATTTTGCATTTCATCTTGCCAATATGTTTGCATGTCATCTATGTAAACAAACATTTTGCATTTTATTTTGCCAATATGTTTGCATGTCATCTATCCAAACAAACATTTTGCATTTCATCTTGCCGATATGTTTGCATGTCATCTATCCAAACAAACATTTTGCATGTCATCTTGCCGATATGTTTGCATGTCATCTATCCAAACAAAAATTTTGCATTTCATCTTGCCGATATGTTTGCATGTTATCTATCCAAACAAACATTTTGCATTTCATCTTGCCGATATGTTTGCATGTCATCTATCCAAACAAACATTTTGCATTTCATCTTGCCGATATGTCTGCATGTCATCTATCCAAATAAAAATTTTGCATTTCATCTTGCCCATATATCTGCATGTCATCTATCCAAACAAACATTTTGCATTTCATCTTTCCGATATGTTTGCATGTCATCTATACAAACAAACATTTTGCATTACATCTTGCCGAGAAGTTTGTATGTAATCTATCCAAACAAACATTTTGCATTTCATCTTGCCGATATGTTTGCATGTCATCTATGAAAACAAACATTTTGCATTTCATCTTGCCGATATGTTTGCATGTCATCTATCCAAACAAACATTTTGCATTTCATCTTGCCGATATGTCTGCATGTCATCTATCCAAATAAAAATTTTGCATTTTATCTTGCCGATATGTCTGCATGTCATCTATCCAAACAAACATTTTGCATTTCATCTTGCCCATATGTCTGCATGTCATCTATTCAAACAAACATTTTGCATTTCATCTTGCCGATATGTTTGCATGTATCTATCCAAACAAACTTTTGCATTTCATCTTGACGATATGTTTGCATGTCATCTATCCAAACAAACATTTTGCATTTCACCTTGCCGATATGTTTGCATGTCATCTATCCAAACAAACATTTTGCATGTCATCTTGCCGATATGTTTGCATGTCATCTATCCAAACAAAAATTTTGCATTTCATCTTGCCGATATGTTTGCATGTTATCTATCCAAACAAACATTTTGCATTTCATCTTGCCGATATGTCTGCATGTCATCTATCCAAACAAACATTTTGCATGTCATCTTGCCGATATGTCTGCATGTCATCTATCCAAACAAACATTTTGCATTTACTCTTGCCGATATGTTTGCATGTCATCTATCCAAAAAAAAATTTTGCATGTCATCTTGCCGATATGTTTGCATGTCATCTATCCAAACAAAAATTTTGCATTTGATCTCGCCGATATATCTGCATGTCATCTATCCAAACAAACATTTTGCATTTCATCTTGCCGATATGTCTGCATGTCATCTATCCAAATAAAAATTTTGCATTTCATCTTGACGATATGTTTGCATGTCATCTATCCAAACAAACATTTTGCATTTCATCTTGCCGATATGTTTGCATGTCATCTATCCAAACAAACATTTTGCATTTCATCTTGCCGATATGTCTGCATGTCATCTATCCAAACAAACATTTTGCATTTCATCTCGACGATATGTTTGCATGTCATCTATCCAAACAAACATTTTGCATTTCATCTTGCCAATATGTTTGCATGTCATCTATCCAAATAAACATTTCGCATTTCATCTTGATGATATGTTTGCATGTCATCTATCCAAATAAACATTTTGCATTTCATCTTGCCCATATGTCTGCATGTCATCTATTCAAACAAACATTTTGCATTTCATCTTGCCGATATGTCTGCATGTAATCTATCCAAACAAAAATTTTGCATTTCATCTTGCCGATATGTTTGCATGTCATCTATCCAAACAAAAATTTTGCATTTCATCTTGCCGATATGTTTGCATGTCATCTATCCAAACAAACATTTGGCATTTCATCTTGCTGTTATGTTTGCATGTCATCTATCCAAACAAAAATTTTGCATTTCATCGGTCCTATATGTCTGCATGTAATCTATCCAAATAAAAATTTTGCATTTCATCTTGCCCACATGTCTGCATGTCATCTATCCAAACAAAAATTTTGCATTTCATCTTGACGATATGTTTGCATGTCATCTATCCAAACAAACATTTTGCATTTCATCTTGCCCATATGTCTGCATGTCATCTATCCAAACAAAAATTTTGCATTTCATCTTGCCGATATGTCTGCATGTCATCTATCCAAACAAACATTTGGCATTTCATCTTGCTGATATGTTTGCATGTCATCTATCCAAAAAAAAATTTTGCATTTCATCTTGCCGATATGTTTGCATGTCATCTATCCAAACAAACATTTTGCATTTCATCTTGCCCATATGTCTGCATGTCATCTATCCAAACAAACATTTTGCATGTCATCTTGCCGATATGTTTGCATGTCATCTATCCAAACAAACATTTTGCATTTCATCTTGCCCATATGTCTGCATGTCATCTATCCAAACAAACATTTTGCATGTCATCTTGCCGATATGTTTGCATGTCATCTATCCAAACAAACATTTTGCATTTCATCTTGCCGAAATTTTTGCATGTCATCTATCCAAACAAACATTTTGCATTTCATCTTGCCACTATGTTTGCATGTCATCTATCCAAACAAAAATTTTGCATTTCATCTTGCCGATATGTTTGTATGTCATCTATCCAAACAAACATTTTGCATGTCATCTTGCCGATATGTTTGCATGTCATCTATCCAAACAAACATTTTGCATTTCATCTTGCCCATATGTCTGCATGTCATCTATCCAAACAAACATTTTGCATTTCATCTTGCCCATATGTCTGCATGTCATCTATCCAAACAAACATTTTGCATTTCATCTTGCCCATATGTCTGCATGTCATCTATCCAAACAAACATTTTGCATTTCATCTTGCCGATATGTTTGCATGTCATCTATCCAAACAAACATTTTGCATTTAATCTTGCCCATATGTCTGCATGTCATCTATCCAAACAAACATTTTGCATGTCATCTTTCCGATATGTTTGCATGTCATCTATCCAAACAAACATTTTGCATTTCATCTTGCTGATATGTTTGCATGTCATCTATCCAAACAAACATTTTGCATTTCATCTTGCCACTATGTTTGCATGTCATCTATCCAAAATAACATTTTGCATTTCATCTTGCCAATATGTTTGCATGTCATCTATGTAAACAAACATTTTGCATTTTATTTTGCCAATATGTTTGCATGTCATCTATCCAAACAAACATTTTGCATTTCATCTTGCCGATATGTTTGCATGTCATCTATCCAAACAAACATTTTGCATGTCATCTTGCCGATATGTTTGCATGTCATCTATCCAAACAAACATTTTGCATTTCATCTTGCCGATATGTTTGCATGTTATCTACCCAAACAAACATTTTGCATTTCATCTTGCCGATATGTTTGCATGTCATCTATCCAAACAAACATTTTGCATTTCATCTTGCCGATATGTCTGCATGTCATCTATCCAAATAAAAATTTTGCATTTCATCTTGCCGATATATCTGCATGTCATCTATCCAAACAAACATTTTGCATTTCATCTTTCCGATATGTTTGCATGTCATCTATACAAACAAACATTTTGCATTACATCTTGCCGAGAAGTTTGTATGTAATCTATCCAAACAAACATTTTGCATTTCATCTTGCCGATATGTTTGCATGTCATCTATGAAAACAAACATTTTGCATTTCATCTTGCCGATATGTTTGCATGTCATCTATCCAAACAAACATTTTGCATTTCATCTTGCCGATATGTCTGCATGTCATCTATCCAAATAAAAATTTTGCATTTTATCTTGCCGATATGTCTGCATGTCATCTATCCAAACAAACATTTTGCATTTCATCTTGCCCATATGTCTGCATGTCATCTATTCAAACAAACATTTTGCATTTCATCTTGCCGATATGTTTGCATGTATCTATCCAAACAAACATTTTGCATTTCATCTTGCCCATATGTCTGCATGTCATCTATCCAAACAAACATTTTGCATGTCATCTTGCTGATATGTTTGCATGTCATCTATCCAAAAAAAAATTTTGCATGTCATCTGGCCGATATGTTTGCATGTCATCTATCCAAACAAAAATTTTGCATTTCATCGGTCCTATATGTCTGCATGTTATCTATCCAAACAAACAATTTGCATTTCATCTTGCCGATATGTTTGCATGTCATCTATCCAAACAAACATTTTGCATTTCATCTTGCCGATATGTTTGCATGTCATCTATCTAAACAAACATTTTGCATTTCATCTTGCTGATATGTCTGCATGTCATCTATCCAAACAAACATTTTGCATTTCATCTTGCCGATATGTTTGCATGTCATCTATCCAAACAAACATTTTGCATTTCATCTTGCCGATATGTTTGCATGTCATCTATCCAAACAAACATTTTGCATTTCATCTTGCCAATATGTTTGCATGTCATCTATCCAAATAAACATTTTGCATTTCATCTTGCCAAGATGTTTGCATGTCATCTATCCAAACAAACATTTTGCATTTCATCTTGCCAATATGTTTGCATGTCATCTATCCAAACAAACATTTTGCATTTCTTCTTGCCAATATGTTTGCATGTCATCTATCCAAACAAACATTTTGCATTTCATCTTGCCGATATGTTTGCATGTCATCTATCCAAACAAACATTTTGCATGTCATCTTGCCGATATGTTTGCATGTCATCTATCCAAACAAAAATTTTGCATTTCATCTTGCCGATATGTTTGCATGTTATCTATCCAAACAAACATTTTGCATTTCATCTTGCCGATATGTTTGCATGTCATCTATCCAAACAAACATTTTGCATTTCATCTTGCCGATATGTCTGCATGTCATCTATCCAAATAAAAATTTTGCATTTCATCTTGCCCATATATCTGCATGTCATCTATCCAAACAAACATTTTGCATTTCATCTTTCCGATATGTTTGCATGTCATCTATACAAACAAACATTTTGCATTACATCTTGCCGAGAAGTTTGTATGTAATCTATGAAAACAAACATTTTGCATTTCATCTTGCCGATATGTTTGCATGTCATCTATCCAAACAAACATTTTGCATTTCATCTTGCCGATATGTCTGCATGTCATCTATCCAAATTAAAATTTTGCATTTTATCTTGCCGATATGTCTGCATGTCATCTATCCAAACAAACATTTTGCATTTCATCTTGCCCATATGTCTGCATGTCATCTATTCAAACAAACATTTTGCATTTCATCTTGCCGATATGTTTGCATGTAACTATCCAAACAAAATTTTGCATTTCATCTTGACGATATGTTTGCATGTCATCTATGAAAACAAACATTTTGCATTTCACCTTGCCGATATGTTTGCATGTCATCTATCCAAACAAACATTTTGCATGTCATCTTTCCGATATGTTTGCATGTCATCTATCCAAACAAAAATTTTGCATTTCATCTCGCCGATATATCTGCATGTCATCTATCCAAATAAACATTTTGCATTTCATCTTGCCGATATGTTTGCATGTCATCTATTCAAACAAAAATTTTGCATTTCATCTTGCCCATATCTCTGCATGTCATCTATCCAAATAAAAATTTCGCATTTCATCTTGACGATATGTCTGCATGTCATCTATCCCAAAAAAAATTTTGCATTTCATCTTGCCGATATGTTTGCATGTCATCTATCTAAACAAAAATTTTGCATTTCATCTTGCCTATATGTCTGCATGTCATCTATCCAAACAAACAATTTGCATTTCATCTTGCCAATATGTTTGCATGTCATCTATCCAAACAAACATTTTGCATTTCATCTTGCCGATATGTTTGCATGTCATCTATCCAAACAAACATTTTGCATTTCATCTTGCCGATATGTTTGCATGTCATCTATCCAAACAAACATTTTGCATTTCATCTTGCCAATATGTTTGCATGTCATCTATCTAAACAAACATTTTGCATTTCATCTTGCCAATATGTTTGCATGTCATCTATCCAAACAAACATTTTGCATTTCATCTTGCCAATATGTTTGCATGTCATCTATCCAAACAAACATTTTGCATTTCATCTTGCCAATATGTTTGCATGTCATCTATCCAAACAAACATTTTGCATGTCATCTTGCCGATATGTTTGCATGTCATCTATCCAAACAAAAATTTTGCATTTCATCTTGCCGATATGTTTGCATGTTATCTATCCAAACAAACATTTTGCATTTCATCTTGCCGATATGTTTGCATGTCATCTATCCAAACAAACATTTTGCATTTCATCTTGCCGATATATCTGCATGTCATCTATCCAAATAAAAATTTTGCATTTCATCTTGCCCATATATCTGCATGTCATCTATCCAAACAAACTTTTTGCATTTCATCTTTCCGATATGTTTGCATGTCATCTATACAAACAAACATTTTGCATTACATCTTGCCGAGAAGTTTGTATGTAATCTATCCAAACAAACATTTTGCATTTCATCTTGCCGATATGTTTGCATGTCATCTATGAAAACAAACATTTTGCATTTCATCTTGCCCATATGGTTGCATGTCATCTATCCAAACAAACATTTTGCATTTCATCTTGCCGATATGTCTGCATGTCGTCTATCCAAATAAAAATTTTGCATTTTATCTTGCCGATATGTCTGCATGTCATCTATCCAAACAAACATTTTGCATTTCATCTTGCCCATATGTCTGCATGTCATCTATTCAAACAAACATTTTGCATTTCATCTTGCCGATATGTTTGCATGTATCTATCCAAACAAAATTTTGCATTTCATCTTGACGATATGTTTGCATGTCATCTATGAAAACAAACATTTTGCATTTCACCTTGCCGATATGTTTGCATGTCATCTATCCAAACAAACATTTTGCATGTCATCTTGCCGATATGTTTGCATGTCATCTATCCAAACAAAAATTTTGCATTTCATCTTGCCGAAAGTTTTGCATGTTATCTATCCAAACAAACATTTTGCATTTCATCTTGCCGATATGTCTGCATGTCATCTATCCAAACAAACATTTTGCATGTCATCTTGCCGATATGTTTGCATGTCACCTATCCAAAAAAAAATTTTGCATGTCATCTTGCCGATATGTTTGCATGTCATCTATCCAAACAAAAATTTTGCATTTCATCTCGCCGATATATCTGCATGTCATCTATCCAAATAAACATTTTGCATTTCATCTTGCCGATATGTTTGCATGTCATCTATCCAAACAAACATTTTGCATTTCATCTTGCCGATATGTTTGCATGTCATCTATTCAAACAAAAATTTTGCATTTCATCTTGCCCATATCTCTGCATGTCATCTATCCAAATAAAAATTTTGCATTTCATCTTGACGATATGTCTGCATGTCATCTATCCAAAAAAAAATTTTGCATTTCATCTTGCCGATATGTTTGCATGTCATCTATCTAAACAAAAATTTTGCATTTCATCTTGCCTATATGTCTGCTTGTCATCTATCCAAACAAACAATTTGCATTTCATCTTGCCAATATGTTTGCATGTCATCTATCCAAACAAACATTTTGCATTTCATCTTGCCGATATGTTTGCATGTCATCTATCCAAACAAACATTTTGCATTTCATCTTGCCGATATGTTTGCATGTCATCTATCCAAACAAACATTTTGCATTTCATCTTGCCAATATGTTTGCATGTCATCTATCTAAACAAACATTTTGCATTTCATCTTGCCAATATGTTTGCATGTCATCTATCCAAACAAACATTTTGCATTTCATCTTGCCAATATGTTTGCATGTCATCTATCCAAACAAACATTTTGCATTTCATCTTGCCAATATGTTTGCATGTCATCTATCCAAACAAACATTTTGCATTTCATCTTGCCGATATGTTTGCATGTCATCTATCCAAACAAAAATTTTGCATTTCATCTTGCCAATATGTTTGCATGTCATCTATCCAAACAAACATTTTGCATTTCATCTTGCCAATATGTTTGCATGTCATCTATCCAAACAAACATTTTGCATTTCATCTTGCCCATATGTCTGCATGTCATCTATCCAAACAAACATTTTGCATTTCATCTTGCCAATATGTTTGCATGTCATCTACCAAACAAAAATTTTGCATTTCATCTTGACGATATGTTTGCATGTCATCTATCCAAACAAAAATTTTGCATTTCATCTTGCCAATATGTTTGCATGTCATCTATCCAAACAAAAATTTTGCATTTCATCTTGCCAATATGTCTGCATGTCATCTATCCAAACAAAAATTTTGCATTTCATCTTGCCGATATGTTTGCATGTCATCTATCCAAACAAAAATTTTGCATTTCATCTTGCCGATATGTTTGCATGTCATCTATCCAAACAAACATTTTGCATTTCATCTTGCCGATATGTTTGCATGTCATCTATCCAAACAAACATTTTGCATTTCATCTTGCCGATATCTTTGCATGTCATCTATCCAAACAAAAATTTTGCATTTCATCTTGCCGATATGTCTGCATGTCATCTATCCAAACAAAAATTTTGCATTTCATCTTGCCGATATGTTTGCATGTCATCTATCCAAACAAACATTTTACTTCATTATAAACGATCTACTCTTCTATGGTTAAAATTTTATGACAATTGGTAAAAAAGAACCTATATTTTCAAACCAATAAAATATGCACAAAGTTGCCTTTATATATATATATATATATATATATATATATATATATATATATATATATATATATATATATATATATATATGTGTGTAGTGTCCTGGGAGCTAGGTTTAGTTTTACTGCTTTTTTTTTTTTTTTTTGCTTAGTTGTCTCTCCTGTGGCCTTGCCTGGCAACTAATATATATATATATATATATATATATATATATATATATATATATATATATATATATATGCACACACATACAACATATATATATGTACATATGCACATACATATATATATATATGCACACACACACACACACACACAGTCATAAGTTTGTTTTGATCTAACTTATATAACTTTGATAAAAATATAAAAAGAAAAATTTGGAGATTGGAAAAGATAAAAAAGAAAATAATAAAAAAAAAGAAGTGTTTTTAATTATATATATATATATATATATATATATATATATATATATATATATATATATATATATATTACATGTGTGTGTGAGCCATTCAATAAGTAATACCTTTGACCCACTTCTAGTTGTCTGATCTACTTGAAATTTTGCATGTGCAATGATTTATATCTCTATGGTTTATGTAGAAAATCACAGCTCTGAATTAATTGTGTTTTCTTACTCACAGGTTTTTGAAATGAAGCTTACTGCATGTCACATACTCATTTGTTTTTTTTTTTTTTTTATTTGAAAAGAAACACACCACAGAAAACTTTTGATGAATGAAACATATGGTTATGTTGCTCATCATATGATCTTGTAAAACACTGCTATTCTGAATCCAAATATGGTTGGGAATCTGTGGAAAGAGCAACCAGACCTGTTCCTCATCCCTTTCTGCCATTGATGAGGCAACTACCAAACAAGTTGAGGCTGCTATCTTGGAATATCAATATGTGATTATTTGCCGAATAGCCAAAAGATCAAAATTAGTACAGGATGTGTGGAATCATTCAAGATCATTTGCATATGCATGAAATGCCTCTTAGACATGTCAAGTGCATTTGGAGGATGAATTTGGAGATGTTCCAAGAAGATGAGTGAAAGGCTTTCAAAAGACTGATTATGCAGGATGAAACCTGGGTCTATCACAATGATCTAGAGACTAAAGCCCAGTCAATGTAGTGGAAACACTTTCATTCACCTCCAAAGTAGGCAAGGATGCAGCCCTCAACTGACAAAGTCATGCTCACATTCTTTTGAAACCAGGATGGAGCAGTGATAACAGATTTCTTGGCAAAATTACGGGAGCCTCTTTTGCTTCACTTTTAAGGAAATTAAGAGAAGCTATCAAAATGAAGAGGCGGAGCAAGATCAACAAAGACATCTTCCTCTTTCAAAATAAGAAGCATGGGTATGTGGCTATGAAATCCTGCTTCATCCTCCTACGCTCCTGGACTTACACCTTCTGATTCTCACCTTTTCAACCATGAAATTGTTTTTTAAAGGAAAGCATTGCCCAGATGATGCAGCCTTGATTTTTGAAGTCATGTGGGTCAGAGACATTACTTATTGAACATGACAGTAGCAGCACAGCATGTGAGTTTAGCCTAGTTCACAGTGTGTGGAGTGACTCAAGGGTAGGCTCGATTTGGCACGTGACCCATCTGGGAATGAAATAAAAAAAAAAACTCCTGAAAGAAAGAGCTTTACCCGAAAAATGGAAATCAAAACTTTTCCTGAAGAGAAACATGGAAAACTCATCGAAATGAGAGAAAATGTTTCTGATTTTAGAGAGAGAAAAAGAACATGAATTAAAAAGCAAAATTTGGCTTTGCTGAACCCCTCAGTCTCTTAACCTAGCTGTTGACATTTCCGTAATATGTTTGTTTTTGTTTTTAATTGTTTTTACTCCTCAATTTTGTCAACGCTGTTTTGACAACTGTTACTGACCTGTTGACATTATTTTCAACACAATTGCTTTGAAAAGAAACTAGTATGAGTGTTCATTTTCTCTTTTTGGTAAAAAACTTATAAGTGCTTATTTTTTGCTGGCCTAGCATTGAGAAGAACGATGTATCAACCCATTTCAGCTGACCCACTATACGATCACTAGAGAACAATATGGGAAACAAGTAATTTTAGTCATCGTTTTAACCCTTATTGGAGGTGGGATACATTTGTATCATACACTAACACTTAATAGAATAAATACACTCGAACACAATGTTGGGAAATAAACTACATATCTTTTTATATCAATCAATCGCACCAAAATAAACCTTTTTATCTGGCATTCTACACTTAGAGATAGCTCTTACTACCTCAAAGTTATAAGCCCTTCTTTGTTCGTACATATATTACCGGCCAAAACCTCCCTCATTTATTCCATTAATCTATTTAATTTACATCTTTACACTATTGCACCAATTATTGTGACTTCCACTTGATAAAATATTTTAAATGTGTAACATTAATTCACGAACAGAATGAGGAACAAGATTCTGTCAGAAGCATATGATGTACAATTTGATTTCATGGTCGATAAGAGTATATGAAATGCAATCTTCTTCTTAAAACCCCTCATTAAAAAGTCCATAGAGGTACAGAAAGATCTACAGCTGTGCTTCATAGACTACTCAAAGGTATTTGGATTTGTTTGACATTTTGACTCGGCTTAATATCAACTGAAAAGACCTTAGTATCCTAAGAAACCTCTATTGGGAGCAGAAAGTAGCCATCAAAGTTGACAATGATTGCAGATGCTACAGACCAATATGCAGAGTAGTGAGACAGGGTGTGTCTTCTCACCTTACCTCTTCAACATTTACAGAGAAATGATTTTACGCAAAATTGAAAATCAATAAGGTGTTAGTGTAGGCGATCGTAACATCAACAATTTCAAATATTCGGACGACACTGTTTTCATCACAGACTCCAAAGATAAATTGCAACAAATACAACAATGACAGTTGAAAGTGAGAAGAACGAGACAGAATACATAGTTATCTCCTAAAAGGTTGAAGCACCAAAATATAATATTAAATGTAAAGGTGAGACCATTAGACAGGTTGATACACTCAAGTACCTGGCTTGTACTATTACATCTGATGATAAGAGTGATGCATAAATCATTAAAAGAATCCCGATTGACAAATTCACCTTCCATAGCATGTAGTGCTTCTTACAAAACAGAAACATAAAACTGAACACAAAAATCAGAATCTTGAAGACGTACATATGGTCAATTCTCCTTTACGGTTGCAAATAACTAAAATTATTTGGAAGCAGCAGAGATATGGTTTTTAAGAAAAATTCTATGGATCTCATGGACAGAAAGGAAGACAAATGAAGAATTCATGCATAAGACAGAGTACAGCAGATGACTACTCAATACCGTCCATGCCAAACAGTTAAAATTATTCGGCCATTTAATATGGGCGGATGGTTTGGAAAAAATCTTGATGTTGGAAAAAAGAGCAGAGGAAAACAACAAAGTTCACTGGCGATCTCAACAGGGTTACTGGAAACTTGACTATAGATCTCATCATAAAGACCGAATGCAGAGAGGATTGGAGAGCCATGATCATCGATGTTTGCAATAACAAACCTGATACCTGAAGAAGAAGTGTGCATTATCTATCTACTTATGTTTTTTAGGAAAAAAAAGCAGTTTATAGGCTAAAATAATTCTTGCATTCTCATTAGTAAAACTCATTTATATATAAACTTTTTGTAAAAATCTCATCAGAAAGATCGAATACAGTGGAGACTGAACCATATATATGTCTGCAATAACAGACTTGATACCTGAAGAAGAAGAAGAAGAATATTTTAAAACAAATAAAAGTTTGTACATTGTCATTTACATAGTTTTGCACATTTGCGCTCTCGCCAGTGAGCAATCAAGTAAGCAATTCAAATAAATAAAAGTTTTCTACACTTTCTTTCATAATCACTTTTTTCATCGTTCATCACTGGCCATGATCCCCTACATGAATTAAAATATATTTGATCGTATTTTATGATCCAGTAAGGATGCGCACTCCCACTAGTGTTAAATAAAAGCTTTATGGTTTGACAATGTGCATTTCATATTTAAAATCCAACTGACTTAGAAGTCAGGGAAATACTGTTTTCATTGGATAATAGATTACTCAGTCTGCATAGAAAGAGTAACTTACACAGTAAAAAAAATAGGCTTTTTTAAGTTAAACTAATCTTTCAAAATTTACTTACCAGGTAGTATACAATGATGTATTTTGGCAAGATTTTCTTACTGGATCCTGATTTGTCTCCTGTAAATAAAAAAAAAATTATATATATATACATACATATATAAAGTTTATTTATATCTAAAATATATTTCCTTTGATCTTTTTTTTCAAAACATTTAAATAAAATATCAAGTTAAAATCAGCAAAATAAAAAATCAATATTTACTAAAAAAATTACTTTTTATCACACACACACATTATATATATATATATATATATATATATATATGTAGTCATCCGCATACAGTCCTGTTTCGTTGTATCACAACTCATCAGTGCAGCTCACAGCTAGACTAGCACCTTTCCCAAGCCGAGGATTGAACCTAGAACCATCGTGTTGATAGTCGGCATATATATATATATATATATATATATATATATATATATATATATATATATAATATAAAGCTGTGTGTGTGTGTCTGGTCATGAATAGGCTCCTATATGGTTGACTATTTTAAAAAACTGATTACATATAATAATATGTATGGGTATGTTTAATCTGGCAGAATGGTGGTTCATCAAAATTGTGGGGCCTGCGTTCACGCCTCGTCCACAAACTATGGAAATAAAAAATTTAAAAATTAAAAAAACATGTTTATAAGTGTTTTTGATATAGATGTGCATAATAATACTTTGATAAGTATGTTTTAACTTAAATAGCGATGGTATAATAAAATTGTGGGGTCTGTGTTCGCGCCTGGCCTCCATAGAATGGAAATAGGCACAAACTTAATAAAGACGTTTCATATCTATCTGCGTAAGTATACTTTGATAATTATGTTTCAGTTTGAAGAAATATGGTATAGTAAAATTATGGGGTGTTTGTTCGCACCTGACCTCCATAGAATGGAAATATGTCACAAAGTTTAACAAGGTTTTTTAATATAGATCCACAGAATATTGTGATAAGTGTTTCAGTGTGAACAGGCATGGTATAATAAATTATGGGGTTTATCTATTTTATTTTTACTTTCATCATATTTTGCTTTGGTTTTGATACCCCCAAATTCGAAGCTATCTCTTTACAACTCTTCCTTTTCATAACCTATCATACTTTCATAAATCAGAGTCCATTTTCTGTAGCCTGTTTTTCAACGACGTGTACTTTTGCTAGTAAATATATATATATATATATATATATATATATATATATATATATATATATATATATATATATATATATATATAAATGTAACTCTTGGTTTGTTCGTAATTAATAGTCTAAATAACCACTGGACGGATGGCGTCCACATTTTGGTATAATATGTTTTACTGTACCCATGTGTGTTTCTATATATCTCTTTTTAATTATAACATTATACTTAATTTTTCTATAATAAATAGGTGGTTTTCTTTGTACGGATGGGCCATTTTTTTTATTTGGGGACAATTATTTCACACCGCGTGCTTGAAGGATTATATCTAATTGTTGTAGAATACATTTTGATATCCCATCAGCGGTTTGGTTTTCTGGAATAAAGAATCCCAAATGCGGTCAAGTATTTTTTCATCCAAGACGTACCGTAAAACAATGATCATTTGTGTATGTTCAGACACATCTGTTGTATCATCAGCCATGACAGCTACAAAGGAAGCTTTGCTAATTTCTGCCCTTATTTCATCACGGTATATTTGTAAAAGACAGTCAAGTATGTCATTCTGAATAGTCTTGGAAACACCTTTGAAGATATTACTGGTTTCTAAGTGATTCTTTAAATCTGGATCTAATTAAGATGCAAAATTTAAAAATCCTCTAAATACACTTGGATTTACTGAGTCATCTTTTTCATCATGTCCTCGTAAGGGAGTTTCAAAGTTCCCACAAAAGAAAATACAATCTATTATTTTAGATAAAATTTCACGGTTCTTCTTAACATTCATGTTATGATGATTGATTGAAAGTCTGCAGGCCTCACTAAGTTTTTCTTTAATATTTATGGGCTCCAAAATTGATAGGGAAACTACATTATCAACGTGCTTCTCATGCTTTTCAGTTCTATCTTTCATTTTGCTAATAGTTCTGAAACTATCTTTTGTCCATGTTACATCACCCCCTAAAAACAAACAAGGAAAGCAAAAAATGCCTTTTTTAGTTCACAGCCACAAAGCCAACTTTTCCGTTGGTACGATTAAAGCTACGAATATACACTTTGTTGTTGCTAATGCCTGGCTGAGATATTTGAATATCAGGTGTTGAACGGCTTCTTTTCTTAATTTCAACTTTATCATGGAGAGACAGCTGTGAAAACTCAATCTGTTGAAGTTCATTTACCGTCGCAGAAGTTATTTCTTGGGGATGCAAGGAGACCATGATTAAATTCTTTTTATATCAATTGTATTGGGAAAGGTAAGTACTAGGTAGTCTATTAGTAGAATATCAATTAGGGTAGAAGGAATACAATGTTTATGTGATCCTCTTGCGATTCAACTGAACCGGAAGTTTTAACTGAGTTGAATCATACTTTTCTAACTTTTAGGTCACAGATTTTTATTAATGAAAAAAGTTTTACTATTTAACAACGGTTTTATTTATAAAAAGCTTGCTGTTAATTAAAAATAGGCGTATAACAAAATAGGCTTGTCATTAAAATTGCTTTTTTTAATACAAATATTTTTAACTTTGCCATTGTAAGCCGTCGAAAAGGGGGTAATACGCAAAAACATTTTAATTAAAAAACACTATTTTAAATTGTGTACACTTTACAGAGTAAAAAAAAAATATACAAATATATTTCTTTTAAACTTTACAGATTAAATAAGATTTTACGGGCTTTTTCCGCAGGCAAACAAACAAAAAACATTTTTTAAATACATTTTATTTACAATTTTTTAATAATTTATTTTTTCATAAAAACAAAATCTTTGAAATTTACTTGCCTGCAAATGATGGTAAAGTTAGGAGTTTACCATTTAAAAATGGTTTTATTGGATAACAGTTTTATTTAAAATTTAAAAATGTGTGTTTATAACAAAACTTTGTAAATAAAATATAGAATAAAAAAGTTTACATGTTTGTACTATGAGCAAACAAAAAAAAATTTGAAGATACATAATTTTATTTACAAATCTTTTTACAACTTTTTATATAAAAATAAAAATAA